>NW_006433133.1:2362-16636 GCF_000325575.1 Pteropus alecto | reverse complement strand
TCTGTCATATGGTTTCTGCTTCTTTGTCTTCCCATTTTGGCTGCCTTTCTGTCTGTTTCTATGTACTAAGCAAAGTTCCTATGTCTCCTGGACTTATTAGTGTGGCTTTGTGTGGTAGATGTCCAGTGGCATAGTCCTGAGAGGGGTTCAGCTGCAGGCCAAACTTAGCACAAGCCTCTGCCCCTCCAGGGCCACCTGTTAAGATTCAGAATCCATTCCATAGCTGCTGTGCTCATAGTTGCCTCAAAAGGCCATACCAGAAACAGGCCAGCTGCCTCCAGTGTGAGTCTAGGCACTGCTCAGCAAACCTGACTGGTGTTATCCAGTTTGATGACGTCACAGCTATGGCAGCACAGTGTTTGCACACTGATAGTGGGGAGGGCTCAACAGGGAACAATGGATACCGCCAGCACTTCTGTACAGTTGTGCGTCTTGCCTTGGCCCTCCGACTATGTCTCCTTGTAAGTCTGTGGTGCCCCCTGCATGCAGCCAAATTGGCACTGGTGCTCAGAGCGAGCAGGTCTGTCACTGCGAAAATCCACTCACAGACACAGCCCCTTTAAGAGGCTTCTGTCGCTGCCACTGCTGCAGCCTCGGTCTCACTCAGCTGCTCCAGACAGGACAGCCCCGTTTTCTTTCCCCGTCTTATCTTCTGCCATTACAGGGTGCTTTCTTGGAATTCTCCCTAACTGTATGGCTTGTTCATTTAGATTCCAGGTGATATTTCCTTGCAGCTGTTCCTTGTTTCTGTCACACTTTGATTTGGTCGCCAGAGGGTTGAACAGAGCCACTATCATCTATGCCATTTTTTTTCCTCCCTTCTATGCTGCTCCTTCTTAATCTCTTTTCTTCCTCTTATTTCTCTGACCATTAAGCTTTAGATTGTCTCAGGAATCATGGTTTAGATCTCTTCTTTCTTCTACACTCATTGCCTAGGTATCTCATTCAAGCCCACGGGTTTCAATTCCCTCTACATGTTCTTGAACCACAAATGTATATCTCCAGCCCAGAACTTTCTTTCCTGGGCTCCAGAGTCACTATGCCAATCTGGCATCTCAATTTTAATATGGACATCTCAAAGTCAATATGACCAAAACATAATTCTTGTTGATTTTCCTCCCAGATTTTCCTCTCCTTCCATTGTTCTACATTTTGGGAAATATTCTCAATATCCTCCCAGTTATTCAAACAAAAAATCCAGCCACCTCCTCTCATTTCCTCCCATTCCATATTTAACCCATCAGTAAGTTCTGTTGGTTGTGCCTCTAGAATTCATAATGGACATGATATTCATAAATTCACCTACTTTTCATGCCTACATTGCTAAAATCTTAGGCTAAGCATCATTATCTTTGACCTAAATGACCACAACAACCTCCACGCTAATCTCCCTGCATTCATTCTTGCCACTTTATAGACTATTCTCTATGCAGCAGCCAAAGCGATAATTTTAAATTCATTATTCAGATAATATGATTTCTCTGTTTAAAACTTCTGGCAATAACTTCTCATTGGACATCTCTAAGTAATGCATCATAGCCCTGCCTTTACTCTCAGTGCAATTTCTATCTTATCAACCCACTTCGTTTCTTCACAGCATTTATCGCAATATGAAATTGTATGTACATATATATAATTTTTTACATGTTTACATTTTCAAATGTCTTACACACACACACACACACACACACACACACACACGCGCACACACGCCAATAGAATGTCATTGTCATGAAGCAGGAACTTTACCTTGTCCACTGCTTTATCTCCAGCACTTAGAACAGTGCCTGGCACAGCAGGCTCTCTACAAATATTTATAGAGTACATGAATGAAAATAGAAACTTGACTAAAGACTAGACTTTACTAGGTCTCAACATCCCCTGCCTGTCTCTGTGAAGCCCCTTCTCAAATGAAGTCTACACTCTAGGTAACACCATAGGGAGTCTGGGGAGAAATGGCTTTCCATACCACCTCCACCCTAACAGGTAAATTAAACATCAATATAGCTCTCTGAAAGTATTCCGTTTATGGCAAACCTGTGATTTCTCTAGTCTACAAAAGATTTTAATGAAAAAAGATTAACATGATCAAAAGTACTGATCCTAGCTATGGTCATGATGAATGTACAATAATTAAGATATTCCAACAGGTGTCACTTGCTTTTGGCACATTACAATTAAGCAACGTGCTATAAATAGATTAAAAATATTACCTGTTGCAAGCATTGTATAGAAGAAGAGCTCCTGCACAGAGCCCTTTAGGATAATAGTTCTGATGATGAATGGCTTATTGCTGCAGAAATAAATTGGCTTGTAGAATCGTAGACACTGAGAGGAAGGCGAATAACATGTTGTGTAAAGTCACATGAAGCCAGCGTCAGAAGCCCTGAAAATAGGTCAAAGTTGGGATTAAAAAGCAGGATTTGCACTAGGCAACATTGCACAGTGAAGGAAATTGTCAAATGAAGGAAGTAATAAGTGTAGGGAGTTTTCAACTTCTTCATCTCCAGGAGAAAGGAGTATCAAAAAATTATGGGCATATGTTAAAACCAATGCAGTAATTAATAAGTATTTTAGAAAAGATACTTGGAGGCTATGTAAATATCCTATTTCTCCTTAAAGTTTTACCCACTAATGTTAGCATGTATCAGTGGATTTTACCTGCACCAATTGTTACCGTGGTGTTATAATAGATATTTTCTATTTTCCCCATTCCTTCTACATTTATAAATTTGAATTATTCAGTAAGGAGGCTTTATTCCTCATCTCCAATTTGTTCAGTCATTTATTTATCTGGATTCATAGATGTTTCTTTTAATTTAGTTATAGTCCAATACTATCATTACTTAGTTCGTTGCTCAACCATTCAAGTTTCGGCTATTGGAAGCTCTTTCATGTCAGCTCCTGTGTCCCTCTGTGATGTCTTTAACTTTTATTTTTCTATGCACTTCTTTACATCTTTTTGCACTACAAGATGTTCCAGCTGTACCTTGTGTTTTCTCTGTCCTAGACTTAAAATCGGACATTTCTCCAAGGAGCCCTGGTCCTTTGATTGGAGTTTAATTCCTCTCTCCTTGAGTGTTTGCTGGGCTTAGTGACTTCTTTTAATGAACAGAGTATGGAAACAGAAAAAAGTACTTTACAGTGGAGAAATCCATCGGAAATCACCTTAACTAAGGGATCAAGGTTAACAGCATCCATAAGTCATCATGCAACACCTGATATTATGCGATGAGAAGAACATTTCATCTCTTTGGTATTCTTTCCCAAAATCCATAACATCAGTCTAATAATGAGAAAATATCATACAAACCCAAATTGAGGGTCATTCAACAAAATGGTTGACTGGTAGTCTTCAAAATGTCAAGGTCATGAAAGACAAGAAAGACTAAGGGACTATCAGATTGGAATGAAAATTATATGCAATGTGATATCCTGGTTTGAATTCCGAAACAATAAATGGACATTGGTAGAAAACAAGAGATATCTGAATAAAGTCTTTAGTTAAGAATCTTGTATTAATGTTATAAGATCATTTTGATCATTGTACCATGGTGGTTATATAAGATACTAACATTAGGAGAACCTGAGCAAAGTGTAGATGGGTATATTATGAGCTATTTCTGCAACTGTTCAGTAAGCCTAGATTTATTTTTTAAATAGTTGTAAAATCCTTGCAATATTTGAAAATAGATCTGATTCTAAAATTTGACAAGCTGACTCTAAAGTTCATTTGCAAATGAAAATGACCTAGAATAGAAAAACAACATTAAAGAAAAAGAACAAAGTTAAGAAAATTAGAAGACAAACACTATGACATCTTAATACTTTTTTTAAAGTTAAAATTATCAACTCAGTTTGGTATTCATGTAAGAATAAAAAAAAAAAAGAGTCAATGAAAGAAAGTAGAGAACCAAGAAATAGATTCACACATATATGTTAAATAAATTTTTGACAAAAATTCAAAAGCACTTTAATGGAGAAATGATAGTATTTTCAGAAAATGATGTTCAAAAAATTAGATTTCCATATGCAAAAAAAGGAACTTCAATCTCTATATCACACCATATACAAAAATTAACTCAAAATGGATAAGAAACTTAATTGTAAAACTTAAAACTTCTAGAAGAAAACATAGGAGAATATTTTTGTAGCCATGGACTAGGCAAAGTTTTTCTTGGATACAATATCAAAAGGACAGTTCATACAAAATAATTGATAAATTGGACTTCATCAAAATTATAACTTCTCTTTAAAAGACACTGGTAAGAGAATGAAAAGTCAAGCTACAGACTGGCAGAAAATCATTGCAAATCATATTTGATAAATTACTCTCAAACTTCAACAATAAGTAAAATATTGATTCAATTTTTTAAATGAACAAAAATTTCAACAGGCACTTCAACAATGAAAACACAGAAATGGCCAATAAGCACATAAAAAAGATGTTTGATATCATTACTTGCTAGCGAAATGCAGTTTAAAACCATAATATGATATCACTATTAGATCTACTTGGAAGGGTCCTGCTGCAAGCCATGTTCGGCTGAAGCCTATGCCCTTCTCAGGGCCACCTGGCATGAGTCATCAAGCACTCCACAGATGGCCACCACTTGTGCTGGGCTTGGAGGTACATGGGAGAGGCCAAGCTTTGAACCAAGGTTGACTTCTGCCAATTCCAGGCTTGGGGATGCCTAGCAAGTGGTATGGGGCACGCTGAGGTCAGATGCTGCTTGTTTAGGGTTTGTGAACCTTTGAGAGATTTTAGGAAAGTCCACAGCATGAGCCAAGACAGGCTATTTGTATGGAAAAGCCACAGAAAGCGGCCGGGGTGGGTCCACAAGTTGAGTAGGGAAGGGTCCCGTGGAATCACCAGGGTATGGCAAATGATGTTAGGTTGATGGAGACTCAGATATGACAGATGCCTGTGTCTGTATTCTGGGAGTAGGGGAGGGCTCAACAAAGAAATAATGGCTTCTGCCAGCACTTCTGTATGGAAGAAAGCTGCCCCTCCAGTCCTCGCCCTGACACTAGACAATTCAGTTCCTTCTTGTATATCACTGATGCCCTTTCAAGCTGCTGCCCCAGTGCTGGAGCTCAGAGCTAGTGAGTCCATCAGCAAGTAAGTTCATGTACAGTTTGATTTTTAAGAGAGAAACTTGGGCCTCCAGCAGCCCTCCGTCTCACTCAGCCACAATCTCTGGTGGTCTTCACTGCCAGAAGTTGTGGGGACCTCACTTCCTGGCACTGTTACCCTGGGCTGGGGAGCCTGGTGTGGTTCTTGGTCCCCTCACTCCTCAAGGACCTCCACAGTCAAGATATTCTCAATTTTTAACTGCCACATGTGCGGGTATGGGACCAGTTCCTTCCTCCTCTTTGTTCCTCCTACCAGTCTCCATGTGACTTCTTCTGTATATCCTTAGTTATAAGACTTCTGTTTAGCTAGACTTCAGGCAATTCTCAATAAGGTTATTCTTCAGTTAGTTATTTTGATATGGTCATGAGAGAATGAAAGTATACCATTTACTTACTCTGCCATCTTGATGGGAAATCCATTACAACTACTATTGAAGACAGTTTGACAATTTCTTAAAATGTTAAAAGTTGAACATACAACTATTCTATTATTCAGCTATTCTACTCCCAGGTGTTTATCCAAGAGTAACAAGATCATGTGTTCATATATGAACTTTTATTTAAATTCTCATAACAACTTTATTTGTGATAGTAAAACACTGGAAATGCATATATGAATGGATAAACAAACTGTATATATCCACACAGTGGAATAGTGCTCATAAATAAAAATAAATTGTTGATGCACACTACAACATTTATATGCATCTCAAAATAATTACTTTGAGTTAAAGAAGCCAGACCAAAAAAGAGTATATGCTGTATAATTAATTTATCCATTATCCAAAAACTGTGAACTAGTGTACAGTTTTGGTTACTATCAAAAGCAGTTTCTTGGGGCTGGGAGAAGATTCCAAAGGGTCCTGTTGAAACTTTGGGGGATGATGAATACGCTCACTATCTTTACAGTAGTAATGGTTTCACAGGTATAGACATATGTAAAATTATATTCAATCGTACACTTTAACTATGTACAATTTATTGTATACTAATTATACCTCTATAAAGGTGTTTTCTAAAAAAAGTACTATGAGAATTCAGAGCAGATCAACTCAGGATGAATCACAGCAGTAAGACATGGAGACTTAACTTTCTGTAGGGGTGACATATGCTTTTCTAAGATCTGTATTTTCTTCTTGAAATGCTGCAAATATGGAAATCTCCAAGCAGATGTCAAAGTCTGAAATGAATTAGTTCCACAGAACCTAAGATTTGAAAGGGTCTTAGTGGTTCATTCGTTTTCAAACATTACTTAGTGGAGCACTGGAGTTCCTCTGAGTTATCCAGATTGTATGCATGTATAAAGGGAGTGGTGTTATAGAATTTGGCAAGACATAAGAGGTAAGGCTTCCTCTTTCATCTCACTTCAGTTAGAGTAGTTCCACTCTTATCTTCTTTATATACTGAATTTCATAGTAATACTTCATTTGGAAAAAAAAAGCACTACACAACTCAAAAAAAATGGAAAATCACAGGTATAGCTCAAACAGTCTACTAAGTGACAAATTTTTCACTATATCCATTTATTGTAGTTATCGTAGTGTAGTAAAACGTTAGAGAGATTGTGAGGTCCTGCTTACTATTCTAGTTATATGATTTCTAGCATGGAATAGAAAGAAAGGACTTATTGAGCAAAAGAGCAGAATGAGAAAGCTAGATGGTCTAAATTTTTGTAAGCCAAGACTTTGTTTAAAATCATATCGATTAATAATAATAATAATGAATATTTATTGAGCACTTATCATGTGCCAGGCACTGGACTAATTATTTTACATGTATTAACTCATTAAATCTGCACAACCACCTTATGGAATAAGAGCTATTTTTCATCTTCACTTGTTAGACATGAAAACTGAGACATAGAAGGATTAATTTGTTTGTCCAAGGATACAAGGCTGTTAAGTGGTGAAGTCAGGACTAAAATCCATATACACTTGACTCCAAAGCACATGCTCTTGACCATTACATGTACTGCTCTCTAGATCAACTGTTTTCAGCTATACTCTATGGAAGTACTTCATGGATGTGTTGGTAGTGTAGAGGAAGTGTGAGAGAGATTCAGACCTCTTGACATCACCATCATAACTTTTCTAAATCATAACAGTTCTACTCTTATTTGTTTATATTCACATTCTGCATAAGATTTCCACAGGAAAAAAAGTTTTCACTGCTAAAAAAAACTTTAAAGAGATTCAAAAAGCACTGATAACAGTACAATCCCCTTATGGCACAGAAGAAAATACTAAGAACACAAAGGAAATGTGCAATAGTCACACAGCAAGTTAGTGGCAGATCCTGACTCTTTGTCCAGCATTCTTTCCTATATACCACTCTCACCATGAACCCCATAAATGTCTCAACAAAAATTTAATGAAATACATGAGTTTTGAAAAATCAAACTTGAAAGTAAGCAATGTCTAAAGAGAGGACCCTATTCTGAAATTCAGAGTGAGCTCTCCTCAGCCAGGAAGTAACAGCCATCTCTAGCATCCAAATACTCAAGGCAAAAGATTTTTCCTTGACCACCAGTGGGCACTGGAGTGTAGAAAGAATTTAACTCTATAAATGAACTTACCATCTTTCATAATGCAAATGAGGTAGGAGTCTAGGTAGGAATGGAAGCTTAAGCTTCTTGAATCAAACTTTTCATAAGCATATGCCTTAAAATGGAAGAGAAGACTACCATATCTTACCTTGAATTTGAAATGGACTCATCAAAGTTTTAGCATAGCTAGGGTGCTAGGCTTCATGCTCATACTCTGACTCAGATTTCACTGTCACTTTCTTTGTAGTTCCAGATCCTAAGACATCGATCTCAAATGCAAATCTCAGAACTTTGAGTGGGACTATGAAACCCTTGAACTGTTATGCAAAATTTTGCATGTATGTGCAAATTTCTGTACAGTGAGTCCTTGGCTTTCGCCAGAATCTCAACGGAGTCTGTAACTCCCAAAAGATTAGGAAACACTTCTTTGGACCCAGTTTCTATGAATGAACTGGGCGTAAGCTGTTTGTGAGATCAGAGGGAGTTAAGCTGTGTGCTTGATCTGGAAGCTCCAGTAGAAGTGAAAAGTGAAGCTAGTTCTTTATTTTTCTGCCAGCCTGCTTGCTTATCTCTGTTATAGGGAGCTTGAAGAGAGGTAATGAAGAGAAACAAGAACTAGGTTATTTCATGTTTTGTGTTCTGTTTATATGATGCAAAATAACCTGTTTAGCATAATATTTTGTTTTTTTAACCTGTTTCAGATCATATACACTGCAGCTTGATACAGTGGGGAAAGTATTGGCTCTAGAAACATAAAGACTTGGATTCAAATCCAAACTCCACCACTCCAAGGCAAGTTATTTAAATTTGAGCATTTATTTCCTCATTTAAAGATGGGAATAATAGGAGCTACTTCATAATGTCATACAAATTAAAGAGATACAGCAAAGTGCCTGGTTAATAGAAAGGGCACAATGAATGAAACTTATTCAAATTCACTACAGTCTTCCTACTCCTGTTTTTTTGTTTGTTTGTTTTTTTAATTACCTCTACTTATTTCTCTCTGTCCTGCTATATCTTTTTTTTTTCCTGATTGGTTGCATCCTTCTCTCTTCCTTATACTCCCTTTCTTTTCCAATTTCTTTCTATATTCCCCTCATTAATATCTGTCTTCCTCACATTCTATGGCTTCTCTACTATCCACTTATAAGGAAAGAGGGAAACATGGAACAACTTGGAAGATTCTAAGATATGAGGGAATACTGGGTATGTACCCTAAAGACTTGAAAACTCATATCCAAAAAGATATTTGTGCACTAATATTCATAGCAGCATTATTTACCGTGGCCAGGATGTGGAAGCAACCAAAGTGTCCTGCAATAGATGATTGGCTAAAGAAGCTGTGGTACATATATACAATGGAATATTACTCAGCCATAAGAATAGATGCAATAGTTCCATTTGCAATCATACTAAGCGAAATAAGCCAGACAGAAAAAGTTGAAATTCACATGATATCACTTATATGTAGGCTACAAACCTAAAAGCAACAAATGAACAGGACAAACAAACAGAGACTCATGGACATAGACTATAGAGTAGTGGTTACTAGAGGGTAGGGGCTGGGAGAGAGGAGAGGCAGATGGGGTAAAGGGGGTCAAATATGTGGTGACAGGGGGAGGGTTAAGTGGGTAGATGGGGTAAAAGGGGTCAAATATGTGGTGACAGAAAGAAATCTAACTATGGGATGTGTATATATATATACACACACATATATATATATGCCTTACTGTTAAAGTATACAGATGAAACTTATTGAATTTCGTTAACCAATGTCACAATAAATAAATAAATAAATAAATAAATAAATAAATAAAGTGTATGTGAAATCACAGGGAGAGAAATGATTAAAAAAAATAAGATGTGAGGGATAATAAAAGGCATTTGTTATATCAAATTTCAAGTAATACCAAGTCTCATTATTGAGGTTCTGCATATTCACCTGAACTCTCATATATAAATATGCAATTACTTTTGAACTTACCTTGTCTCCCTTGTATGGTTCAATCTCAGTCAAAATCAATGTCAGGTTTTCTGTTGTACTCAGAACTGAAAATAAGCTTGTGCATACCGTGGAGATTAGAAGTTCTCCTCGAGTTCTTAAGCTTTCACCTCAATGAAAAGGCAAACATCCAAGCAATATTTACCCAAGGACTTTTTAGCTACATTAATTAATTAAAATATGGTACAAGCCCTCTTACCAGTGCAATAGAGATGGATAGATGGTTGACTAATTTAAAAAAAAAATTTAAAGCAGAAAAAAACTAAAAAGGGTATATATATACTTAAGATATTTAATTTAAATTAAAAATATAAATGTATGCTCATTTCCCAAAATTTCATTGTAAGACAAAGGCCTACATTATCATTTTTCTTGTATAAAACTCACCCATAAGTGTCATCCATGATTTCTAGTTTCAGTTCCTTTAATATGGAGTAAGAACCTACAGATACTTGTAAATTATACTAAATGAAGAATTCTACCAGATTTTATTTTCGTATTCCTAATTATGTATAGTTGTTATAGCCTCTTTTGATTTGACAGCAACATTCCAATGACATGGATTTATTGAGTTTTTCCAAATAATTTAAGTATTTTTAATTTTTATTATTAAATATAGTGTACAAAAATAATAAGTGTAATATTTAAAGAATAAATATTTAAAAATCACCTATGTACTCAAAACCCAGTTTAAGAAACATATCATGAAGGGGGAAAAATGGCGTAGATGATAGAGGCTCTGTTCATCTCTCTGGCGACCAAATCAAAGTTGAGAAGGAATAAGGATAAGCAGCAAGGAAAAATCTCCTCGGATCTAGATGAACAAGCCATACAACTAAGGAGAAATCCAAGAAAACACCCTGCAATGGCAGAAGGTAGGACGAGGCAAGGACATAGGGTTGCCCAGTCTGGAATGGCTGAATGAGACAGATTTGTGGCAGCAGAAGAATCTTCGTAAATGGGCCACGCTCATTTTCACCTGCTCCTTCTGAGCACCAATGCCGACGTGGCTGCACGCAGGGGGCACCACGGAGTTACAGGGGAACATTGTCTGAGTGAAGGCTTAGGCGAGACTCACTCTCTACAGACGTGCCGGCGGTATCCATTGTTCCCTGCTGAGCCCTCCCCACTACCAGTGAGCAAACACTGTGCCGTCATAGCCGTGATGTCATCAAATTAGATAACAGAGGTCGCTTTGCCCAGAGGATTCCCTGAAACTCTACCTCCCCCAACTTGTGGCCCCACCCAAGCCACATACAGATATATCCTCAACCAGTCAGGTGCTCCTTGCTGAGCAGTGCCTAGACTCACACTGGAGGCAGCTGGCCTGTTTCTGGTATGGCCTTTTGAGGCAGCTATAAACACAGCAGCTATGGATTGCTTGCTGAATCTTAACAGGTGGCCTTGGAGGGGCACAAGCTGGGGCTAAATTTGGCCCGCAGCTGAACCCTTCTCAGGACTGTGCCGCTGGACACCTACTTCATAAATCCACACTAATAAGACCAGGCGACTTAGGAGCTTTGCTTAGTACATAGAAACAGACACAGAAAGACAGCCAAAATGGGAAGATTAAGAAGCAGAAACCATATGAAAGAATAGAACAGAGATCCAGAAATAATGGAGTCAAGGAATCTAACAGATGCAGAGTTCAGAACACTGGTTACAAAGATGCTCAAAGTACTTAGGGGTAGTGTAGATGAATTCAGTGAGAACTTCCACAAAGAGATAAAAAATGGAAATGGAAATTATGAAAGGGAACCAATCTGGAATGAAGAACACATTATTCGAGACGAGAAGTATATTAACTGGAATAAACAAAGGAATAAACAAAGTGAATAAAGAAAAAGATCAAATGACCTTTCTAGAGGACGGGAAAGCCAAGGATAGATACTCAATCACAATGGCAAGGAAAAAAATGCCAAGACTATAAAAGTAATTTAAGGAGCATGTGGGACACTATTTAGGGTCCAAATATCCATCTGATCAGTGTAATTGAAGAAAATAAAGATGTTGAATAGCTGTTTGTAGAAATAATGATGGAAATCTTCCCCAACCTGGTAAAGGAAATGGATATAAAAGCCCAGGAAGCTCAGAGAATTCCAAAAAGTCAGAGATTCAAAGAGGTCCACACCAAGACACCATAATTAGAATGCCAAAAGTTAAATACAAAGAAAGAATATTTTTTAAAAGCAAGGGAAAAGCAAATAGTTCCCTATAAGGGAACACCTATAAGACTGGCAACTGATTTCTCAAAAGAAACTATGCAGGACAGGAGGTCTTGGCAAAAAATACTCGACAGAATAAAGACCCAGGATCTACATCCAAGAATACTTTATCCAGCAAAGCTATCATTTAGAGTTGAAGGACAGATAAAGAGCTTCCCAGACAAAATAAGCTATTTTTTGGAATTTAACATCACCAAGCTAGCATTAGGAAATGTTGGAGGAACTTCTTTAAGAAGAAAAGCATATATCAAAAACAGGAAGAATGGTAACAACTACATTCCTATCAATAAGTACCTCAAATGGAAAAGAATTAATTGCTCCAACTAAAAATGTGGATGAATGGAAAGGAAAACAAGACCCCTACATACATGGCCTACGAGAGATTCACATCAGATTAAAAGACACACACAGACTAAAAGGAAGGAGGTGGAAAAAGATATTGCTTTGGTGGACCTAGAAAATATTTAAGTCAGTGAAAGATAAACACTATATGATTTCACTTATATGCAGAATCTAAGGAATAAAAAGAACAAACTAATCAAAAACAGACTCACAATTATAGTGGACAATTTGGAGATGGAGAGAGGGGTTGGGGTTGGAGGGCTGAGAGAATGGGGTGAAGGGTTAAAGAAGTACAAATTAGTAGCTGACGGATAGTCATGGAGATGGGGAGCACAGCAGAGGGAATGCAGTTAGCATTAATATCTTGACTCTGTGAAGGGTTGGGGAGGGAGGGAGCTATTGGGGGGAATCGTTTTATAAACTAAATAGATGTCTAACCAATGTACTGTATACTGAAACTAATTAAAATAAATTTAAAAACAAGAAACATCATTACAAATTACTTTGAAAGCCCTGTGCCAAGAACTGTAAAAGAGTTCGATTTTACCCTACTTACAAGCTGACAGGTTGGTCTGCCAGTCTCATGGATGCTGGCAAAAATCGATCTGGTTGTCTAATGTTATGCCAATACCACACTATCTTGATTATTGTAGCATTATAAGACTGGGAAAATCAAGCTAATGCAACTCCTCCTAATTTGTTCTTTTTTTTTTTTTTTGAAGTCGTTTTGGCTAATCTATGTTCTTTATATTTTCATGTAAATTTGAGAATCAGCTTGTCATTCGCCCCCGCCAAAGCATACCAGCATTTTTATTGAGATTGTTTGAACCTGTAGATAAAAGTGTGAATAATTAATATCTTTTTTTTTTTAATTTGGTTGGCTATTGTCCTTTTGGGGGGGATATTTTATTTATTTTTTTCCTGGCTTTATTGAAATATAATAGACAATTAGTTGCTTGTATTTAAATTGTACAATTCAATGAGTTCTTTTTTTCAATTATAGTTGGCATATAATAATATACCAGTTTCAGTTGTATAACATAGTGATCAGAGACCCACATAACTTGAAAAGTGATTGCCCCACTAAATCTAGTACTCTTCTTCCCCCTGACATATTTATTACATTATTAACCATCTTCCCCATGTTACATTCTACATCTCCATGTCTATTCTGCAACTATCCATCTGTACCTCTTAATCTCTTTGCTTTATTTTGCCATCCCCCAACCCCTCTCCTATCTAGAAGACCTCAAAATATTCTCTGTATCTATGAGTTTATTTCCACTTTTGTTGTTGTTATTGATTTTGATCTTTAGATTACACATATATGTGAAATCATACAATATTTGTCTTTCTCTATCTGACCCATTTCATTCAGAGCAATAACCTCTAGGGCCATCAAGGGAATATCTTTATCCATCCCCTTCCTTTTAGTCTGTGTGTATCTCTTAATCAAAGTGAATGTCATATCAGCAGCATATGGAGGGGTCTTGTTTTCTTATCCATTTAGCCACTCTATCTTTTGGTTGGAGTACTTAATTCTTTTTCATTTGAGGTATTTGTTGATAGAAATGTAGTTTTTAGCATTCATTATTCCTATTTTTGATACATGTTTGTTCTTCTTAAAGAAGTCCCTCCAACAATTTATACTGGCTTGGCTTGATGGTGATAAATTCCTTTACCTTATTTTTGTCTAGGAAGCTCTTTATCTGTCTTTCAACTCTAAATGATAGTTTTGCTGGATAGAGTATTCTTGGTTATAAATCCTGGGTTGTCATCACGTTGGATATTTTTTGCCAAGCCCTTCTGTCCTGCAAAGTTTCTTTTGAGAAATCAGCTGCCATTATTATGGGTGCTCCTTTGTAGGTAACTGCTTTTCCCTTGCTGCCTTTAAGATCTCAGTCTTTAACCTTTGGCATTTTAACTATGATGTGTCTTGATGTGGGCCTCTCTGGGTTGGTTTTATTTGGGACTCTGTGCACTTCCTGGGCTTGTATGTCTATTTCCTTTGGCAGGGTAGAGAA
>NW_006433133.1:0-2049 GCF_000325575.1 Pteropus alecto | reverse complement strand
GCTGTTCTCTTGCTGCTTTTAAGTTTCTCTCTTTGTATTTAACCTTTGGCATTTTAATTATGATGTATCTTGGTGTGAGTCACTTTGAGTTTCTAGTTTGGGGGACTCTCTGAGCTTCCTGGGATTTTATACCTATTTCCTTCACCAGGTTAGGGAAGTTTTCTATCATTGTTTCTTAAATTGCTCTCCAACCTCTTGTTTTCCTTCTGGTACCCCTATGACATGGATATTTTTACATTTAACGGTGTTTCATAGGCTCCTTAGATTATTATTATAGTCCAGGCTTCTTTTTTCTTGCCATTTTGATTGAGCGTCCTTGGTTTCCCCATCCTCTATATAGGTCATTCTATCGTCTTCTTTATTCACACTGTTTATTCCATTTAATATACTTCTCATCTGAGATAATGTGTTCTTCATTTCTGACTGGTTCCTTTTTATAATTTCCATTTCCATTTTATGTTTTTTATCTCTTTGTTGAAGTTCTCACTGAACTCATCTACACTTTCCATAAGTTCATTGAGCATCTTTATAACAGTGTTTTGACCTCTGCATGTGTCAGATTGTTTGATTCCATTATTTCTGGATCTCTGTTCTGCTCTCTCATATGGTTTCTGCTTGTCTTCCCATTTGGCTGCCTTTCTGTGTCTGTTCCTATGTAGTAAGCAAAACACTTAAATCTTCTGGTCTTATTAGCGTGGCTTTGTGTAATAGGTATCCAGTGGCACTGTCCTGAGAAGGGTTTAGTTGCAGGCTAAATTTAGCCCCAGCCTCTGCTCCTCCGGAACCACCTGTTAAGATTCAGCAAGCAAGCCACAGATGCTGTGCTTATAGTTGCCTCAAGAAACCACGCCAGAAATCATGGTCAGCTGCCACCAGTGTGAGTCTAGACGCTGCTCAGCTAGGAGCACCTGACTAGCCAAAGAAACACTGGGATGTGACTTGGGTGGGGCTGTGAGTTGGGGGAGGTGGAATTTCAGGAAATCATCTGGGTGGAGCAACCTCTGTTATCCAGTTTGATGAGGTCTCAGCTATGATGGCACTGTGTCCACACACTGGTTGGGGGGATGGCTTGACAGAGGAACAATGGATGCTGCCTGCACTTCTGTACAGAGTGAGCCTCACCTCCAGCCCTCACTTTGAAATTCAGTGTCCCCCTAGAAGACTCTGGTGCCCCCAGTTCCGTTCACTGCGAAAGTTTGCTTGTGGACACGGCCCCTTTAAGAAGCGTGCAGCTGCTGGCTGCTGCTACTATGGCCTCTGTCCCACTCATTCACTGGGGGCCAGCCAGCCTCGCATCCTCGCCCTGTCCTCTCTCCTCCCATGCATAGTGATTTCTTATTTCTCTCCATAGTTGTAGGGTTTGTTCATCTAGATCCCAGGTGATTTTCCTTGCTTTTTGCTCCTTGTTTCGGTCACAACTTTGATTTGGTTACAAGAGGAATGAAAAGAGCCTCTATCATCTATGCCATTTTTCCCTCTCTCTCAATTAATATCTTAATAATATTGAATCTTCCTTCTGATTCATGAAAAGAGTGTATCTCTCTACTTATTTAGGTCTCCTTTAATTTTTCTCAGCAATTCTTTTTAGTTTTCATTCTATAGGCTTTGTATGCTTTTTGTCAGGTTAATCCCTAAGGATTTAACATATTTAGATGCTACTGTTAATGGAATTATTTTTTTCATTGCAAGTTCTGATTGTTGCTATTATATAAAAATACAACTGATTTTTGTGTGTTGATCTTCTATCCTGAATCTCTGCTAAATTCACTTGTTAGTTCTAGTAGATTTTAAAATCTAGATTCCATCAGATTTCTACCTAGAAGATCATATAATTTTAAGATAATGAGAGTTTAGTTTTTCTTTTCTATCTAGATTCTTCTTTCTTGCCTATAGCAATAAATAGAAATTCCAGTCTACTGTCGAATATAAGGTAAAAGATTACATTCTTGCATTGTTCATGACCTCAGGGCAAAATCATTGAGTTATTCAAATTTATATATGGTCATGTTACCCATAGTTTTATTATTATTATTATTATTATTATTATTA
>NW_006433132.1:0-481 GCF_000325575.1 Pteropus alecto | reverse complement strand
AGCTTTGCTGGATAAAGTATCCTTAGTTGTAGATCTTGGGTCTTCATCACGTAGAATATTTTTTGCCAAGTCCTTCTGTCCTGCATAGTTTCTTTTGAGAAATCAGCTGCCATTCTTATGGGTGTTTCCTTGTAGGCAACTATCTGCTTTTCTCTAGCTGCATTTAATATTCACTCTTTGTATTTAACTTTTGGCATTTTAATTATGATGTGTCTTGGTGTGGGCCTCTTTGGATCCTTGTTTTTTGGGATTCTCTGAGCTTCCTGGGTTGTATGTCCATTTCTTTCACCAGGTTAGAGAAGTTTTCCAACATGATTTCTTCAAACAGCTGTTCAACATCTTGTTTTCCTTCAGGTACGCTGATCAGACAGATATTTGGATAGTGTTCCATATGCTCCTTAAATTATTTTTATAGTCTTGGCATCTTATTTCTTGCAGAATGGCAAGATTGAGTGTCTTTGGCTTTCCCATCCTCTAGATA
>NW_006433131.1:0-307 GCF_000325575.1 Pteropus alecto | reverse complement strand
ATAACGAAATACTGTAGAGAAGACATGTTTCGTTACAAGGGAAAGAACACTTGCAAACGTGGAAGCGGGCCTGAGCAAGAGAGGCGTGGCTCAGAAGGCCTGGCAACCAAGTTTTCGGGGTTTTGTTCCCTATTTGCTCTAGGTTTGCACTTTTTGAGAGCACTGAGCATTCTTGATTGACAATTAAGACTGACAGGATTCTTTGATTCATCATTTGCTTTCTGCTCATGTTCCTTCCCAGAATTCAGCCTGTTATAATGGACATAATGAAGTTCTGGGCATAGGTGTCGCCTTATGATCATGGTAT
>NW_006433130.1:0-953 GCF_000325575.1 Pteropus alecto | reverse complement strand
CTTTGGCTGAAGAAGTTTCAGGTCTTGGACTTGACAACCTCCTACGATCTTCCCAGTGAAGAATTTACGATCAGACCATCCTGTGTGGTTACCTTTGGTCACTGAGCTTGTCAGGCTTGCCACATAGCCTCTTACGCTTATCACGTCTGCCCTGTAGCCCCTTTTCCGTTCACAGGAGTGTAGCATGCCTCCTTATGGGTCACTCTTTGTAACTCACCTTTAGAGACCTGCTGGGACTAGAGTCTAGTTATACGTCTAGAAGCAAAGAAGAACGATAGGGGTGACTTCTGAGAAGACTTAGCATTGTGTTGCATGTCCGCTGCATCAGGAGAGGTCATTACCCTTTCCTAAGGCAATGAAGGGTTAATCCCCACAGACAGAGTTGGAAAGGTCTGTCCTACTGTGGTTGGGGAAGCTCCCACTGGACGTGAGAAGGCCAATTCCACTGGGGGCGGGGAGGCGTGGATACTCTTCCCCAGGCAAAGAAGTCTCGTCAGAATTTAGGGGCTCAGTGTCCTCAGCTTCATCTGGGACTTCCCCACAGATTCCCATCCCAACTTAGAGGATCCCATCCTTTCCTAACCAATTACCCTCACTTTAACAGTAGACACCCTGCAAAGCTAGGACTTCGACATGCATTGTAATTCAGCCAGTTGCAAGATGAGGGTCTGCATTTGGTTTTCAGCAATTTCAGCCCTGTGGACACAGGAGATTAGGCTCTCCTTTGGGGCACATGTAGAAGATCTCAGGTCATTTTGTGGCTCTTAAGTTGGGAATTCAGATCCCACAACTCATTCTTTTCTTTTACCACTTCGTCCGGGGACATTACAAGAAAGCAACCAATGTCGGTTTTTCTTTAGATTAACAAAAATGTTCAAAACTATTATATACAGAGTCACTTAGGTGTTTGCTTCTTACACGTGGTTGAGTAGGAGTATCCAATGCAGACACTT
>NW_006433129.1:0-884 GCF_000325575.1 Pteropus alecto | reverse complement strand
TTCTCAGACAAAAATAAGCTAAAGAAATTCATCAGTGCCAAGCCAGTATTATAGGAATTGTTGGAGGGACTTCTTTAAGAAGAAAAAACGTATCAAAAACAGGAATAAATAATGGTAATAACTACATATCTCTCAACAAGTACCTCAAATGGAAAAGAATTAGGTGCTCCAACCAAAAGATAGGGAAGCTGAATGAATAAGAAAACAAGACCCCTACATGTGTTGCCTACAAGAGACTCACTTCAGATTAAAAGACACTCATAGACTAAAAGGAAGGGGATGGAAAATGATATTGCCTTGATGCACCTAGAGGTTATTGTGCTGAATGAAGTATGTCAGATAAAGACAAATACCTCATGATTTCATGTACATGTGGAATCTAAAGAACAAATAAACAACAACAGCAAAACGGAAATCAGTTCATAGATACAGAGAATATTTTGCGGGCTACTAGATGGGAGAGGGCTTAGGGGAAGGTGAAAAAGGGATTAAGAAGTGCAAATGGATAGATACAAAATAGCCATAGAGATATAAAGTGTAGCATAATGAAAGTAGTCAACAATGATGTAATAAATGTGTAAAGGAGAAGTAAAATACTTGATTTGGGTGACCACTGGGGTGACCACTATGAGTTCTATAGATCTCTAATCACTATGCTGTACAACATAAACTGGTATATTATTGTATGCCTACTATAATTGAAGAAAAACTGATTGAATTGTACAATGTAAATATGAGCAACTAATTATATTTCAATAAAACTAGGTGAAAAAACTGTTTTTTATTTTGTTCAATTAAACAATATTTAGTAAGCACATAATAAAAGTCAGTCACTGTTCTATATGTTAAGTTACAGTACTGAAGAACACTGAACCATTCAATAA
>NW_006433128.1:0-653 GCF_000325575.1 Pteropus alecto | reverse complement strand
CCAGGTTGTTGCAAATGGCAGTATTTCATCTCTTTGGCTGAGTAATATTCCATCTTTATATGTACCACACTCCTTTAGCCATCTATCGTAGGACACTTTGGTTGCTTTCATGTCCTGGCCATTGTGAATAATGCTGCTATGAACATCGGTGTGCAAATATCTTTATGGATATGAATTTTCAAGTCTTTGGGATAAATACCCAGTAGAGGGATTGCTGGATTATACAATAGATCAGTTCTTAGTTTTTTGAGGAATCGCCATACTATTTTCCATAGTCGCTGTACCAATTTGCAGTCCCACCAGCAGTGTATGAGGGTTCTTATTTCTCCACATCCTCGCCAGCATTTGTTATTACTTGTCCTGTTGAGTATAGCTATTCTAACAGGTGTGAGATGGTGTCTCATTGTGGTTTGATTTGCATTTCCCTAATAGCTAGCAATGTTGAGCATCTTTTCATATATTTGTCGTCCATTTGTATGTCCTCTAGGGAGAAGTGTCTGTTCAGATCCTCTGCCCATTTTTTGATTGGATCATTTGGTTTTTTTTGTTTGTTGTTACTGATTCGTATGAGTTCTTTGTATATTTTGGATATTAGGCCCTTATCGGAGACGTTGCTCACAAATATATTTTTCCATTTGGATGGTTGTTTCTTT
>NW_006433127.1:0-573 GCF_000325575.1 Pteropus alecto | reverse complement strand
ATGGTATCACCTAGTTCTTGTATTTCTCTTTCATTGTTTTTCATTGTTTAGTTTCTCTCTTTCTCCTTCTGATTTACTTCCAGATTTCTGTCTTCTACTGATTTTTTCCTCCATTTAGTAGACTCTATTTCCCAAGCTTGCTATTTTATTTTTCAACTCTTGCAGTGTGTTCTTCATCTCCAGAAGATCCATTCTGTTCTTCTTAAGAGCTTCAATCTCCTTGCTCTGCTCATCTAGTTTTTTTTTTTTTTTTTTTTTAATTCCTGAAATTATTGATATGGTTTGCTTTGGATCTCATTGAGTTTTTTCAGAAGTGTTAACCTGAATTCTATGTCATTTAAGCTGCATATTTTTTACGTCTGTAAGCTTATTTTCTGGAGATTTTTCTCTTTCTTTCTGAGCTGCCTTGTCAAATTGGTTGTTCATGGTGTTTAATGGACTATTTCTCCACCTGGGCATTAATGGAAATATATTCTGTTGTTTTTCCAGAAAGAAGAGTTATTAAAGGTGTCTCTTTTGCTTACTGCAAAGAAGGTGCTTTTCTTTTGATTTCCAATAGATGGTGTCTAAGCC
>NW_006433126.1:0-532 GCF_000325575.1 Pteropus alecto | reverse complement strand
GCAGGTCAGATCCAGCCCCGCCACGCAACGCCGGGGTCGCGCGGCCGCCGGGCAAAGGGCCTCCGCATACCTGGCAGTTGGAAAAAGGGCCTCCGCATACCTGGCAGTCGCGCAGTGGCGTGGGCGCGGCCATGGTGCGGGTCCGTCTTGGGTCCAGGCCCCGATGGCCGCAGCGACCATCCGGTGGGGGCGGGCGTGGCTCACCGAGGAGCGGGGCAAAGCTGCCTCGCTCTCCCCTGGCTCACTGGTCGCCTTCGGACCCGCGCGGCGCCCACAAGTCACCAGGCAGTGGCTGAGGCCACCATGCCTGCGGACATCTGCCAGAGCGGATCCTCCGTGACCTGGCTGATGCAGCTGGCACACTTCGGTGTGCATCTCCGTGTCTGCGCGGGCCCCCACCGGACAGCGCACCAGGGGTGGGAGGGCCAGTCACTGGGCCTGCGGATCCGCTCAGAGTTTTCCAGCCGGGTCTTGAACCCCAACCTTTATGCGTTGCCGGTGGAGGTGTCAAATGGTGCAGCCCTTTGAGCTG
>NW_006433125.1:0-827 GCF_000325575.1 Pteropus alecto | reverse complement strand
GTTTTCCATAGCAGCTATACAATTGCGATCCCACCAACAGTGTATGAGGGTTCTATTTTCTCCACATTTTCACCAGCACTTGTTTTTTGAATTATTAATGATATTCTGACAGGTGTGAGATGATGTCTCATTGTGGTTCTAATTTGCATTTCTCTGATGATTAGTGACCTTGAGCATCTTTTCATATGTCTATTTGCCATCTGTATGTCCTTTTGGGAGAAATACCTATTCAGGTCTTCTGCCAATTTTCTAATTGGATTGTTAGTTTTTTTGGTGTTGAGTTGTATGAGTACTTTATAAATTTTGAATATTAACCCCTTGTCAGATGTATCATAGGCCAGTATCTTCTCCCAGCCAGTAGGTTGTCTTTTCGTTTTGTTGATGGTCTCCTTTGCTGTGCAAAAACTTTTTAGTTTGATGTAGTCCCATTTGTTTATTTTTTCTTTTGTTTCTCTTACACAAGGAGATATCAGAAAAATGAATTACTAATAGAATATTGGAGAGTTTATTGCCTATGTTTTCTTCTAGAAGTTTTATGGTTTCAGATCTTACATTTAAGTCTTGAATTCATTTTGAGTTGATTCTTGTATATGGTATAAGAAAGTGGTCCAGTTTCTTTTCTTTTCTTTTTTCTTTTTGCATGTATGCATCCAGTTTTCCCAACACCAATTATTGAAGAGACTGTCTTTACCCCATTGTATGTTCTTGCTTCCTTTGTTACAGATTAAATGACCATATAGGTGTGGATTTATTTCTGAGCTGTCTGTTCTGTTCCACTTATCAATGTATCCAGTTTTATGCCAGTATCATGCTGTTTTGATTACTGT
>NW_006433124.1:19090-28724 GCF_000325575.1 Pteropus alecto | reverse complement strand
CTTTAATGAGTTAGTATTTGGTTTGTATTTATTACATTTTAATAAATAAACATACTCATTCACATATTATGTACACACAGAGACTCAGTAATCCCATCTATTATGTTAAAGGAAATTTGAGAGAAAGTTGGAGAGGACAGAAATAAAAATGATGACAGGTCGAATTAACTTAAAATTTTAGAAACATAGAAACTTAGATACAAAGATTAGTGTAGAATGGTTGTCTTTAATTTTAATAATGAATTGTTTTCCTACCTAAATGTACAAACATCAGAGTCAGAATCATAATTTCTTTTAAGCAATGCAGAATTCTCTGTATTAGCTAATGAGGCAGAATCTCCAAGTTGACTATATTTCTTCTCCTTGGGGGTGGGGGTGGGGTTGTGGGTAAGGACAAAATGAATAAAGTGAGATGCTTAAATTCAGCTTCCTTCAAAAAACCCCACTGCATAAATGTCTATATAAATTACAATTTCTGCTGTAGCAAATCACCACACTCAGGGTTTAAAAGAAACAAATTTATTCACCTACATTTCTGGAGGTCAAAAGCCGGATATGGGTCTCAACGGACTAAAATCGAGATGTCTGCAAGGCCAGTTATCTTCTGGAGGCTTCAGAAGAGAATTTGTTTCCTCTCCTATTTCAGTTTCTCATGGCCACAAGCATTCTTTGGCTCAAGAATTTTCTCCACATTCAAAACTGGCAGTGTAGCATCTTCCAATCTCCCTCTGATTCTAGCTGTTCTTTCTTCCTGTTCCACATTCTAAGACCACAGTGATTATCCTAGTCCCACCTGCATAATCACAGCCAATCTCCTTAAAGGCAGCTGATTAGCAAACTTATTTCATCTGCTACCTTATTCCTACCTTGCTATGAAAAATAACATATTATATAAGTTTCTAGGAATTACAATTTAGATATGTTTTGGAGGCTCATACTCAGCCTACTATAAACTTTTTTCAGTAGTATATATTATATGGTGTCATCATACAAGAAACCTTATGTAAAAGAATCGAACAAGGTATTTTTCAGAAATATGTGATGCCATTCATGAAACTTTATATAAAGTAACTGAACAATGAATGTATAATAGTCTCTGGAATGAGTGAATACACTATTTCTTCAAAATTACATGCAGAAATGACTCTTGGTTCAGGAGACTTAAAACTACCTGCACCTGACTCTAACACAGAACCGCAGCCTGGCTACTCACAGAGTGGTCCTCACTCCAGGACCTACAGCCTCAACATCATCTGGGAGATGGTTTGATTCTCAGAATCTCTGGGCCTACAAGGATCTTTTGAATCAGATTCTGCATTAGAACTAGAATCCTGGGTGAGTCACATGCACAGTGAATTTGGAGAAGATCTGGTCTAGAATAAGTTGTCTCACCTTCTAAGTTGATAATTGGGGCAGAATAATTAGTTATGTTGGGTATTGTAGGTGTTTAGAAGCCTCTCTAGATGTTGCCAAATAGCCCAGGGGCAACAACACCTTAGGTTGGGAACCACTGATCCAGAGTTGAAAACTGGAAGTATCCCATTCCTCACTCAATTTGTAACTTGGGGCAGACACTAAACTCCTTTAAGCTCCACTTCTACATAAAGAAATGGAGTTCATTATAACATTACTTTATGGCTGGACTTATTGATGAATTAAATTGGACAAAGTCTATAAAGTGCTAAACTCAAAACGTGGCATAAAAATATTGAAATGTATCTCCCATAATTAACAAATATTTTATAATAAGGGTCTGGATGACAGTTCATAGCTTGTGATATAAGTACAAAATCCCTACATATCTTAACAAATGTGTCATGAAGCCACAGAGTGTGGTGCCAATGATTGCACATCAAAAGAACACAGCTCTCCCCTTGTTGTAGAGAGAATAGCAATTCTCTGGAGACCTCAGTCTGAGTCTCAGCACAAATCTGCTTTTATAGATTAATGGGACCTGTTCCTGACAGATTTCTTTCTTTTTTTTTTTAACCCCACTGGAGACAGGAGGTTTTGTTGATGCTGATGGGGCTAGGAACCGGATCAGGGGGTGTTGTGGGGGCTGAGTCAGTGAGCAATGCATAAAGCCTGGGCACATACAGACAAGTTAGGGCTCATTCATTTTCTCAGAATTCTCTGGCTCCTTCTTTGGGAAAGGGAGAGAGCATCTTGAGGGGGGAGCAATTCAAAGAGCAACAAGGGAGAGATTGGGGATGGTGGAAGTTCCTAACCTGAGGGAAGGCACCACAATAGGCAGCAACATCTGCGTGGAAAGCTGGGTCAGCTGGTCAGTAGAGGAGGGTGCATGGCGTTGGCCTGGGTGAGCTCTCAAGAATACCTGGTATTCCAGAGGAGACTGAGGAAAGGACCACCACCCCTTTCCCTGTGAGCCTCCTTAAAGGGAAATAGGCATTCAGGGAGCCCCCTGGCAATGGGTGCCAGGATTAGTCCTTAAGGCATAGATAGGGACAGACAAAGCTCCAAAGCAGAACTGAAAGGGGTTGGGAGGCCAGTGCAGCATTTAAGCTGAGTGCCATGGTCACAAGAGGACACAAGACTAGCCACGCTGGACCACTTTGGAGATGAGCATACTCTGATTGCCTCAGAAACCACTTCCTTGACAACATCCTGCTGCAGGGCCCAGCGCTCAAGGTAGCACACAGCATGGATCTGCTTGGCCGGTGCCTGGCCCTACTGCAGTGTGATGCGCACCTGGCCATTCTCCTTAGGCACCATAGCGTGTAAGGCTGGGCCTTCAGGTCCTTCTTGGTGCCCATCAGGAGGATGGGCACATCAGGACAGTGATGGCACATCTCTGGATGCCACTTGTGCCACATATTCTCAAAGAAAGGCAGACTGGCAAAGGAAAAAGAGACAACAAAGACATTGGTCTGAGGGTGTGACAGTGTGTGGAGTCCATTGTACTCCTCCTGGTCTGCTCTGTCCTGCTAGGATCAGATTCACTGTGATCCCATCAACTGCACACTAGGGGGCTATAGGGAGGGTGTATTCCTTGGGGAAGGCGTCAGTTGTGTAGCAGAGGAGAAGGCAATTCTTTCCCACAGCCCCATCGCCCACCACCACACACGTGATGCTCTGCATTGTGGGTGCAGCTGCTGCAGTGGAGACAATGCCTCCTCCCCATTCTGGGTCCCTAGGATGCAGTGACCTGGAGCCCTCCCTGTCATGCAGGAGCTAGGGGCGGCAGGAGGCTTGAGAAGAACCTGATAGATTTCTTAGTCTCAGACTTCAGAGAAAATATGAAATCAAGGTTGGGATAAGGTGGTAGGAGGTTAGACCTCTGGGACATTGAGAACACAAAATCATAAAAATTAAGCTCATTTGACTTCTAACCTGGTCTTTTGGGTCATAGAATCATTAGGAAAAAATTCCTTTCTGTTTCTTCCAGAGGCCCAGAGGGAAACTATGTACTTAGAGGTTGGAATAACAGGAGGGAGATGTCCCTGATGAGCAGATAGAGAGCGGTAATACCTCCTCTGTGCAGTTCCACAGCTTGTACAGCAATGGTGGGCAGGACATGGTTGTTTCTTTTGACTCTTAAGCTGGCTCAGAATTCATGTTTCAGTCCCTCCTGCTCTCTTGTCTGGGGACAGAGCTTCAATCTTCATCAACAACCATCCATGTAGGAATTTAGACTTCCACATGGAGCCCTCCCTCTAAGAGACCCCATCCAGGTGAGTCTGAGAGCCAAAGAGGTACTTCAGGAAAAGATCAGAGAGAACAGAATCTGAGAACTCTTACCTGTGTCACTGTGATGTTAATCAGCCCAGCCCAGAGACAGAAGATCATTTTGTTTGTACCCTTGGTTAAGCTACTAATTTATAATTAATCTATTTATGTTAATATGTTAATAATCATGTACCTGTTTGAATCTGCAGTACAGAGACCATAGTTGACAATTAAGTGGTAGGCATGCGAGTCCACTTGGGTGACCCTGTTGAATGAGTGAGACGCATCAAATGGTTTCGGTAAAGTGGAAACACAGCTGAAGAGTTTTGTTGGTTAGGGAGCAGAAAATAGAGTGTTAGATGTGGAGGATAATGTGGTGAAGTGAGAATGTTTACATTAAATTTCTAAGATGGGCTGTATTTGAGCATGTCTCGTATTCATTGAAAAGATCCAGACCAGTGGAATTTGAAACTACCTTGCCGCAGCTGTTCAGGAGACATACTGTTCATTGCAGTATCTTATCTCATGCTGTTTATTCACATGGAAAATAATTATTTAACAAGTCTGAATAGGAATATTAAATATGCATATGTTTTGGGTTCATTACTCATTTACTTTCTCTACTGCAACAGTTAATAAGATGCTTCAGTTCTGAATCTTTGGTGTGTGGTTACCATTATGAATATGAAAAGGATAGTTATATATATACAGTTATCCATTTCTCCTGTGCATGCCTTATCTCCATTCCCCTTTGCGAATGTGGATCTTTGAATCCTCCTCTTTTCAGTCATTATTGTCTCAATTTCTCCCTACGTCTGCTGAATGTTCATTACTATCTTGCTATAGAAAATCTCTTCTTATTTTTTAAGCTTATAATGCCCTATTCTTAGTAAGGGCTGCACTTCTCTGCTTCTATTAGCCTGCCAGTCACCTAACTCCTATTATGATGTTTAGTGGAGAATTCCCTCAATTTTTGTATGTCTAGAAGGTCTTAATTTCTCCTTCATATCTAAATGAGAACTTAGCTGGTTACATTATCCTTGGCTGGTAGTTCCTTTCATTAAATAGTTTGAACATTGTATTTCACTCCTTTCTGGCTTGTAAGGTTTGTGCTGAGAAGTCTGAGGATAATCTAATGGGTTTTCCTGTATAAGTTACTGTCTTCTTTCCCTGGCTGCCCTGAGACTTCTGTCTTTGTCATTGACTTTTGATAATTTTAATCCAGGTCTTGGTGAAGGCTTTTTTGGGTTGAGATAATTGAGTGTTCTGTTGACTTCTTGAATTCCAAGCTCCAGCTCATTCCTTACATTTGAGAAATTGTCATTAACTATTTGTCTGAAAATGCTTTCTAGTCCCTACTCCTTTTCCTCGCCTTGGATAATGCCCTTTATTCTTATGTTTCCTCTCCTGATGACATCAGCTAGTTCTTGAACTTCTCTTTCATTATTTTTCATTCTTTGGTTTGTCTCTTCTTCCTTCTGATTTATTTCTAGATTTCTGTCTTCAATATCACCGACTCTTTCCTCCACTTGGACAACTCTATTTCTCAAGATTTTTATTTCATTTTTCAACTCCTACAGTGTGTTCTTCATCATCAGAATTTCTATTTGGTTCTATCTGAGAGTTCAAATCACCTTGCTAATGAACTCATCCTGCTCATCTAGTTTTTTTATTTTTTTCATTTCCTGAAATTGTTGATATTACTCATTTTGGATCTCATTGAGTTTTTTCAGAAGTACCATCCTGAAATCTCTGTCATTTAAGTCGCATATTTCTATGTCTGTAAGCTCATTTTCTGGAGATTTTTCTCTTCTTTCTGAAATGCCTTGTCACCTTGGTTGTTCATGGTGTTTAATGGACTATTTCTCCACCTGGGCATTAATGGAAATGCATTCTGTTTTTTTTCCCAAAAAGAAGATTATTATGTAAAGTTCTCCTTTAGCCTGTTACCAAGGAGGCATTTTTGTTTTGGTATCCAGTAGGTGGCATTTAAGCTATTTGGATCCCTGCTTTTATATAAAGCCTTAATAATGCCTCATTTTTTTCTTATAAATGTTTAATCATGCTCGCTATCCTCAGTTTCAGTTTCTGTCAGTCTTAACGTTAGTTTTGGAGTTTTTGCTCAGATTCCCTGGGGCTCTACAGTTTCGATCTCAGAGGTTATGGGGGTAGGGGCCCTCTGGGTTTGGGATTTGGCGCTGTGGCTCAGCCTAGGTCTTGCAACCACGGCTGGTAATAACCAACTGTTTTTTCTCTGCTGTCCTTGCTTCTCTGCCATCCTGTTTCTCTGCTTTCTGCCCTGATACCTGGGCACTGCCGCCGGCTCTCACAAACAGGGCTGTTCAGGGAAGTCAGTGCACCTTCTCCATCCCCTCCTACTGCAGGGAGCTCCAGCTGCTGGAGGCAGCTTCTTTGTTTCTCCCAGTCCACCAGCCAACACCCAAGGTTCTGACCTGTGGTAGATCTTATACGCAGATCCCATGCTCAGACATGCTGGTGTGCAGTTTGGATGTTTTTTGTTGTGTTTTAGATGTTTAGCTTATTGTTGTTTCAAGGGGAGAGATCTGGAAATGTCTCTCACTCTGCAGTGTTTCTGATACCACCTTCAGTCTAGAGTTTTGAGACAATTTTAACTCAGGGTTGGAATAAGGTGCTGAGAGATGACACGTCAGGCAGGTAGGAGAGTCATGGAGAAAGAGTAATGAAAACAGGAATCACTTGACTTCTAACCTTCTAACCATTGTGAACAGAGAATCAGCATGAAATATTTCCATTCAGTCCAGACCAGTGTCCCCCAGCGGAATCGGGGCTCAGAGGTGTGAGTACAATATAAACAATGTCTAACAAGCAGATAAAAGGAGATAAAAAAGTCTTCTCTGCTGTATATGTAACCCTGGTCTTACAAGACATATTTGTATTTTGGATTCCTAAGTCTGGTTGGGTACCAATGCTTCACTTCTTCCTGCTGTCCTATCTGGAGACAGTCCTTCAGTCCCCAGCATCTACCACCCAGAAAAGAATTCAGACATCCACACGAAGTCCTACCTCATCCAGGGTAGTCAGGGAGCCCAGCCGGTATTGAAGCAAAGGGTCAGAGAGGAAGGAACCTGAAACCTTCTACCTGGAGTCCTCCGAGAGCTTAACCATTCTCGCCCAGAGCCCAGAGATGGCTATGTTTGTTTACTGGGTTGACTAATTAATTTATTTAATGTGTCGAATTGGAGTTTTTTTCACCAACTTTGCTGTTTGACGTTGAATTCCTTTATATATGTAGAGATGTATTTGGGGCAAAGTATGACAATTTTTAAAGTGCATGTGCTCAATTCTATCAGTCTGTCATATTGTGTTTCTCCTATTACTTTTAAAGGTAAAAAGTTCTAGATCATCTCCTATCTTGTGAATGGCATTCCTTTGCATTCAGTTAATGTTCACCTCTATTCTTTTCCTAAGCATATTGAAATCCATTATACAGGTAGAAATTTCTACAGATACTAATTATTGTGTTTTATATCTTTTCTTTTAGAAGTTAGTCTCTGATTTCTATTTGATTTCATTTACACAATTACTTGAATCCACTATAATCAACCTGGTTTTATTTTTCCCGACCTTCATTTTCTTCTATGACTTTTCTATTCTTTACTATTTTTTTCTATATACATTCACATATTTATGGAACCACATAAGTGAGCAAAATAAGTGAGGCCTCCCTTCGTTTGGCTCTCACATTATAATGGAGAAGGCCCAGTACAATGAAATGAGTGTGGTATGATGTCATGTCCTCAGGGATAAATGTGCAAAGCAAGGGGATCAATAGTTGTGGCATAAACCAGATTTTATAGAGTATGTCTGCGGAGACAAGGAGCAGAACAAGGACTAGTGTACCCATTGGATGTAAAATAAAAGAGGTAAAAACTCAAAGCCCAAGAATTGTAAACAACATAATTCCACAAAGAAAAGTGAGAGAAGGGCCAGCCGCATCCACCATTGGGCCTTGTAAAACTAAAAATAAAAAAAAAAATTTAAGAAAAAGGTGATCAAATAACCATGAAATGGGTACAGGAATAACAATTACATCAGAGCCAAAGTGGACACTGTGATGAGGTCAGTGAGGCAGTAAAGGTCCAGTCAGTGTGAGGTCCCTTGAGTCAGAGGGAACTGCAGCACCCACGCCGGCTGCCTCTTCTCTCTGCACCTGGCTCTCTGTGGGCTCTTCATTCTTGTTGCCTTATTCCACCTTGGCAGGAACTGGCATTCTTTTAAACTGTTTTTCCTTTACTGCATTGGATTCCAAATTTGCTGATCATGTCCCAGAGTAAACATGACTTTTTCATTGTCATCAGGCCTCTGTGCACATGTAAACACACAAACACACACGTATGTGTACACACACAATGAAACAAAGAGGGTCATCACCTATGATACATATACTAACAGAAATGACTTAGGCTAAACTTTTGTATATATATTGACCACCTCTGTGGATGACATTAAATGGATGGATACCACTGCCCCATTATTTGTGTGAGAATATTTAGAATGAATTGGCTGTCTCTCCAAATTCGAACATCTCCTGTTTGGTAGATCCAAGATTCAAAACTCAGTTACTTATTCCCAAATTTCGCATTTACTATTATTTATAAAAGTCTTTCACCATTTCATCTTTTAAAATTTCCACTATTTTTTGTACATTGTGGCTGGCTTTCCCTTAGTAATTTGTGGGTTTGCTCTCTGTGCTCACATTTTTAATTGATATTCATTCATTAAGGTGTCTTGACATTTTAAGAAATCACTCCTTTCTCTTTTGAACACATTAATATTTACTATTTTTTTAGTCATTCTGAGCTTCATGGTGTTGTAACTAGGTTTGGAATGCTGCCAGAACCAAGGACTCTTTCTCCTCATCACAAACTCTCAGGAACTCCACCACCGAAGACATTAGATATTTTTCCCCCTCATGTCCAATTCTTCCTACTATCTCTGTTTTTTTAATTGAGTTCTTTATACTTCATTAAATACAGGACAGGAAACTAATCATATGATCTGGCACATAATTAATTTAGAACTATCTGATCCTTATGAAAAATCAGAAAAACCATATGAGTTTCAACTGAAATCCAATTACCTAGTTTCCAAAAAATTACAAACAGAAGCTAAATGAAAACAGCTAATAAATACAGGACAGAAAATGATCAGATTAAAATGGTGTGCAAAGTTTACCTGTCCATTGGAGGCCTACCACTTGAATTTGGATACTGATTTTATATTTTTTAAGGGAAAAGCAATCTGATGTTCACAGCTTGCCTTGTCTCATTTTATTCCTAGTTTTTATAGCTGGAGGTGAAAATAACATGTCCCCAGGAGGTCATAGTGTGCCCATCTGTGAGTGCACATGTGCATGTGCATGTGTGGGGGGGAGGGGGTAGGATGAGCAGTTCTCAAAATGGAGGTGTCTGAGATCATATACTCCAGTATGTGACCCTTGAAAAAGAGAGATAAGAATTGTTAACCAACAATAAGATGGGGATCCCATTCTGTTCACAAGATTCCATGGAAATAAAATTAATAAACTGCAAGAAACAACTTACAGATGAAAGACTCCCTGTGTCTTGAAGTATCAGGAGTAGCAGTTCCCCCACGTCCTCTGACAGCATCTGTCATCACTCTGCCTCTTGCTCATTCCCCTGGACACACTGGCTGTTGTTGAGACTTGAATGTCTGAAACAAGTTCATCTTCAGCACCTCTACATGGCTCTTTCTCCTGCAGAACACAAATTTCCCCAAATAAACTTGTGCTTTTTCTTCCTTGAGATCACTGCTCAAATGTCATCATGTTTTCAGGTCTTCCTTAAACCCAGTAAAAATAACAATCCATTCACTCAATTTTATATATGATGTTTTTACCTACATAGTACTGCAATTGCAGCATTTCTACCATGTTAATAATGCA
>NW_006433124.1:0-2164 GCF_000325575.1 Pteropus alecto | reverse complement strand
GACATTATTTTCACCTGCTTAATCAGTGCCAATGTTCTTTTTTTAAAGTCAGCTGATAGGCAAACTTATTCCAAGAGCTGCCTTAACCTGCATTTCTGGAATAAATAGTATATAGAAAGTTTCCAGGGAGAAGGATGTAGACATGTTTTGGAGGCCATTATTCTGCCTACTAATAAGTCTTTTTCTGTAGTATATTATTTGGTGATACTGAAGGGCCTTTATATAAAAGAAACAAACACAGAATTTATCACAGCCTCTGGAATGAGTGCATATAGTCATGTGCTGAGAAGGACATTTTGGTCAACAAGGGACCACATATGTAAGGTTGGTCCCATAAGATTATAATGTTGCTGAAAAATTCCTATCGGCTAAGACTTCGTAGCCTTGGTAACATCGAAATGTGAGGCACAAAACAAATAGTCATCGTGTTACAATTTCCTGCAGTGTACAGTACAATAATACATTACAGAGGTATGTAACCTGGAAAATGTAAAGGAACAGAATTTCTCACCCCAAACCAAAATATGTCAATTTGCCATAAAGATTATTTTAGGCTGGTTAATTTTAAGAAACAGCAGTCATAGGAGAAGCTCTAAAATCCAAGTACAGGTTACACTTTGTAAGAAACATTTGCATAGTAAGGAAAATCTCCAATTGTAAGGGTGTCTCCCTGGCTGTACCAGGAAAAGCGGGGTGGACCTTTTCTCTAGAAACTCATCAGTGAAGAAGACAATGACTTACAGCTGCATAACAACCCTATCTCATTGACTGGGCTTTTCTTGATCACCTTACATAACTGACTACACCCATCTCCAGCACCTTCTTCTATCTTTAGTTAAAATGGTAGTTAAGATGATACCTCAGGCCATTCTGGGGAGTTACTCAGTTTTCCTAGGTCTCTTCTATGTATACAGAGGAAATACATATAATTAAACTTTATTGGTTTTCTTCTATTAATCTGACCTTTGTAACAAGGATATGTCACCAAAGTATCCAGAAGGGTAGAAATAATTTTTTCTTCCCCTAAAGAGCAAAAGACTATACCACTATACCACAGCCTAGGTATGAAGTAGGCTAACCACCTAAGTTTGCGTAAGTGCACTCTATGCTACCTAACCTACCCTATGTATCTCAGAATTTATCCCCTTTGTTTGATGGTGCATGATGGCACACATTTCAACCAAAATTTAATGCAAATGCAATTTTGGGTAAAGATGATGTACAACTTACATGATCAGAGGTCCTCAGCTTTACTACTCACAGTGTCCTCAGACCAGGACCTGCAGCATCAGCATCTTCCTGGAACTTGTGTGAAATACAGAGTTCCTGGGCCCATCAGGACCTGCTGAATTAATATTTGCACTTGAACTACAATCCTGCGTGAGTCATATGCACATCAAAGTTGGAGAAGTGCTGGTCCAGACTAGGTTTTCTCATCTTCTCTATTTGACATAATTATTCGTGTTCGATGTTGTAGGTTATTAGCAGCCTCCCTTCAGACATTGCCTAATAACCCAGGGGCAACATCATCTCTGGCTGGGAACCACTGACCCAGAGATTAAAACCTGGAAGCATCCTGACAGATTCCAAACACCTATTCCTTACTCTGATTATAACTGGGCAGATCACTAAAATTTTTCAAGCTTCATTTCTGCAATATGGGATAGAGTTCATAATAGTACTTTTATAAAATTGAAATTTGACAAAGACTGAAGGTAAAAGCTCAGATTATATGGCATAAAATTATGTAAATATATTTCTTATAATTATCAAACCTTTTATAATGTGGGATTAAAGGACAGCTCTTAACCTCCGATATAAGCATAATATTCTTCATTAATTTGGTAAAGTGTCATGAAGTCACAGAGTATAGTATCCAAAGTTTACATGAAAGCCACAGATTATCCCTATTGATGAAGAGGAAAAATGGCAATTTTCTAGATCTATCAGAGGTTGTGTCCTACTAGGTGTCAATGTTTTGAAGACCCAGGGATCTAGTCCAGACAGTATTCTCGGTCTAGACTTCTGAAAGAACTTTAACTCAGGATTGGGATAAGGTTCTGGGAGGTTGAGATAAGGTGAGACCTCTTGCAGGTAGGATAATCATGAAGAAGGAATAATGAAAACAAGATTCACTTGACTTCTAACCTGGTCCTTTGGGAAC
>NW_006433123.1:0-855 GCF_000325575.1 Pteropus alecto | reverse complement strand
CCGCCCGCCCAGTGGCGTGGGAAAAATTCTCCATCAAAGCTGTATAAGCCCTTTGTCTTTACATTACGCACACGCACGCACACACGTTCACACACATACGTGTGCACACAGGCACACACACACATGCACGCACACACATTCACACACATATGTGTGCACATACGCACACACATGCACGCACACACATTCACACACATACATGTGCACATATGCACATGCACACACATGCACGCACACGCATGTACACACATCCACACACAGACACACGTACACGTGCACATACGCACACACACATCCACACACAGACACGCATGCTCACACACACGCACGCACACATACATTCGCACACATACGTGTGCACACATGCACGCACACACACATGCACGCACACACATTCACAGACACACGCTCATGCACACATGGACACGCGCACACATGCATGCACACACATGCACACACATTCACACACAGAGACACATGTACACATGCACATACGCACACACACATTCACACACAGACACACACGCTCACACACACGGACGCGCACGCACATGCATGCACACACATGGACACACATGCACACACAGAGACACATGTACACGTGCACATATGCACACACACATTCACACACAGACACACACGCTCACACACACATGGACGCGTGCGCACATGCATGCACGCACGTGCACACACATGTACACGCAGACACACGCTCATGCACACATGGATGCACACACATGCACACACGCGCACACACACACACACACATCCAGTTGGCGTCCCTAACTCCAAATAATTCAGAGTATCAGGAAAACACACTGACGAATGAACGGGGTCTCGGCTGCAGAATAAAAT
>NW_006433122.1:0-640 GCF_000325575.1 Pteropus alecto | reverse complement strand
TTTTTCTCTATCATTTAACTCTGTTTATTTCCTCAAAATTCTGCAGCCTTGCTTTCCAGTAATTAAACTTAATTTCTATTTTAGGCTATTCTTCCACTGGTGAGAGAAATAATTTTATCTTCTTGGATTTTTGCTCCCCCTCTCCCTGACTCCGACCTCCAAAGGGCTTACAAAGTACTAAGGTGTGCAGTGGTGGGCAGGAGTGGGGTGAGATATAACCTGGTCATCTGCATCTGACACCCACTCAGGGAACTTTACTGGCGTGAGGTCGTCGGTCACCACAGGTCACTGGATTCTGGATTACAATTTCATGACTGTAAATTTCTCCACATACCTCTCTTGGTTTCCATGGGGCCTGATACTGGCTGGGTCATTATGTATGCATAAGAAATGCTGAAACTAAATTGACTTATCCCAGAGACCCAGGTCCACTGTAGCCTGGAAGAGATCCGCATGTCTATGCTAACTCTGAGGCTCTGTGCCAGGATTCCTAGAGAAATCCATATATCATTTAGATTTCTTAAAATAATAAGTCACTGCTATATGTGCTGCCCATATGGTTTATAGATGGTTAACACATAAGAGCAACCCTTATTTTTCTGTGATTTATTTATTCATCTAATGGTTTACAGAGGATTTA
>NW_006433121.1:0-529 GCF_000325575.1 Pteropus alecto | reverse complement strand
CGAGAGTCCAGAAGTAAACCCATATTTATATGGCAGATAATTTTTTATAAAAAAAAAAGCCAAAAATATACAGTGAGAAGGAAAGCCTCTTCAATAAATGGTACTGGAAAAATGAAAAGCCACCTGCAAAAGAATGAAACTAGACTGGTGTCTATCACCACACACCAAAATTAACTCGAAATGGAGTAAGGACCTGAATATAAGAACTGAGGCAATGAAATGCATAGAAGAAAACATAGGAACTAAACTCAAGGACCTTGAACTTAAAGAGGATTTTATGAATTTACCTCAAAAGCAAGGGTAATAAAAGCTGAAATAAATGGTCCGCATCAAACTAAAAAGCTTCTGCTCAGCAAAAGAAATCATCAACAAGTAAAGAAACAATCATCCAAATGGGAAAATATATTTGCAAGCAATGCCTCCGATAAGGGCCTAATATCCAAAATATACTAACAACTCATACGAGTTAATAACAACAAAAAAACAAATGATCCAACAGACTCTTTTCCCTAGAGGACATACAAATGGC
>NW_006433120.1:0-896 GCF_000325575.1 Pteropus alecto | reverse complement strand
ATGAAAATCAAGGACCTACGTCCAAGATGACTCTACACAGCAAAGCTGTCCTTTAGAATCAAAGGACAAATAAAGAGCTTCTCAGACAAGAAACAGCTAAAAAGGGAGGGGCTGGCAGTATCACGGGCCATGCTGGGGAGACTTCTTTAACAAGAAGAAACGAAAAAGATATGAATAATAAAATGGCGATAACTACGTATCTATCAACAATGACTTTCGATGTAAATGGATTAAATGCTCCAATCAAAAGACACACGGTGGCTGATGGCTAAGAAAACGAAACCCTTATAATATGCTGCCCACAAGAGACTCGCTGCACATCAAAAGACACACACAGATTAAAAGTAAAAGGAGGGAAACAGATATTTCATGAAAATAGAAACAAAAAAGCTAGGGTAGCAATACTGAGATCAGGCAAAACAGACTTTAAAACAAAGGCCGCGTAACAACAGACAAAGAAGGACCCAGCAATCCCACTTCTGGGTATTTATCCAAAGAAATCCAAACGCTACTTCTAAGGGCCATGTGACTCCGTAGATTTATTGTAGCGGTATTTACAGTGGCCAAGACATGGCAGATGCCTGGGCATCCAGCGACAGAGGAACGGATATAGAACAGGTGGTGATTATACGCAATGGAGCATCACTCAGCCACAGAAAAGAATGCCATCTTGCCTTCCAAGGCGACACGGATGGACCTGGAGAGTATCGTGCTGAGTGGAGTAAGTCAGACAGAGAGACAGAAATGTCATATGGTCTCGCTGATACGTGCATCCGGAGAACAAAACAGATGAACAAATCGGAAACCGACTCATAGATACGGGGAACATTCTGACGGCTGCTGGGTGGGGGCAGGGCTGGGGGATGGGTGGGGAAGGGGAAGGGATTGAGGACAAA
>NW_006433119.1:0-623 GCF_000325575.1 Pteropus alecto | reverse complement strand
AAAACTGAAAGCAACAAATGAACAAAGAAGATAAACGAAAACTCATGAACACTAATAACACTAAGAAGGTTACTAGAGAGAAAAGGAATGGGGGGAGGTAGAAGAGGGTAAAAGGGGTCAAATTTATGGTGACAGAAGACTTGGCTTGAGGTGACGAACACACAATGCCATGTAGATATGATGTATTATTCAAGTGTACATTTGAAATCTACATAATTTAATTAACAATCTCCCCAGTAAATAAAATAAAATAAAACAAAACAAAATAAAGAGATATGAGGAAATTTTTAGAGTGATCAATATGTCTTTAAACTTAATTGTGGTTATAGTTTCATGGGTGTATGCACTTGTCCAAATACATTAAATTCTCTGTATTAAATACGTGCAGTTTTTTTGTACATTAATTATACGTTTAAAGTTGCTTTAAAAAAAAAAAGGAACTAATGGCTTTCTGAAATGAAAAAAACATTCCACAAAAGTTAAAAATTAGAATTCACAGAAAGGATTTAAAGCATATCAGGTAAAGCTTAGACAGGACTGATAATCTCAAACACACTCCAATATAAATTAAACTGTGAGACAGGTAAAAAAAAAATTATAAGATAAAGCAGAGCACAGGAGAC
>NW_006433118.1:0-1260 GCF_000325575.1 Pteropus alecto | reverse complement strand
GGCTATAAGAAGACCTCATATTTCAATAATCACTGAACATAAATGGACTGAGCTCACCAATAAAAAGGCACAGAGTTGCAGAATGGATCAAAAAACAAACCCAACCATATGCTGCCTCCAGCAGACACATCTCAGCTCCAAAGACAAATATAGACTCAAAGTGAAAGGGTGGAAAATAATATTTCAAGCAAATGGCATTTAGAGAAAAGCAGGAGTAGTGGTACTAACATCAGATGAAATAGACTTCAAAATAAAAAAGGTAAAGAAAGATACTGAAGGACACTTCATAATGATAAAGGGAATCATGCACCAAGAAGACATAACACTTATTAATATCTATGTTCCCAATCAGGGAGCCCCAAAATATGTACAACAATTACTAACAGAACTAAAGAGAGAAACTATCGTAGTAGGGGGCCTAAATATCCCACTGTCAGATATGGACAGATCATTCAAACAGAAAATCAATAAGGAAATAACATCCTTAAATGACACATTAGACCAACTGGACATAACTGACATATACAGGGCCTTCCATCCCAAAACAGCTGCTTATACATTCTTCTCTAGTGCACATGGAACATTCTCAAGGGTTGACCACATACTGGGACACAGAGATAGCCTCAATTAATATGAGAGGTTTGAAATCATACCAACCATATTCTCAGATCATGCTTTGAAACTAGAGATCAACTGCAAAAAGAAATCAGGAAGAACCAAAAATACATGGAGATTAAACAACATGCTACTGAAGACTAACTGGGTCAGAGAAAAAATTCAAAAAGATCAAGAGATACATAGAAACAAATGATAATGATAGTACAACCTATCAAAACTTTTGGGACATGGCAAAAGCGGTCAAAAGAGGAAAGTTCATATCATTACAGGCCTATCTCCAAAAACAAGAACAAGCCCAAATAAACAACCTAATGCTTCATCTTAAAAAACTAGAAAAAGAAGAACAAATGAAGCCTAAAGTTAACAGAAGGAAAGAAATCATCAAAATTAGAGCAGAAATAAATGAAATTGAAAAAAAAATAGAAAAAATAAATGCAACAAAGAGCTGGTTCTTTGAGAAGGTTAATAAAATTGACAAACTCCTGGTTAGACTCACTAAAGAAAAAAGAGAAAGGACACAAATAAACAAAATCAGGGATGAAAAAGGGAAAATTATGACAGACACGGAAGAAATACAAAGGATCATACAAGTATACTGTGGAAAAGAATATAATACCAAATTTAATAACCCAGAAGAAATGG
>NW_006433117.1:0-428 GCF_000325575.1 Pteropus alecto | reverse complement strand
AGTAGTCCCCCCTCATGTGTGGTTTGGCTCCCAGCGGTATGTTATCTTTGGTCAACTGCGGTCCGAAAATATTAAATGGAAACTTTGTGAAATAAGCAATTCACATATGTGATACCTGTCTCTTCTCTTCTGGCAACTCTCGGTCACTAACCGTAATCAGCCCCGAACCAGAAGTAACCCAGATGCTGGCGTTCAGTGTTCAGATCTTGCCTTTGAGTGTGGTTACAAAGTTCTGAGAGCCCTTGTGAGTCACCCCGATTCCTCTTGGTGCTTCAGCTATCAGACCCTGGGGCTTAGAGAAGGGCAGTGGGATAAGGAGAAAGGGAGATATTTTGCTCCTCCTTTGCTCTCTAGTCTGGACCAACTGTGATTCCTGCAGGAAATCCAGCTGCCCAGAATGACTCCACTGTCTGGGTTACACTCAGATA
>NW_006433116.1:0-1120 GCF_000325575.1 Pteropus alecto | reverse complement strand
CCTCTAGGTCCATATATGTTATCACAAATGATAAGATTTCATTTTTATGGCCAACTAATATTCCATTTTATATATGTACCACAACATCTTTATCCAGTCTTCTATTGATGGGCATTTAGGTTGCTTCCATATCTTGGCTATTGTGAATAGCACTGCAGTGAACGTAGGGGCACATATATCTTTTTGAATTAGAGTCTTGGATTTCTTCGGATAAATACCCAGAAGTGGAATTGCTGGATCGTAAGGTAGTTCTACCTTTAATTTTTTGAGGAAACTCCAAACTGTGTTCCATAATCACTGTACCAATTTGCAATCCCACCGACAGTGCACAAGGGTTCCCTTTACTCCACATCCTTGCTAACATTTGCTGTTTTTTGATTTATTGATGATAGCACTTCTGAGAGGTATGAAGTGATATCTCATTGTCATTTTTATTTCCATTTCTCTGTGATTAGTGACATTGAACATCTTTTCATATGTCTATTGGCCATCTGTATGTCCTCTTTGGAGAAATATCTGTTCATGTCCTCTGCCCATTATTTAATTGGATTGTTAATATTTTTGGTGTTGAGTTATATGAGTTTTTTAAAAATAAATTTTAGTTATTAACCCCTTATCAGATGTAACATTGGCAAACATCTTCAGTAGGTTGTCTTTTCATTTTATTGATGATTTCTTTCACTGTGCAGACACTCTTTAATTTGATATATTCCCATTTGTTTACCTTTTCTTTTGTTTACCTTGCCTGAGGAGATATATCAGGAAAAAAAAAAGATATATAAGAACATGTTTTCTTCTAAAATTTTTATGGTTTCAGCGCTTCCATTTAAGTCTTTAATCTATTTTGAGTTTATTCTTGTATATGGTGTAAGAAGGTGGTCCACTTTCATTTTTTTGCATGTATCTGTCCAATTTTCCTAACACCATTTACTGAAGAGACTGTCCACACTCCATCGTATAGTCTTGCTTCTTTCGTCATAGATTAATTGCCCATATATGTGTGGGTTTATTTCTGGGTTCTCTGTTCTGTTCTATTGATCTATGTGTTTGTTTTTATGGCAGTTCCATGCCATTTTGATTATTATAGCCTTATAGTATAGTTAGATATCAAGTAGCATGA
>NW_006433115.1:0-2640 GCF_000325575.1 Pteropus alecto | reverse complement strand
CAGCCAAGCTGAATTTAGACTTGAATATGTGTGTGTGTGTGTGTGTGCGGGGGAGGAATGTAACTTTTCCTTTGCCAATCTTGTCCATTTTCTGTGTGATTACTGATTATATTAGCTCTTCTTTTTAAGATCATATTGTGTTCATAAAGTGGTATGTTAAAAATAAGTCTTTTTGAGTCTGACAACAATGCACTTGACCACTTCCTCTGTTGCCATGGACAACAAGCCCCCTGAGGCCACTTAAGCCTCTGGGAACACAAGAGGAGATGTTAGGGGCCGACGGGGCACAGAGCCCAGGGGTTTGTGTCTCACGTCCCCTCCAATACCTCTCGCTGTGGAAATGGTCACTGTACCACAGAACACAGTCACCCTCAGCCTCGTCCTCCTGAGAGGCTAACAAAATTTAACTTTAATGCTCAAGAATAATTCCCATTGGCTAGAAACTCTGCTTTCCAGGCCCTCTGGGCATCCAAGGGCACCTTGACCCCAAAATTCCACAGTATGACTCCACACACAGCTGTGAGGGTTCCTGCTCTGAATTCTAAGTGGAGGCAGCCACGCCCCAGGACTGTCAATTCCATTAATGATGACAGTGCAGCAAAAAGACAATGTCACCAAAGTATTTTGCCTGTGCCCTTAGGAGGGGTGGCCACGGGCCTCGCCCACACCAGGCCTGCCAGAGCCACACCGGTGGAAGCCAGACACACAGAGCAGCTGGGCAGGCGCAGAGAATGTGATGTGAGGTGGCCCTGGGTGGTAAGCGTCAAGATCCCCTTTGTGCTGAAAGTGCCCATTTGAAACCTCTCTGCCTCCTCCCAGTCTCTCGTCTGGGCCTTGATGTGAGTGGCAGCTCTGATGATCTCTGAATCTCCTCCAGGGAATTCTTCCATCGGCTTGGAGGCTAGCTCTTGGCTACCTCCAGGCAGATGGCTGATGGGCACTCAGCTCCTGGTCAAGTGGTTGCTTAGTCACATTCATCATGTCCTAATGGTATAAAATTGGGTCAGACATAGAATGTTAAGTATCTATAAGGGCTATTTCTTTTTCCTTTACGATTCTGTTTTTAAGACTTTCTCCACTCCCATTTTGTTATAAGCAGTCAGGAGGAGCCAAGCCTCTTTCACGCTTGCCTTAGAAATCACTTCAGCTGAATATGCAATTTCATTGCTCACAAGGTCGTCCTTCCACAAAACCCTAGAACAGGAGCAGCGTTCAGCCATGACTTTGCAGCTTTACAACAAGGATGCCTTTTAGGGAATTCTGACAGCATCGCCCCTACTTCTCAGGATCCATTTCTGTTTTGCTCTGTTCCCACTGCTATAACGAACAACCTTACACTGGGTGTCTGAGAACAGAAATTTATTTCTACTGCTCTGGATGCAGAACATACAAACTAGGGAGCACAGGGCCCAGCTCACTCCGAAACCTGCAGGAAAGCCACCCTCGCCTTTTCTTATTGAGGAAAAAATAAACAATCCAGAATTTCACACTCTGCTTCTCCCCGTCACGGCCAGTGCTGGACGCCTTAAGGGGGAGCTCACGTAGTGACACAACCTGCAGCCCTGCACCTCCTGTCCTGACACCTGGGGAGTCAGCTCAGGTATAAGTTTCTGGAAGCCATTTCTACTCTAGACGCCTTCTAACAGCATACATGTTCCCGTGACCATAAAACGCATCCTTAGAGAACACGTGTTTGTGGAAATTCCTCCCATTTTCTGGTCGTAGTTTAAAATCAAATCATAGTTTTCAGCAATGTCCTGAGGTTTTAAATCTCTTTCGGAGTGTTCCTGATTTTTGAATGGGAGTGATTTTGTTCTAGATTTTTAACAAGATTGAATTTTAACAATAATTTTCCAGAATAAGATCAGAATTATAGAAGTAGAGGTACTTCTCAAACTAAAATGTTCATAAAAAACCTCCTGGAGAGATCATTAAAACAGATTCCTGCAAAAGGACACACGATTCTGACATAGTTGGCCTGATTTGAGGAACTGCATTCCCAGCAACTCCTTGGAAGACTCCCATTTTACAGCTAAGTGAACTATCCATGTCATCTGCAGGAACAAACAATGAATGAGAGTGTATCTGTTCATGCTCTTTGACTCAGAGGAGACTCGGAGGGAGCAGTGGGGTCTCGGTGTCTCACTGCGGTTGACATATTTAGGAGCCGAGCCCCTCCCCGTTATTACAAGCAGAAAGGGAGAGTGGAAGCCAGTCTTGTGGTGTCTGGAGAGAATGGAGGACACGTGGTGATGAACCACTGGGCAGGAGAACAGGGCCTTGGAGCCAGCCCCATGGTGTGCTGGCCATTTCCACCCTCTCTCTTCTCTTCTGCCTCTGAGGCTGAGCCATTCTGAGCACATGAGGAGGTTTTGGTTGCACTTCCCCTTGGGTTCACATCACTGTGTAAGTATCACTACCCATATACAGATTACAGTAATAGTCGGCCTCGTCCTCAGGCTGGGCCCCTGTGATGGTGAGGGCGGCTTTGTTCCCAGAGATGGATCCGGAGAAGCGACCAGGGATCTCAGAGGGGCGGCTGTTTGTGCTGTAGATAAGCATGCGGGGAGCCCGGCCTGAGGTTTGCTGATACCAGCTGGGGTACTTACTGGTAGAGACGGACCCAGAGCTAAGGCCACA
>NW_006433114.1:0-1176 GCF_000325575.1 Pteropus alecto | reverse complement strand
TTAATGGTTATGCTCACAATGACTCAGCATTTCTGTTATAATACAGCATAATGGCTGCTGTATTATAACAGCATAATGGCTGCTGTATTATAATACAGCATAATGGCTGCTGTATTATACAGCATAATGGCTGCTGTATTATAACCATTCCTCTAACGTAGCTTCGTCATTCAGACTCAGCCTCTAAATTTCAACGAGGTTAATGTGTGACTGCTGCTCCCATTGTACACAAGCAGTTTACTTGACCAGAGACAAAACCTCAGGGCAGTTACCTAACAACAAGTGTGTGTTAGCCTATGCTGCTGTCCTCAAGCAAGTCTTCTCATGCAGACATGACCTTCGACTGTAGGGCTGTTAGGTGGCTATGGTACACAGATAATCTTATTTTCTCAGTGCTTCTGTGAATTCTACCAAAGAATGAAGAAGGATAACACAATAGTGAGAGCCACTCCATCACCCCAATTTCATGTGATTTTTGTGTGTTGCCCTCAGACCGGTCTCTTCTCGGTCATGTGAATCTCCCTGGAAACCCTTGTGAGTATCGCAAAATTTCCTAATTCTTGGCACGAGATTTCTGGTGACTTCCACCTCGCCTCATTTACTCTGCTAAGCTAATACAAGCCTTTTCAGAACACATTGAAGAAACTGCCTCAATTTCAGGATCTCAGCTTTTTACCCATATTGGTTAAGCCAGTCACTTGCAGACTTTCAGTCTGTGGTTTGATATAGAGAAATTCTTAATCAGCTGTTCTTTTTTCAATGAAGAGGTATCCTCACAATGACTCAGCATTTTTCCTACAATAAAGCAATATTGCAGCTATGGTTTCAACCACTATCTTTCGCTTCTGCACAGCACACTCAGGCTTAATTATCACGCAGGCAATGTGTGACTTCTGCCTCCACTGACATAGGCAGTTTTCCTGACAAACAGACAAAAGTAGAAGTGAATTAATGATCATTGACTACCCTCATATACCGTTGACCTCAGAAAAGATTTATAATGTGGAAATGACATTCTATTGGAGGTCATTACGAACTCTATCTCGGACATCTTCCGTTCCACGCATACTAATGATTTCTCAGTGTTGATATGAATTTTCTCAGTTATATGCACTCGTCACGTCAAAGAAAGCACTATATTATCTTCCCTTGTGAGGATGTAGATTGGTAACATGG
>NW_006433113.1:0-438 GCF_000325575.1 Pteropus alecto | reverse complement strand
TTTCTGGTACCTTGGTGTTTCCATTGCTTCCTTGTGTTTCTGGTTTTTTTATTTTGATTGACTTTTGTGGGTTGTGCCTCTGGTTCTTCTTGTTTTATGTGATATACTTCAGTTCTGAATCTTTGGCATGTGGTCACCATTACGAATATGTAAAGGATAGTTATATATAGTTGTCCATTTTCTTCTGTGCATGCCTTATCTCCATTACCCTTTGGATCTTAGGATCCTCCCCCTTTCAGTCATTGTTGTCTCATTTTGTCCTTATGTATGCTGAACGTTCATTACTATCTTGCTATAGCAAATCTCGTCCTATTTTTAAGCTTATAATGCCCTGTTCCTAGTAAGAGTTGCACTCCTCTGCTTGTATCAGCCTGCTACACCTTACTCTTAATTATTATTATTATTCTTTTTTTTTTTTTTTGGTCGTTTTGCTTTAGG
>NW_006433112.1:0-2437 GCF_000325575.1 Pteropus alecto | reverse complement strand
AAACTTTGTCACAAACTATCATATTTCCCATCTACTCTTCTGAAAACCCATTTGTCTTTCAAAAAAGTATTTTTTTTTTGTATTAAGTATTAAGAGGCTTATATCCCCCCTTCCCTTTCCCTATTAAGATAATATTTAATCCTGAATTCTAAAGCCACCTCTTCGAGTTACTCATTTTTCCTAGGTATCTCCCATGTATACGTAAAGTATACATGTTAAAAATGTGTGCTTTTTCTCTTGTTAATCTGTTTTTCTATTACAGAGTCTCAGCTAAGAACTCAGAAGGGTACAGGCACAAGGATTTTTCCTCCCCTACACAGTCATACTACTTAAAAGAGGAAGCAAAGGCTAAAATTGATGAAGTTTCAGAGAAAAGTGCATAGAAAATAATGTAAGAGAATGAAAACAGTCATAATAATTTCAGCATAAGAACTGACTTTCCAACTTTCACAGCTATACAAACGTTAAGGCGCGAATTCCTCATAATTATAAGTTTTGTAAAGGAGACCAGTAGACATTGTGGTAAGAATATTAGAAAAACCAAGTATTAAATTATTATGTTGACTAAATGATCTCCACGGTATCATCATATATCATCCATTATATGATATGATTCTAAGAACAGAATTTTGATGAGTAAGATTAACCTATTTTCCTCTACTTCCAGTGAAAATCAAATTGAGAAAAATGGTTTAAATTAAGATATGAGGTTGAATGTAGATACAGAGAAACTTCTTCTTTGCCTGAATGGTAATAACTTGAAAGTACTGCTTATTTATGTGAGAGAAGGGCTAATAATTGAACCTAATTAATTGCAAAACAAAAAACTGAAGCCATCAGGAGATGATTTTGAGAAAGAAGGCATGTTTCAATAACAAAAGAAAAAGAAAATACCATTCGTGCCTTAAGAAATGTCTTTCAAGGAAAAAGGAAGAGAGGAAAAATAAATAAATAATTATCTGGGCATGTAAACTCTAAGACACTGAAATTACTAATTTTTTCCTTGTTTGTCAAAAATGAAAACTGAAAGAACCAAATAAAACAGGAATGATGCATTAAAATAAATATTTGTTACAATTTTGAAATTATGTGTTGTTCGTATGTTTCTAAATAATGTGAACGTTGTTTGCAATTCTATAAATAAATATTATACAGTCTGAAGTGTTATATAATTTCAAAAGTTTTAAGAGGAACTCAGTGTGTCCTGCAAAATGTACGTGTTTATTTAATGACAGATAAAGCAAATAATGTCTTGATCCTCCATTTACCCTAATTAAACGGCTCAAGTAAATATTGGTTAGAAGAGGTCATGAAATTCACAAAATGAGTCTTTTTCAACTATTACAACTACCATAGGAACCAAAGAGAAACAAGTGCATACTCATCTTAAGAATTACTGTAAATCTGGCCATTATAAAAGGAATTGTATCTGTATGGGACAAATTGCTTTCCCATTATGAGCTTCCTCCTGCCCTGAAAAATGACTTGAAGCCAGATCATCAAAAAGCTACTTTAGTTCACGGGATCTGAGAAAAGACAAAAAAAAAAAAAAAGAAAACAAATCTTTTTCCTACACATATAAACTATTCCAATATTATAGATTATAAAACTAGAAAAATAATGTCAGAAATTTCTGTTCTAACCTTGGCAAGCTAAATTAATTCACTTAATATTTAGGGTGGTCTTTGTAAAATCCTTGACTAATTTTACCAATTTTATTATTTATTTATTTTTCAAAGAACCATTAGGAGAAAGGAAGTTTTTAAACATGAAAACGGAGATATAATAATTATGTAAAATGAAGTTTTGGCTTTCTGGTGTACTGCTAGTTTTGCTTTGGTAAGCTAACCTACCAATTATGTGTCGCCAGATAGTTAGCTGACAAACCAATAGGTTTTTCTTCTTTAATAAATACTAAAGTATTTACTATGATATACATTATCATGTTAGAACATATAATGACAGGTCTGTTGTTTTATTCCAGCAACCAAGCAGCAGTAGTTAAAAGTTTAAATGTTTTTAATTTTATAAAAAGTATTTTGTCTCTCTATCTAGGTATGGCAAGTACAGTTGAAAATGTAATACCAAATAGTAAATGCCACCTCTCAAGTATTTTTGGTAGTTTCCACAAAGCTAATTTATATCTCATAATTCACATTGACACTGTGCCATGCTTTTTCTTTTTTCACTTTCTTTTTCTTTTACTTTTGTGATGAAGACAATTAGATTTCTCTGGAAAATGGAGAAAGCAATTAATTGTAATCAATAGCCAAACTTTAGCTTAAAGTCCAGAAACATTTAGTTTGGAAAATGTGATATCAAGATTTGATAACCTGAAATAATTTGAAATGATGTAAAACATCCAAAAATGTTCATCTGATATTTGTTTTGAATTCCAAGGTAAAAAAAAAGTATTAATTCTCTTATTATTTTAAGC
>NW_006433111.1:0-551 GCF_000325575.1 Pteropus alecto | reverse complement strand
GAGCAGAATGAGTCCTTTAGCAAGGAGAATGAAACTCTCAAAATAACAGAATAGACCTTCTAGAGATAAAGAACAAACTGTAAGAGTTGAAAAATGAAATAGCAAGTTTGTGAAATAGAGTTGAGCAAATGGAGGAAAAGATCAGTGATAGCGAAGACAGAAATCTAGAAATAAATCAGAAGGGAAAAGAGAGAAAGTGAAAAGTGAAAAATAATAAAAGAGAAATACAAGAACTAGCTGATAACATCAGGAGAGGAAATATAAGAATAATGGGCATTCTCAAAGGTGAGAAAAAGGAACCCGGATTAGAAAGTATTTTCAGACAAATAGTTGACAAGAATTTCCCAAATCTAAGGAATGAGCTGGAGCTTGGAATTCAAGAAGGCAATAGAAAGCCATCTCAAACCGAAAAGGCTTTCACCAAGACACAGTGTATTAAAATTATCAAAAATCAATGACAAAGATAGAAATCTCAGGGAAGCCAGGGAAAAGAAAATGGTAACCTATTAAGGATAGCCCATTAGATTATTGTTGGACTTCTCAGCACAAAC
>NW_006433110.1:0-2198 GCF_000325575.1 Pteropus alecto | reverse complement strand
TCCACCCATCGCCCAGCTCACTCACGGCCTCGGTCCAATCACACGAACCCAATCTAAGGCCTTCGTTAAATTTCTAAGACGTGGCCGGTTCTCCCTGGAGCAGGGGTAGCGTTCCGACCGCGTGCCCGGCGGCCTCCGCTGTCCGTCAGTTCGGTATTCGACCGCGAACGGCCTGAATCTGCCGACAGCCGCTCCGCGGAATCACGCTGTGTCTCCTTTTCCATAAATCCGGCTGGTCACCCCGGTGACAGGTCTGCTCCTCCCGTTCGCCTTCCCCGGGCCCCCCGCCCCGCCCCCTCTGGGCCGTGCTGGCGGGAAGCAGGTCTTGGTGGGACTGGGGTTCCATGGGGGCCGGGGGCCTGGGCCGGTGGCTGCCATGCTGGTGCCCTTCCCTGGCGGGGTTTCCACACCCCCAGGGCGTCACCCTCCCAGCACCCCCAGCTGGGCGGTGACCCGGGAGCTCTCCGAAGCCGGTACCCAGGGTATTCACGGGGCTCCGATGAGTCGGTGGCCTTTGGGATGGATTCGCCTCCCTGCCCCTCCCCCAAAGAGGTCAGGGGGCGGGACCGACAGTTCCGGCCTCTGATGTCATCGTTGCTTCTCCTGGTGACCAGTCCTCATCCTCAGGAACTTCCAAAAGCCACCCCGTCAGCCTGGGCTCTGGCGTGGTTGAGGGGCTGTCACGTGAGCGACAGACGACACACATTTCACCTTCACTGCCTTGTCACCTGGGAAGCTATAAGGGTCTTAGGGGCTCTGTGTCGGGGGGGACAAGGACCAAATATATGTTTCTTATACAAATCACATCATCACAGCAAGAAAACGGATCCTCAGAAAGGACCTCAGCTCTGCTGGCGCCTGGACACCCCCGTGTGGGACGTCTGACCTCTGCCAGCGCCGGATCTGCCCCGTGAGGTGTTAGGCCGCCAGGCGTGTGGTCACTTGCTACAGCAGTCATGGGCCACTGCTGTGACTGAGCCAGAGTTCACGGACCTCCGTCTTCACCCTCAAAACGCAGTGGCCGCTGAGGGCCTGGCAGTGTTTCCCCGACGAACCGCCGTGGGATCGGTGCTTCGTTAATTTTATAAACGCAGAGATTAGCGCCTTTTAAAGGACTTTCCTTTTCCTGTTTTCATTCGATCACAGCTTGCCTGAGTTTTCTGCGGGAATTGAATCCGGCTCACATGGACGCGTGTGGCTCGTCCGCAGGACTAACACGACCCGCGGTGACTCCACCTGAGGGTCCCGTGCCTGGACACCGAGCCACTGGCATGTGGCCCTGTCTCGTAGTGACAGGCCGGGGCAGGCGCTGGCCTGCGTGCAGCACCGCGTGGTGCCTGTGGGCCAAGGGGACGGGGCTTTAATTCCGCCTGGCTGCCGGACCCCGAGGCCACCAGGGCTGATGGAGCTGCTGCAGGCCTCGGGGGCACCCTGCCAGTACAGATACCATGGTGCTGGTCCCCAAGGGGCCATCGCTGCCTGGCCGGCCTCCGCCCCCGACTGGACGTCCTCAGGGTGGGCGGCTGTCTTCGCAGCCAGGTGGCTGTTTTCTGACGACACCCCTTAATGACGACGATCAGGAGGCTGCTTCTGAGGCGCCCCAGTCTGCTGGGGTCACCTCGCTCCTTCTCTCTGCCCCCCATCTGCATTCTCACTTCTCGATCACCCCAGTCCATTCCTTCCACAGTGGCCGCTGCCTTGGCTAGGGGAGGATGGGTTCTGTGGCACACCCGGCCTCCAGGGCACACGCTGGACCCCAGCCCAGGCCCCAGCCCAGGCCCCCGCCCGAGGCTGCAGCCACCATTCATCCCCGCTACCTCCAAACGCAGGTCTGTTCGCCGCTCTCCAGGGTCCTGCCCTGCAGACAGGAGGACAGAGGGCAGGGCAGCTCCTCCTGGCTCCTGGCAGAAGGAGCCCTCCAAGGTCAGGAGTGCCCGAAAGCCAGGAGACTAGCCCCAAAGGCGGCGGGGGAACGAGGAACGAGAAACACGCCCCAGGCTTTCGGTGTGCGTTTAAGCGCAGGAGGCTTGTGCTGGCAGGGGGGACTCCTGCCTCCTCCCTGCTCCCCGCTCCCCGCTCCCCGCTTCTCCTAGTTACCTTTCTCCTTGCAGAAGCACGTAGGAGACGCTGCTCTGGGTAAGACGTTTCTGGGTCCCAGAGGGCCCCCCAGAACGGAGCCCCAGGACTTCCCGCCCCCC
>NW_006433109.1:0-490 GCF_000325575.1 Pteropus alecto | reverse complement strand
ATTCCACTCCTTTCTGGCTTGTAAGGTATGTGCTGCTAAGTCTGACAAGAATCCTATATTATTTCCGTTTTCTTCTCTCTGGCTGACCTGAGAATTTTGTCTTTGTCTTTGGTTTTTGATAATTCAATACAATGTTTCTTGGTGAGAAGGCCTTTTTGTGTTGAAATAATTAGGTGTTCTATTGACTTCTTGCATTTCAAGCTCTAGTTCATTCCTTAGGTTTGGGAAATTCTCGTCAACTGTTTGTCTGAAAATGTTTTCTAGTCCCTGCTCCTTTTCCTCTCCTTCAAGAATGCCCATTATTCTTGTGTTTCCTCTCCTGATGGTCTCAGCTAGTTCTTGCATTTCTCTTTCATTATTTTTCATTTTTCAGTTTCTATCTTCTTCCTTCTGACTTATTTCTAGATTTCTGTCTTTTATATCACCGATCCTTTCCTCCCTTTGGATGACTCTTTTTTCCCAAGCTTGCTATTTCATTTTTCAGCTCTTG
>NW_006433108.1:0-304 GCF_000325575.1 Pteropus alecto | reverse complement strand
CCCTAGGATTCTTTCTCTGCTCCAAGCAGACCCTCGTCCTTCTCCATTCTAGGCATCTTTCCCTTTTCCGTAACGTCCATGCTGATGCTCCCCCAAGGTTCTGTCCCTAGCCACTGGCTCATTCTTCCCAAATGGTCTTGTCTCCTCTTCTGGCTTCCACTAACGCCTATGTGCTCTCAGCACCAGGTCTAAACATCTGAAAGACGGGATCCCTCACCTAAGTGCCAGACCTAGCATGATGCAATTCCTTGCAGACTTCCCAGCTGGGACCTCTCTCTCTGTCTCTCTCTGTCTCTCTGTCTCT
>NW_006433107.1:0-333 GCF_000325575.1 Pteropus alecto | reverse complement strand
AAAAATTGGTACTTTTTAAATAAAAATGATACAACTCTATCTAGCAAGAGTGATAGAGAGAAAAGAGAAAATCCAAATTACCAATTTCAGAAATAAATGCAGATAAATATTATATATTTCTCTTATACTTTAAAAAATATATAAATGGTTGTTTGAAAAACATTCCAGTGAATTGAATAACTTAGATAAAATGGGGAAAATATAGGAAAAACACAACTTTTTGAAATGACTCAAAGAAATTGAAAAATTAAATACTCCTGTATCTCCCCAAAATAAACTCTTTTTTGCAGACAAGATCGTGATAAATAAATAACCCAAAGGAACCAATAGAAA
>NW_006433106.1:0-987 GCF_000325575.1 Pteropus alecto | reverse complement strand
ATTTACAATTAAGACTGGCAGGACTCCGTGATTCAGCATTTGCATTCTGCGCATGTTCGTTCCCAGAATTCAGCCTGTTATAATGGACTTAATGAACTTCTGGGCATACGTGTCGCCTTATGATCATGGTATAATGGGGTTCAGGTAAATTGAAGGTCGTCGAGGTCTTCATTGCACCGTGCAATTTACTGGCCAAAAGCGGCACCCAATTTTCTGAATTCTTCTTTACTGCTATGAGTTACCTTTAGCCCCAAAATGCCTTCTGGCTTGCTTAATTGTGGGCAGGCAGGGGCAAAACCTTCCTACAATAGGATGACCTCGGTGTCATTGCAGGCAGGCCCTAAAGCCCCCATCTAACTTTCCTGCCTAACTCTTTTCTAAGAGCCATGAACCCGCTTCTTCTTAGTAGCGATGTCGAGGGAAGGGAAGTCTCTTTTTCTGTATCTGCTTCCTTCTGAGGAGGGTCCTCGTTTGTCTATCACGGTTTCACGGAACTCTATCTCTTTCTGCCTCAGTCAGGCCAGGATCTTGGGTTTCAGCTGAAGTGCCGCCCCAGTAGCTTGACAAGGAAAAGTAGATACAAAGTTATTATCTAAATCAAATATGTATTACTTTCTACTATTGTTTTCCAAAGAAGTGATTAAAGGAAAATAGGCTGGGTTAATATATTTCTGAAAGAATAATAAATCTTTGGTCTAATGTCCCCTCCCTTAGGACCCTGCTTTGAGTAGGGCCTTTCCCTCATGGTGGTCCGATGATCCTTATCAAAAGCCAGGGGAGGTGAGTTACCAGTTTCATGGATCATTATCTGGATTTGGGGGAGAGGGCCTTTGTCCCACAGAAAGGAGGGAAGAAAAGTTAATTCAGTTTACTAAAATAAAATGAAAACAAAAAAATAGGAACTCTGCAAGATTTATCCAGTATGATTTCCCGCTAAAAGATGCAGAATCTTCAGGTGATGTCCCGTATCAATATTAGTACAACTGG
>NW_006433105.1:0-604 GCF_000325575.1 Pteropus alecto | reverse complement strand
ATGTAGTTATTGCCATTTTATTATTCACATTTTTTGTCTTTTTTTTTTTAAATTCTTCTTCATAAAGAAGTTTCTCTAATATTTCTTGTAATACCGGTTTGGTATTGATGAACTCCTTTAGCTTTTTCTTGTCTGGGAAGCTCTTTATATGTCCTTTGATTCTAAATGATAACTTTGCTGGGTAGCGTAATCTTGATTGTAGGTCCTTTCTTTTTCATCACTTCGAATATTTCCTGCCAATCCATCCCTTCTGGCCTGCAAAGTTTCTGCTGAGAAATCAACTGACAGTCTTATGGGAGTTCTCTTGTAGGTAACTAACTGCTTTCTTCTTGCTGCTTTTAAGATTCTTTCTTTATTTTTAACCTTTTATGTCTTGATGTGCACCTCTTTGGATGCATCTTGTTTGATACTCTCTAGGCTTCCTGGGCTTGTATGTCTAGTTCCTTCACCAGGTTAGGGAAGTTTCCTATAATTATTTCTTCAAATAGGTTTTCAATTCCTTGCTCACTTTCTCCTCCTCCTGGTACCCCTGTGATGTGCTGTTGATATGCTCGAAGTCATCCTAGAGGCCCCTTAAACTATCCTCATTTTTTTGCATTCTTTT
>NW_006433104.1:0-216 GCF_000325575.1 Pteropus alecto | reverse complement strand
CTGGACATAATTGACATTTACAGAGCCTTCCATCCCCAAACAGCTGCTTATACATTCTTCTCTAGTGTACATGGAACATTCTCAAGGATTGACCACATATTGGGACACAGAGATAAATTCAACAAATATAAGAAGGTTGAAATCACGCCAACATTATCCTCTGATCATAATGCTTTGAAACTAGAGATCAACTGTAACAAGTAAGTGGGAAGAACC
>NW_006433103.1:0-2277 GCF_000325575.1 Pteropus alecto | reverse complement strand
TGCTAAATTACTGGTCATCCGTCCCATGGAGTTTGTTTTCTGGTTAATTCTTTAGCATCTTTGAAGATTCAACTAAGAAATCTTGTCCTCTAAGAGTATAAACTGTGATGTTTTCGGCTGCAGGTAACGAAAGGTTTATTACAGCACAGAACCAGAAGGCCAGGGATGAAGTGGCTCCAGGTTAATTCTGCTAGAATGAGCAAAAAGACACAGTATCACCTATGTATGACGAAGACTAGAGGCAGAAAAATGGGGTGATTCCTCCCCAAAGAGGGTTTTTTTGTTTGTTTTAAATCAGTGAGGAAAATGTTTCCCAGAAACTCTGTCTGCCGCCTACCCCAGGTGACTTCCCCTCGCATCTAATTGGCCAGACTATATCACATGCCTACGGCTAAACCAATGGCTGGTGGGAAACAGGAGCTTCTTTGTTGGCTTGGACCAATCAGGATTCATTCTCTGGAGCTGGGATGAGGCTCGACCTTCTAGGAGTAAGTGGCCACCATTAAAAAAAATTTGCAGCAGGCAGCCTTGGCTATGGAGAAGAGGGAAGCATATCTGCAGGTCGGCCACCAACACTGTCCTCTGTACCTTCCCTGACCCTCAGGCTGGGAGGGGCCCCTCTTCCTCTGGATTCCCACGGCCTGTTTCACTACCTCTAGGATAGCACTTACCACTTCGCTGCTTATCTCTATGTCTCCTGCCCCAGATACTATTAGCTCCACAAGAACAGGACGCATGTCTTATCCACCTTACTCTCCCCTCAGCTCCTAAGCACAGGGCCTGGCACCTTATAAGAGCTCAAAGAGTATTTAAATGAGTACATTTCCTCCATGGCAGGATCCCTAGAAAGTGTTACATAGTCTATGTTTTGGATACACTTGATGAGACACTGAACACTGGGGAAATTCAAGGATCTTTTCTAGCCACTCTTAAATTGTGCATTCCCTGAGCATGAGGCCTGTGCCGGGCACATCTCTGTACCTGGCACGGTGCCTAATCCATGGTACAAGTTCATATTTTAAGATCCGACACCAAATAGACAGGTTTCCAGGCAATACAGCAATGAAAAAATGAACTCTGCTACATGCAGTAGGGATGAACCTCTCAGACTTAAGGTTGAATGAAAGAACCAGACATATAAGAGTAATTGTGTAAGATTCTATTTAAAGTTCAAACGTGGCAAAACTAATTCTTGGTGATGGAGAGGAGTGGCCACCTGCGTGGGGTTTGAGAAGAGGGGCACTAGGCACCCTGGTGTGGACTAGAGATGTCCTATCTCTTCACCTGGATGGTGGTTACATGCGTCCGCGTGAAAAACCAGTTAAGCTTTAAACTGTGATGCATCCAGACAATGGAGTATTATTCTTTTTTGTTGAAAAGAAACGAGCTATTAAGCCATGAAAAGACATGGATGAAATGCATGTTATTAAGTGAAAGAAGCCGATCTGAAAAGGCCGTATATGACATGGTTCTAACTATATGATGTTCTGGAAAAGGCAAAACTATGGAGACAATAAAAAGATCAGTGGTTTCCAGGGATTAGGGTGAGTAGGCGAAGCAAATTCTTTTTTGTTGAAAAGAAACGAGCTATTAAGCCATGAAAAGACATGGATGAAATGCATGTTATTAAGTGAAAGAAGCCGATCTGAAAAGGCCGTATATGACATGGTTCTAACTATATGATGTTCTGGAAAAGGCAAAACTATGGAGACAATAAAAAGATTAGTGGTTTCCAGGGATTAGGGTAAGTAGGCGGAGCACAGAGGATTTTTAGGGCAGCGAAACTATTCTGTTTGATACTGTCATGGTGGACACATCTCATCAAACATATATCCAAACCCAGAGAACGGACAGCACCAAGAAGGGGCCCTAATGTAAAGCGTGGACTTTGGGTGACGATGATGCGTCAACACAGTTTCATCATTTGCAACGAGTGTGCCGCCGTGGTGCGGGATGCCGGCGGTGGGGGAGGCAGGGTGGGGGCAGGGGGCATGCGAGAAGGCTCTGTACCATCCACTGTGAACCTAAAACGACCGTAAAAAATAAAATCTATTTAAAACATTACCGAGCTGTAGACCGTACAGCGCATGATAGCTCGAAAGGAAAAACTATTCTCCTCCACGATAATATGAACTAGCATTTACTAAGTTAAACGCTTATTGAAAGCCAGAACTTGCCCTAATCCTGAACTTTTGGTATTCCTATTTCTTTACCACTTTCATTTATTTATTTTTATTATGGCGGCGTTGGTTAACGAAATCCAGTAAGTTTCAGGTG
>NW_006433102.1:0-425 GCF_000325575.1 Pteropus alecto | reverse complement strand
TGGCACTCGGGAAGAGACCCGTGACCTGGGAAGGAGGGACACGGGCAGAACAGCCAAGATAGAGACGCAACTTCCGTGGGTGGCAAATGGGAGACACGAACGCGCGCACACATACACGCACATACATGCAACGTACACGCACACACACGCACATACATACACACACGCGCGGGCACATGCAATGCACACACGTGCACACACGCATGCACATGCACGTACACACGCACACACGCACACACGCACACATGCACACACGCACACACGCAATGTCCACGCACGCACACGCACACACACACACACGCACGATGTACATGCACACACGCATGCACACACGCATGCACACACGCACACACATGCACATGCGTACACACACGCGCAGGCACATGTACACGCACACACAGACACAGACACACACACACACACAC
>NW_006433101.1:0-770 GCF_000325575.1 Pteropus alecto | reverse complement strand
ACACATGTGTATAAATATATAACAAAGTCTACCATTTATCATGTTATACATATTACATTATTAGAGCTCAGCCAGCCCTTTTTATTGTTGAATATGAACATATATAGTGTGTGTATGTATAATACATATATACACAGAAATACGGGCAATATGTGTGTACTGTATTGTGATATTATATGATAGGAATCTGAGACATACTTTGGCCAATTTGCTATTGCAAGTTATGATGGAAACAGAGCTTTGAAAGTGCTTTTGTATTTTGACTCTTACTCTTGCTTCTCTGTGATTTCACGAGAGTGTGCCTGACCTAGGCTGCCGAAGAATGGGGCAGATGGGGAAGAATTAAATATTGTTAGGTATCCGAGACAAGGCCATTCTATACCGGTCAATAGCCAGTTGATCTTCAGACATAACAGTGATCTCAGCCAATCCCAGTCTATAGTGTCACTTCACACAATTATAGTGAAACAATTGATTGTTCAAAGCTTCTGAATTTTGGAGTAATGTCTCATTATTGTAAAATGGTTAAAAGACACAGTAGAATCGTGGGTGTTTAATTGAATAGTCTGTGATATGGCTTTGAGAAGGTAGAATACATTGCATTTCAGTAGAGTAGGGAGGCCCTACGATAATCTCTACGTTGATTCCATGATTAGATTTCTCGTGGTTGCAGAGATCTGGAATCTCTGAGCCCAACAAAAATGAAATGACTGCTGGAAGAGTCTCCGATAAAATTATAAAGCTTCCTAACTCAGAGGCCACTTTGGATG
>NW_006433100.1:0-989 GCF_000325575.1 Pteropus alecto | reverse complement strand
CCATATACAAGAATAAACTCAAAATGGATTAAGGATGTAAAGGTAAGACCTGAAACCATAAAACTTTTAAAAGAAAGCATAGGCATGAAGCTCTCTGACAATGCTTAGTAATATTTTTTCTGATATGTCTCCTCAGACAAAGGAAATAAAAGAAAAAGTTAACAAATGGGACTACATCAAACTAAAAAGTTTTGCACAGCAATGTAAATCGTCTTGAAAATGAGAAGACAACCTACTGAATGGGAAAAGGTATTCAACTATGATACATCTGATAAGGGGTTAGTATTCAAAATTTATAAAGAATTAGTACAACTCAACAACAACAACAACAACAAAAACAATCCAATTAAAAAAAATGTGCAGAAGACCTGAATAGATAGTTTTCCAAAGGGGAAATACAGATGGACAATAGACATATGAAAAGATGTTCATGATCACTAATCATCAGAGATATCAAATTAAAACCACAATGAGGTATCACTTCACACCCATCAGAATAACTATCCTCAATAAGTCAAAAAACAAGTGTTGGGGAGGATGTGGAGAAAAGAGAATCCTTATACATTGTTGGTGGGATTGCAAATTGGTACAGTCGCTATGGAAAACAGTCTGAAGGTTCCTCAAAAAAATTAAAAATGGGCCTACCTTTTGACCCAACAATTGCACTTCTGGGTATTTATCCAAAGAAAACCAAAGCACTAATTCGTAAAGATATGTGCACCGTTATGTTCATGGCAATGCTATTCATAATAGCCAAGATATGGAAGCAACCTAAATGCCCATCAACAGTCCATTGAATAAAGAAGTTATGGTTCATATATACAATGGGATATTACTTAGCAATAAAAAATGAAATCCTACCATTTGCAACAACATGGATGGACCCAGAGTTTATGATGCTGAGTGAAATAATTCACACACAGTAAGGTAAATACCATATGATTTCACTTACACACAGAATCTAAGAGAAAAAAAAGACTAAATGAAAA
>NW_006433099.1:0-1030 GCF_000325575.1 Pteropus alecto | reverse complement strand
AACTACCAAACATCATAGCTTAGCCTAGCCTACCTCAAAACACGGAACACTTACATTTGGGCAGTATCTTCAGTAATTGCCTACCTCTTCTTCTCATCGAAAGAAAGAGGCACAGTCGAGTGTTTTGTATACACGATTGGATGCGGAAACCTGAAACGTGATGTCCCAAAAACACTGCAACGCTAAGGATACTACATGTCGGCAATTGACCCCCGTGTACGTTGGGCCGTCGGGGTGCTGAGTCTCTCTAAGGCTGTCCAGCACCACAAGAGATAATCATACCTCAAATAGCTAGCCAGGAAAAGAGGAAAAATCAAACTTTGAGGTACATTTTCCAATGAATGTGCATCATTTTCCCACCATTGCAAGGTCAAAAAGTCGTTAAGTTAATCCATCTTATTTCGCCGACCCTTCTGTACAATAAAACGATGAAAAGATGTCGGTTGTTCATTATGCCTCTGAGTGTGGGATAAATGTAGCATCAGCTAAAATGCACCACCTGGTAAACCCTCATCGTGCAACTATCCTGATTGAGGGCCATGGGTACAGCTATCAGCACTAACTGCAGATGCCGGTATGTGCCGAAGTCCAAGAACGATCTGGTATAGCCATTCACCGAAGATGGAGGGAAGAAATGGCGGGCACCCAAAGCCTGATGGGGAGAAGACGGCAAAGAGAAACGATCAAACTTCTTGGCTACAATCATCTGTAGCTAGACCATTTCTTGAATAAGAGAAAGATGGGGAAGTGGAGGGAGAAGCAGAGGACGAGAAGGAAGAGGAGGAATTAAGAATAGTGCAGGTTGAGGAGCGCAGGGAGAGGAAAAGAAAAGCAAGGGGAGAAGTAGAGGAGGAAGACTAGGTGGAGGAGTGAGGAAAAAGGGGATGGGGAAGAGGAGAAAGGAGGAAAAGAGGGAAGGCAAGAAGGGGGTACAGGGGAAGACGTATGGGAGGAGAAAGCAGTCCTCATGAGGATACTGGATTTTGAATTTACAAAATTTCAATGCCAAAAAATAAGTAATTATTTACAC
>NW_006433098.1:0-817 GCF_000325575.1 Pteropus alecto | reverse complement strand
CCTTTACCCACTTCACCCTCTCCCTACCTCCCTATTTTTGATCCCCTTTACCCCATCTACCTCCCCTCTTATCCCCCACCCCACTAGTAACCACTACTCCATAGTCCTCTGGTAACCACTAGTCTATAATCCATGTTTATGAGTCTCTGTTTGATTGTCCTGCTCATTTGTTGCTTTTAGGTTTATATCCCACATATAAGTGATATCATGTGATTTTCAACTTTTTCTGTCTGCCTTATTCGCTGAGCATGATTATCTCGAGTTCCATCCATGTTGTCACATCTTTTCGAAGTCTATTTCATCTGATATTAGTACTGCTACTCCCACTTTTCTCTGAATGCCATTTGCTTGAAGTATCATTTTCCACCCTTTCACTTCGAGTCTATATATGTCTTTGGAGCTGAGGTGTGTCTCATGGAGGCAGCATATGGTTGGATTTTGTTTTTAGATCCATTCTGCAACTCTGTGCCTTTTTATTGGTGAGTTCAGTCCATTTACATTTAGAGTGATTATTAAAATATGAGTTCTTCTTATTGCCATTTTATCTTTTACTTTCTGCTAGCTAGGTGTTTCCATTGCTTCCTTGTCCTTGTGTTTCTGTTTTCTTTATTTTGGTTGACTTTTGTGGTTTTTCCCTCTGGTTCTTCTTGTTTTATGGTATATACTTCGGTTCTGAATCTTTGGCATGTGGTTACCATTACGAATATGAAAAGAATAGTTATATATATACAGTCGTCCATTTTCTTCTGTGTATGCCTTATCGCCATTCCCCTTTGAGAATTTGAGTCTTTGAATCCTCCCCTTTTCAGTCATTGTT
>NW_006433097.1:0-1871 GCF_000325575.1 Pteropus alecto | reverse complement strand
AGTGATACACCTACTAAGTCAAGAATAATTTGACAGTGAAAAAAGAGTATATAAGATGTTTTCAACCCTTCAAATGCATATCACTCAGTCAACTAATACCATAATACTTGATGCATAATTAGTATTATATTTATTTTATTATTTATTTTATAAATTTGTTATGTATACTATAAAACACATTTTATAAAATGCCTTATAATAGCTACCAACCACTTTAAAATTCTGTAACACTCATATCAATTTACAATTACTTGCATAACAGTCTCAAATTGTTCTCATTTTGACTTTTTATTTAAATCTATTAATCTTTAAATATTTATATACTGAACTCTACCAGCACTTACAATCTCTCCCCAATAGAGGGTGTCAAACATATTTAAGTTTCTTATTTTCACACATACATTTCACAATCTCCACTATTTTTTTCATTTTCCAATTACATATGTTCCTCATCTGTAACCTGTTGATAACAATAGTACCCTCTCATAGAGTCGCTGTGCAGATTAAATAAATTCATACATGTAAAATACAGTACTATACATGTAAGCTAACATTATTATATCTCATATATACTATAGAAAACCAAACTACAATTCAAATAGCAACAGTAGCAATAAAATTAGGACTAGAAGAGCCTGCCCGTGAAATAGAAAAGTTATAATCCTTTGCAGCACAACAAATTTTAAAAGAAACTCAATTGTTTTGAAAAGACTAAACTGTTATTGAGGTATGAAGGCAGCTGTCTCCCCAAAAGTGTTAAGAGTGGCAGTGTAGCGTCTACTAGAGATAGTCAGTGTAGCTTTATTGTCTAGAAAAGAGGATTAACAAACATTTATTAAGTAAAAAGACTGCTGGACTCAACTGTGGAGATGATCAGACTTTAGATTTTCAAAATGAAGAAAGATATATGACTGACTCCTGCTGCGGTAATTCCTGGAAACAAGGAATTGTTCTTGGTCTGTGAATGATGCATAGCCAAATAATTCAAGACGTAGAATCAAAGAGAATTCCTGAGGATGAAATAGAAAATGCTGAGAACTAAAAGAAGTGATCCAAAAAATCGAAGTGTCATCCCTAAAACAATATGGCTTTGAGGGAGTGAGACTATTCTTCAAAAGAAGGAACAGAAATATGTAACTTTCTTCCTTGAACATTACAGAGTCTTTGCAAAGGGAAACTTTATCAACAGTAGAACAGTTTTATCCAGAGGAAATTTAGGTTTAATTGTCACCAGTAAGCCTTCAATATTCCATGAGAAGCAATGGAAATATGGGTATATGATGACCACACCTATGGAAGTCACTAGTTAAGTTGATGATTCAAAAAAAAAAAATAATAACTAAAATAACTGCTTTCTTGCTACCCAGGCAGATTGGAAAAGATGTTTAATTCGGCTTGGTAAATTAAAAAATGACTTCTAATTCTGGCCAAGATGAATAGGAAACATTATTCTGCCTAAATCAATCTATTAATCTTTAAATATTTATATACTGAACTCTATCAGTTCTGTCTGTCTGTCTGTCTCTCTCTCACACAAACAATAAGAAAAGAGAGCATCCCTTTCTCTCTGTCTGTCTGTCTGTCTCTCTCTCTCACACATACACACACACACATATATGTGACAATGAATAGTAGATAGTAAGAAATGAAGAACAGTGATTCTTGAAAGATGGGAAATAAATGTGATCTAAAAATAAAAAGCCAAATGAATGGCAACAAGCATTTATTTAGGATCAAAAAGAATTATAATTCAGACAGCACAGATTAAGGCAGAAACCCAAAAAGAGTCCTGATTACAAGGTGAGGACAAAGGGTTTTTATGAGAAAAGAAAGGGAATAATTACATGAATAGAAGAAAGAAATTTCTATTG
>NW_006433096.1:0-748 GCF_000325575.1 Pteropus alecto | reverse complement strand
TCTCCCTTCCTCTCTCCCATCCCCTCTCTTCCCTTGCCTTTCCTCAGTCTCTCTCTGTCTCTCTCTGTTTCTTTCTCTCTGTGTGTCTCTGTCTTTCTCTGTACTTTCTGTCTCTCCGTCTCTCTCTCACCACCCCCCACAGTTCCCTTTAATGACTACTCTTTTGTGAGAACCACCACGATGGACCTATATTGCACACAGGGTAAATTCTTTCCCCTGAGCACCATAGGGGCCAATGCATGGTTGAAGAGCACACCAATCAGGGTAAGAATCTTTCCCCTGACCCTATTGTCATTCACATCTTCATTCTAAGATACAAATAGGTCTGGGCCAAGACACAAGACCCATTAAGAAAAGATCTAACTGCTTAATTTTGTCTCTATTAGCTATGTAATCATAGAGACTTCTTCGTGAGGGTGATAAGATCTATAGGAAAGGATTGGAAAGACAACAAATGCAGCGCAATGCAGCACCGTCCAAAGTGCAAGCTAGCCATCACGCAGCAGAGCCAGAGCAAGAAAAGACACTTTTGATGCTGGTGGTCCTTGTCTCTGTACCCCACTCACCACAACAAGTGCAGTGAATGCTCTGCAGGAATAGGATGAGCTCTCACCCCAAATATGGCTTGGACATTGAGGCTGAAAATGCTACACATTGAAAAGGGTATAAAAAGTTTTATTCTTCATATGAATATCTCCCTTTGTGGAGGAAGGTTAGCAGCCCATCTAAGGTGGTCTGCAATGACATG
>NW_006433095.1:0-522 GCF_000325575.1 Pteropus alecto | reverse complement strand
GTCACCTGTATATCATATACTTCTCTAATATATTCCCCTTCGAGGTCAAGATCAGCGGTCATAAATGCGAGTTTATTTGTGCAGAATCTTGCTTCTTCCAGCACAGGAACATGGCAGCCCCATCGCCTCAAGTCCTTAGATGAAAAATCTCTTAAAAGAATGAGAGACCAGGGCCAGAAACGGTGACAGCAAACTTGCTGGTGAGACACGTGGGTGTGCTGGGAAGAGTGTGAGCTATGGGGTCGTCAGGGCGCGGTTTGGTGATAAGTGCCAGGTGCTCTAGACAGTGAAAACAAGACAGATGATGGCAACTGAATAACAGGTAAGGGTGCGTAGGTAGCTGATGATAGATAGATAGATAGATAGACAGATAGATAGATAGATAGATAGATGATAGATAGATAGATAGATGATAGATAGATAGATAATAGATGATGGATAGATAATAGATAGATAGATGATAGATTTAATTCTAATTCTGCCACTTAATATCTGCTGAATCTTGCATAAACTATAACAACA
>NW_006433094.1:0-526 GCF_000325575.1 Pteropus alecto | reverse complement strand
CACTAGCAGCAGCTGGCCTTGGTTCCTGGCTTGGCTTCTTGAGGCACCTCAAAGCCCAGCATGGCTGGCAGCCATCTGTGGATTGTCTGGTGATTCTTGCCACATGGCCTTGGGAAATGCAAAGGCTGCAGCTAAATTTGGCCTGCTGCTGGGCCCCTCCCAGGAGGCCCTTGGGCTGGCATGCCAAGTAGCCAGCTTTGATCAGAGCCTGAGCACCACTCAGGGCTGCATCTGAGGACACACCCAAAGGGAAGACTAGGCAAGCACTAGAGCCTTGCCAAAGTGAATCCTGCTCCACAGGGTCAGCCTCTCACTGGCCAATCCTCACAACCAATTGGGCACGGATCAATCCCTCCCATTGACTTAGAAACAGCAACCAAGACCCAACTACAACAGGAGGGCACACAGAAACTCCTGGGTGCCCAAGGGACACACCTTAGGCACCCAGCTCAGGTGACCAGGGAAGAATGTGCCGCTGGGTCCCACAGGACACCTACTACTTAAAGCCACTCTACCAAGACTGGGA
>NW_006433093.1:15600-17525 GCF_000325575.1 Pteropus alecto | reverse complement strand
ACTTCCCTTGTCTTTGAGGTCAAATTTATAAAATCTTCCTTAAGTCCAAGATCCTTGAGTTTAGTTCCTATGTTTTCTACTATGCATTTTATTGTTTCTGGTCTTATATTCAGGTCTTTAATTCATTATGAGTTAATTTTGGTGTCTGGTGATAGACAAGTCTATATTCATTCTTTTGCAGGTGGCTTTCCAGTTTTCCCAGCACCATTTATTGCAGAGGCTTTCCTTTCTCTGTATGTTTTTGGCTTTTTTCTCAAAAATTATTTGCCCATATGAACGTGGGTTTATTTCTCCACTTTCAAATCTGTTCCACTGGTCCGTGTGTCTCTTTTTCTGTCAATACCACGCCGTTTTGATTATTGTCGCTTTATAGTATAATTGGAAGTTGGGCAGAGTGATTCCTCCAGGCCTGTTCATTTTACTAAGGATGGCTTTGGTGTTTAGGGGTCTTTTGTACTTCCAAGAAATCTGAAGATTTTTCGTTCTATTTCCTTAAAAAATGCCGAAGGGAATTTGATGGGGATTGCATTAAATCTGTATAATGCTTTAGGTAATAAGGTCATTTTAACTATGTTGATTCTTCCAATCCAAGAACATGGAACACATTTCATTTTTTTTATCTTCTTCGATTTCGTTTCATAGGGTCTATAGTTTTCATTATATAGATCTTTCGCATGGTTTGTTAGATTTATTCCTAGGTATTTTATTCTGTTTGTTTCAATTGCAAAAGGAATTATTTTCCCACTTCCTTTTCTGACACTTCATTATCAGAGTATAGGAAGGCTATGGATTTTTGAATATCGATTTTGTATCCAGAAGTTTTACTTTGTTTATTGTTTCTAGTAGGATTCTTGTGGAGTCTTTAGTGTTTTCTATATAGAGAATCATGTCATCTGCAAATAGTGACAATTTGACTTCTTTGTTTCCTATTTGGATGCCTTTTACACCTTTCTCTTGCCTGATTGCACTTGCTAGGGCCTCCAATGTTATATTGAATAACAGTGATATTGGACAGCCTTGCTTTCTTCCTGATTTTAGAGGGAAGGTTTTTAGTTTTTCATCATTAAGTATAATGTTGACTGAGGATTTGTCATATGTGGCCTTTATTATGTTAAGGTACTTTCCTTCTACACTGATTTTGTCAAGTGTTTTGATCATAAATGGATGCTGTATCTTGTTGAAGGCTTTTTCTGCATCTATTGATATGATCATATAATACTTATTTTTTATTTTGTTTATATGGTGTATAACATTAATCGATTTGCATATGTTGAATCAGCCCTGTGCCCCTGGGATGAAGCCCACTTGATCGTGATGTATAATCTTTTTAATATGTTGCTGTATTCAGTTCGCTAGTATCATATTTAGGATTTTTGCATTTTTGCTCATGAGACATATTGGTCTGGAGTATTCTTTTTTTGTGTTATATTTACCAGGTTTTGGTATCAGGGTAATATTGACCTCATAAAATGAGTTGAGAAATATTGCCTTCTCTTTGATTTTTTGGAAGAGCTTGAGGAGAACAGATATTAAATCTTCTTTGAATATTTGGTAGAATTCAGTGGTGAAGCTATCTGGTCCTGGATTTTTACTTTTTCGTAGGTTTTTGACGATTGTTTCAATTTCCATACTGCTGATTGGTCTATTTAGATTTTTCAGTTCTTCTTGATTCAATCTAGGAAGATTGTATTTTTCTAAGTACTGGTTCATTTCTTCTAGGTTATTAAATTTGGTCTTATTTACTTTTTCATAGTATTTTGGTATGATCCTTTGTATTTCTGTGATGTCAGTCGTAATTTCCCCTCTTTTATCCCTGATTTTGTTTATTTGTGTCCTTTCTCTTTTTTCTTTAGTGATACTAGCCAGAAGTTTGTCAATTTTATTAACTTTCTCAAAAACCATCTCTTTCTTGCATTTCTTTTTTC
>NW_006433093.1:10199-14553 GCF_000325575.1 Pteropus alecto | reverse complement strand
CTTCTTATAGCCATTTTATCTTTTGCTTTCTGGTAGCTCGGTGTTTCCATTGCTTCCTTGTCCTTGTGTTTCTGTTTTCTTTATTTTGGTTGGTTTCTGTGGGTTTTCTCTCTGGTTCTTCTTGTTTTATGTTATCTACTTCAGTTCTAAATCTTTGGTGTGTGGTTACCATTACAAAAAGTGAAGGATAGTTATATGTTTACAGTCATCCATTTTCTTCTGCACGTGCCTTATCTCCATTCCCTTTTGCAAATTCGGGTCTTTAAATCCTTCCCTTCTCAGTCGTTGTTGTCTCAACTTGTCCCTATATATGCCAAATGATCATTACTATCTTGCTATAGCAAATCTGTTCTTATTGTTTAAGCTTTTAATGCCCTGTTCTTAGTAAGGGTTACACTCCTCTTCTTCTATTTGCCTGATAGTTCTCTACTCATAGCTATCTATTTTTTTTTCTATTTTGTTTTAGGTGAGCCGATCCCTTTTAGTATTTCCTGTGTTGCGGGCCTCATAGTGGAGAATTCCCTCAATTTTTGTATGTCTGGAAAGGTCTTTATTTCTCCTTCATATCTAAAGTAGAGCTTACATGTAGACATTTTTCTTGGCTGGTAGTTTCTTTAATAATTTGATGATTTGATTCCACTCCGTTCTGACTTGTAAGGTTTGTCCTGAGAAGTCCGATGATAATCTAATGAGTTTTCCTTTATACGTTACCATCTTCTTTTCCCTGACTGTCCTCAGAATTCTTTCTTTGTCATTGATTTTTGATAATTTTAATACAATGTGTCTTGTTGAAGGCCTTTTTGGGTTGAGATAATTGGGTGTTCTGTTGAGTTCTTAAATTCTAAGCTCCAACTCATTCCTTAGATTTGGAAAATTCTTCTCAACTTTTGTCTGAAAATGCCTTCTAGTCCCTGTTCTTTTTCCTCGCCTTTGAGAATGCCCATTATGCTTATGTTTCCTCTCCTGATGGTATCAGCTAGTTCTTGTATTTCTCTTTCATTATTTTCATTCTTTGTTTTCTCTATTATTTCTTCTGATTTACTTCTTGATTTCTGTCTTCAATATCACTGATCCTTTCCTCCATTTGGTCGACTCTATTTCCTGTTTGCTATTTCATTCTTCAACTCTTGCAGTGTGTTCTTCATCTCCAGAAGTTCTATTTGGTTCTATTTTTTTTTTTTTTAAAACTACAACAACTTGTTTGTTAAAAACCTCGTTTTTATGGTCTATTTTTTTCTATGTTCTTGGAATTGGTGATCTGAATTATTTCGTATCTCATTGAGTTTTTTCAGAAATGCGATCTTGAACACTCTCTCATATTATTCGCATATTTCTATGTCTTTAAGCTTATTTTCTGGAGATTTTTCTCTTTCTGAGATGCCTTGTCACTTTGGTTTTTCATGGTGTTAAATGGACCATTTCTCCATATTGACATTAATGGAAGTGTATTCTCCTTTTTTTTCCAGAAAGAAGATTTATTATATAAAGGTCTCTCTAGCTTTTAGTAGCCCTATGCACAGATCCCATGCTAAGATGTGCTGGTGTGCAGTTAGGGTGTTTTTTGTTGAGTTTTAGATATTCAGCTTATTGTTGTTTCAAGGGAAGAGATCTGGAGACGTCTCTCAGTCTACCATGTTTCTGACGTCACCCTTCCATTTGTTTTTCTAATTAAATTTATAACATATTTAAAAGCCTTTCCAGGATCATTCATCTAGTTTTGAATTTCTTGGTATCTATCATGCCCACTGGGTACTCAGACAAGTCCCTCTCTTGGTCTTGAAGATGATGGTGGAAATTAAATTCCATCCCTTAGGCATAGAGGTCTTGATATAGGGCCCCATGGATTGGTGTATTCAGAATTTGGTGTATGAGGCCCCGGGAGAAACACAGGCAGAGTAACCTCCATGGTGGGAAGGAAATTATCATGTACAGAATTACTTTATTCTGGAGGCACTCTATATGATATCTCCTTTAGGCTAAACAAGTATTAAAATATTATCTGCATTTTTCACAAATGTAGAATTAGGTCTAAACTTTTCCCATTGTGTCCTGAAGCCTTCAAGGCTTTGAATGCTGGAGTCCCCAGAGGTTGAGATTTGATGAAACCTTGTGATTTTTGCTGTATTATTTTTGAAACATAAAATCAATGAAATTTTAAGAGCAATTTTTGTATTGTCAAAAGAAACATATTAAAAATTTGAAAAGCTGGGAGTAAATGTATTAAAACAATATTACAGATCTTATTCTAATATGTGTGAATATAAAGGACTTCTGCTAACCAGTCAATAGAGATGAAAGATATGAATAAATAATTCATGTAAAAAGCAAAGCACTTCTCCAAGAAACATTAGACAGGTGCCAAACCACATTAGCTGAAGAAATGAAAATCTAGAGAATTCGAAAGAAGTGAAAAAGCCAATTTTCATAAAATTACTTACGTGATTGATAATTTAAAAATAATATATACGCACATATAAAATCCTTACAAATGTTTTAAGGTAGGTAATCACATTCTCTAAAGATAAATACATCTGGAAAATATGCTCCAATCTGTTTATAGTGTGTATCTGTGTGTCAAGGTAAGGGAATCATATAGATGGAGGGTGCAGAATGATTTGATTTTCTAAATACATATTTTTAGGGTTTAATATTTTGATAGCAGGTAAGTTTGTTGAAACTTAAAAATATCTAATAACTAATTGACAAAAGAGTCCACATGTTTACCAGTTTAGAAAAATATTCACATAATACTGTTATATAAAAAATAAAATATTTCATTTCTTGACAGTTTATCTGTGTACATGTGTATTTGTCTTATATTTCCCTTATCCCAAATGTTCACACTCTCATGTGCAAATTTCTCTTCAGCTAACTCAGGGGCTGGACTTGCCCTCTGAAGGCATAAAGATCAAGAAGGGATCGCTGCGGCGAGTGGGATATTCCACAGAGCTCTGGCTGATGCATTGGAGCTCAGGGCCTTTCCCTGCTTACAAAACCCCCGGACCGGAGACTTTCAGTGCTACAATTCTGGCTCTGACCACAGACATCTATCCTCAATGATTACATTTTTAAAAGGAAAAGCCAAACTTTTTTTCCGTTCTCATTACAGTGACCCACGAACTGTTTGCAATTTTCTTTACATTTTCCAGGTATGTTTTGTGTATGCCATCTCTGGGATGTACTAGACTTATTTCTTGCCATGTGGCTTTTGCCAAATCTTTGTTATTCTACCCTTATTCATGAAAACCCCATATATTGCAGGAAAAGTTAATTAAAGCTATGCATGGCAGGATCCTATCCCATGGCACTCAGTTCCAGTCTCTGTTTCTTCATGTAGCATCCGAATGACCTCCAAGAAGCTCCTGCATGTCACTACAACTCAGAAACCTCAGAACGAGTGAGGAGCTGGTGCCTGTGCAATAAGTCCCCTTGGGAGAAAGACTTGAAGAAATACCACATAATGTAGCATGTCCACAGAGTCCCCTGAATTTGCAGCTGCAAGTAACTGGATCCCAGGACTGCTGTGCCATACTTTTTGCAGAATAAATTGGAACCAGAAGTGGCACAGCTAAAGGTAATGCAGACTCAAGGTACATTGTGCACCCACACCCAGACTCACCTCTTCCTCCAGCCCCAATTTCCCTATCCCCCACCACATCCTCAGAATATCTCTCTCCATCTCCTTCTGCAGCTGACCATGAGCAAATAACAGGATGTCCTCCAGAAAACTCTTGACCTTCATAAGCTCCACTTTAACCCAGGTAAGGCTGACAGCAGTAATTCTAGGGCAAGTGAGGGCAAAGGGGACTGCCTGGGAGGGAGACTTAGGGATGGTAATGAGGGAGGGGGTGGTACTGGCCCTGTGCCCCTCTCAGCCTTCCAATTCCCTCCTCTTGGCTTCCTGAAGGCTTAGTGGGCCTTGATGTTGATATAATCCTGAACTGAAGAAACTGCATGGCTGCCACCCTGCAGATCATCAAAAAGAACATCTCTGAGGTGAGGCCTTAGGCCCAGTGCTGGTGTTATGGCAGGGGTGGAATAGATGGAGCAGAGGAGAGATTTGTCTGCAAGGCCCTGGCTAATAACCATCACTCAAATTCTTCTTCTCCAAAAGCCTTGGTTTGAACTTACGCAACAACAAGAAGTACCAGCTGGAAGGCCTGCTTGACCTGATACAGATGGCCCCCATAGTCAAGATCCTGAACATCTCCAGAAATAAGGGGAAAAGAGGGAGCCAGAGCAAGGTTGGGTTGAGAGTGGAGGTGGTGCTGATCAGCGTGATGACAGTGGGCAGGCAAAGGTACCTGAGGGTGAGGGTGGAGGATGCGGGAATGCAGAGGGCCAGATGTCTCTC
>NW_006433093.1:7293-10184 GCF_000325575.1 Pteropus alecto | reverse complement strand
TCCAGTTTCTTCCTCATATCTCTCAGTCGAACTCAGCCTGGGAGTTGGGCAAGGTGCAAGATGAAAGGGCTGAAGCTCAAAGAGCTATGGCTGGACAGGCGCCCGTGTCACCCTTCCTGGAGACATTCGATCTGAGAGTCTGAGCTACCTGACAGTGTTCCTCTATAAGATATGGCACCCTGGTCCCTTGGGAAGACCACTTACCCAGGCCTCTCCTCTCTCTGTGTCTCTCACATGAGGTTAGAGGTCTCTTTTCCTTCCTCTGACCTGCTGACCTGTTCTCTTATCTGTGTTCTCTTGTCTTTTTCTCACCTTTCTGAACTTAGCTTTCTCTAACATGCTGTTTTGGTCTGAATGTTTGTGCCGCGCCCCTCTCCCCCAAATTGATATGTTAAGATCCTAATCCCTAAAGATGACAGTATTAGGAGGTGGGCCTTTGGGCGGTGCCTAGGTCATAAGGGTAGAACTCTCTTGAATGGGATTGCTGCCATCAAAAAAGAGGCTCCTGAGAGATTGCTAACCCTCTCTACCACGTTAGGATACAGCAAGAAGATTCTGGATTCGAACCAGGAAGGGAGCCCTCACCAGAAAGCAGCCATGCTGGCACCTTGATCTGAACTTCCCAGCCTACAGACAGTGACCAATGCATTTCAGTTATTTAAAAGATACCTAGAGAGAGGTACGTCAGAAACATGGCAAAGTGAGAGACGTCCCCAGATCTCTCCCCTTTAAAGAACAATAAGTGAACATCTAAAACTCAACAAAAAACACCCAAACTGCACAACAGCATGTCTGAGTGTGGGATCTGTGCATAAGAGCTACCACAGGTCAGAACCCTAGGTATCGGGCGGTGGATTGGGAGAAACAAAGAAGCTGCCTCTTGCAGCCTCTGGAGCTCCCTGTAGAGGAAGAGGGAGGGGAGAAGGTGCGGCAACATCCCTGAACAGCCCTGCCTGGGAGTACTGTGAGCTACATGTGGCTGGCAGCATTGCCCAGGAATCAGGGCGGAAAGCACAGAAGCTGGGATGGCAAAGAAACAACAGTTGATTTTTACCAGACGCAGTTGCAAAACTGAGGCTGAGCCCCATCCCCCACCTAGAGAGCGACCCCTCCCCACATACCTTCCGAGATTGAACAGTGCGAAGTCCCAGAAGAATCTGAGCAAATGCTACTAAAGCTGCTGCTAACATTGACAGGGATTGAGATTGAAAGTAGTGAGCATGATTAAACATTTATAAGGAAAATAAAAGGCATTAGTAAGGCTTTATATAAAGCAGAGATCCAAGAGCCTTAGACGCCATCTATTGGACCAAAAGAAAAGAACCTTCTTTACAACAGGCTAAAGAGGGAACTTCATATAATCTTTCTGGAAAACAACAACAACAAAAAACAGAATGCATTTCCATTAATGCCAAGGCGGAGAAATAGTCCATTAAATACCATGAACAACCAAGGTGACAAGGCATCTCAGAAAGAAAGAGAAAAGTCTCCAGAAAATAAGCTTAAAGATATAGAAATATGCGACTTAAATGACAGAGAATTCAGGATGGTACTTCTGAAAAACCACAGTGAGCTCCAAAATGAATCATAATACAGGAATTGGAAAAAAAAACAACTAGATGAGCAGAATGAGTTCTTTAGCAAGAAGATTGAAACCCACAAAAAGGACAGAATTAATTTTCTGGAGATAAAAAACACAGCAAGTGTTGAAAAATGAAATAGCAAGCTTGTGAAAGAGAGTTGACCAAATGGAGGAAAGGATCAGTGATATCGAAGACAGAAATGGCATTCAGAGAAAAATGAGAACAGCGGTACTAATATCAGACAAAACAGACTTCAAAATAAAAATGTTAAAGAAAGATACGGAGGGACACTTTATAATGATAAAGGGAATCATGCACCAAAAATACATAACACTTATTAATATCTATGCTCCCAAGCGGGGAGCCCCGAAATGTGTAAAGCAATTTCTAACAGAAGTAAAGGCAGAAACAGAGCAAAACACTATCGTAGTAGGGGACCTAAACACCCCACTGTCGGATATGGACAGTTCATCCAAACAGAAAATCAATAAAGAAATAACATCCTTAAATGACACATTAGACCAACTGGACAGAATCGACATGGACAGAGCCTTCCATCCCAAATCAGCTGCTTATACATTCTTCTCTAGTGCACATGGAACATTCTCAAGGATTGACCACATACTGAGACACACAGATAGCCTCAATAATATAAGAGGGTTGAAATCATACCAACCACATTCTCTAATCATAGTGCCTTGAAACTAGAGATCAACTGCAAAATAAGGCAGGAAGAACCACACATACATGGAGATTAAACAACTTGCTACTGAAGAATAACTGGGTCAGAGAAGAAATAAAAAGAGAGATCAAAAGATATATATAAACGAATTATAATGATAGTACAACATATCAAAACTTTTGGAACATGGCAAAAGTGATCATAAGAGAAAAGTTCATATCATTACAGGCTGACATGCAAAAACAAGAACGAGCCCAAATAAACAACCTAACACTTCATCTTAAAAAGCTAGAAAAGGAAAAACAAATGAAGCCTAAAGTCAGCAGAAGGAAAGAAATAATCAAAATTAGAGCAGAAATAAATGAAATTTAAAACAAAAATGATAGAAATGCAACAAAGAGCTGGTTCTTTGAGAAGGTTAATAAAATCGACAAGCCCCTGGCTAGACTCACTAAAGAAAAAAGAGAAAGAACACAAATAAACGAAATCAGGGATGAAAGAGGGAAAGTTACAACAGACACTGCAGAAATACAAAGGATCATACAAGAATACTATGAAAAAGTATATAACACCAAATTTAATAACCTAGAAGAAATGGACCAGTACTTAGAAAGATACAACCTTCC
>NW_006433093.1:1086-3902 GCF_000325575.1 Pteropus alecto | reverse complement strand
GGAGTAGCTGTGTATTTCTATTTCTATTTCTCAAGCTTCTTCACGATTATCCACACACTACCTTGTGCAGCTTTCTACTCAGTTCACTTACAGGCTAAACTTCCAGCCCTAGACCTTAAGATCCCAGGATGGACTTAAATATAGAAGGATTGCTGCCGGTGTGGCAGAAAGCCCAGAAAACTTTGGCTTATACAATGGAATCCATGCATTTCTGACACTCCTTCCAAATCCCCTACACTTTACCAAGCTCCTTAGTTGAGATTTTCACACCTGCAATTTTGACTCTGATCCCCAGATGACAACTTTCCTCATTTCTTATGGATTATTTTTTTCCCAATGAAGAGGCATAATTTTTAGAAACAGAAACAAAATATTTTCTTCAAGTAGATTACAAAAAATAAGTACAGCGTGATCTCAAATCTCTTTGTAAAAGTCATATATGTATACAAAGACTGAGAGAAGATACTTAGTTTTGCTTCCGGCTTACCCTGCATCTGCGTCTCAGTTTATTAATGTGTATTGGGTCTACTTTATGCCAGGCACTGTCAGCCAGTTCCTTATCTGCATCCCGATCTTCCCTCTCTAGATCTGTAGACCTGCATAACTGGAAATATTCACAGAGAGCAAAATGAATAGTGTCTACCCCATAGGGTTGTGAGGCATGACCTCAAATGGACTCCATACTAAGCAAGGTTACTCCAAGCCTGGAATTCCAGCATCAAAACAGGAAATGATGCAATAGAGTGGGGAGATGTTGCTACCCTGGGAAACAGGAGGCAACTTGTACCCAAACATTTGTCCTGTTACATAGCAATAACAGGCTACTACCTTTTCCAGACACAATCTCTCTAACACAGACTGAAAGACAATTGTAAAATTTTCGCTCCTGGTTCTTTTCATAGGCGTGAATTAGAGGTTTTACTTTTCCATCATCCCTTTCTTAGTTAAAAGCAGTAGGTTTCTGAAATGATAATGTGCCTGCCTTATATCTAGGAGTGTGGTTTCTCCAATTTAGTCATGCAAGGGTTCATCTGAGATGATATGAAGTTTATGCTACTTGTAAGGCCTCCTCTTCCAGTTAAGGGGAACTGCCTGGCCTGGCTTCTTCTTCTTGTTCAGGACTCAGCTCAAATGTCACTTTCTGTGGAAGAACTTTACAGAAAATCCCATTTATAATAATCTCTGTCCCAGTTATTTTCCACTCCACTTGTGTGTTTTTTTTTCAAAGCACAAATCCCTATACAAAGTTACCCTCATTATTAATTTATTTGCCTATTACTTCCAATTTTCCCACACTAAAATGAAAACCTCAAAGACCCTGACTGGCTTGTTCTCTGTGTGTCTCCTGCTACTAGTTCAGTGACACATATAAATCACTGAATAAATGTTATTTAAATGAAAAATTGTTACTGATTTGGCTCACGAAAGCAGATACAGATATTTAAAGTTGGCTGGCAAGAATAATTGACAACAAAATTAGATCTTAGAGAATTCAAAAATTTGAGAAGCCTGTGGTGTAAATCTACAGCACTGCTTTTCAAAGTTGGATGAGTACCAATCAAGTCAAAAGTTGAAATTTTTATAAAACACTATCGCGTGAACATTTTTATAACATGGTAAATATATGTGAATTTTTCTACCCATTGGTTATTAGGTATTTTAGAACCAGAACCAATTGAAGAAATTACTCAAAATGTAGAACAAGCCCACCTCCCCGCATTATCCACAATTGTAGAATGAAGTCTAAAGCTTCTTTTTTCATTGTGCCCTGAAGCCTTCAACACTTTAAATATAGAATTCCCAAGGGATTAGTATTTGATGTAACCCTACGTATTAATCATTTTTTTTAAATTTGTAGTTTTATTATTTTTAAATAAAGAAAATCCGTGAAAATTAAAACAATTTCTGTGCTGTCAAAAGAAAATAGTTAAAAGTTTGAAAAGCTGAGGCTAAATATTTGCAAACTATATTACATAATTTAGGCTAACGTGCAAGAACATGAAGGACTTTTGTTAATCAGTAGAGAAAGAGACAAAAGATAACAACAAATAACTCACCTGAAAAGGAAAATGCTTCTCTAAAAAAACATCTGGAAAGATGCCGAACCACATTAACTGAAGAAATGGAAATCTGGAGATGACATAGTAGGTGAAAATTTTAATTTGTAGGAAATTACTTATGTGATTGCTAATAAAAAAAATATATATCTACATAACTACACAAATATTTTAAGGTTGGTATACATATTATCCAAGGAGAAACACATCTAGAAAATGTGCACCAATTTATTTACGTTGGATATCTTGGTTATCTGTGACTATGAGGGGATCATATAGATGGAAGGTGCAGAATGATTTCATTTAGAAAGTATACATTTTTAATGTTTAGTATTTTGTGATTAGGTAAATTTGTTGAAACACTTGAAAATATCTAATAACCAATTGACAGAAAAGTTCATATATATTTATCATGTTATAAAAATGTTCATATGAGACTGTAAAAAGTAAACGATTTCAACTTTTGACTTGACAGTTTATGGATATGTTTGCACATTTCTGTTTTACACTTCCCTTACCCCAAATGTTTACACTCTCATGTACAAATTTTTCTTCACCTCTCTCAGGGCATCCAGGAAGGAATTGTTGACAAAGAGTGGAAAATTCAATAAAGTAGGGGAAAATTCCAGAAAGTTCTGGCTACTGCATTAAAGCTCAAGCTTCTCTCTACTGTCCCCAACTCCCTCGCAAAGCCCTCTGGTTTCACTATCAGAGCTACATTTCTAAACACTAAGAGGAATCTATCTACATTGACTATAT
>NW_006433093.1:0-1066 GCF_000325575.1 Pteropus alecto | reverse complement strand
GGAAAGTACATGATTTGTTTCTTTCTACTCTCATAACAGTGACCAATCAAACTCTCAAACTCTGCTATTTTTTTAGATTTTCCAGGTCTGGTTTTCTTTCTTTCTTTTTTTTTTTTTCTTTTTGTATTATCTCTCTGGGTAGGGCTGGAGTTAATTTCAGCCATTTAATTATTTAGAGAACACTTTGTTACATTGCCCTAACTTAAGAAAATTGTACATATTGCAGCAAGAATTTAGTAAAGCTATGCATTGAACAGTCATCCCCATTCCATAGAGTTCAATTCAAATTTCTGTTTCTCCATTTAGCATCTGAATGTCTCTAGACAAGCTCAAGCCCCTCATTAAGCCTCAGCAACCTTGGAAAGCTAGTGATTCTGTTATCAGAGTCTCCTTGTGAAGAATATATGAAAGAAAAGATACAATGTAGCAAGTAGAGTGCCTTGCCTAGAGCTGGTATTCAAAGTTCCCTGGGTTTGCAGAATGAAGGAACACAGCATAGTGCACTCAACGCTTGGCATACAAAGTTCATTGTGTTTGTAGCTGGAAACACCTTGGTCCCAGGCCCCTGATTCTAGCTGGCCTCCTCTGCAGGAGTCGTTCAGTTGGTAACAGTTTCATTGGTGTTAGCTGGTAGGAAACTCAGGGGGCAGTGACTACAGGAAGTTTAGTCTCCTCTGGCCCCCAGGGCTTTGTTCTCTATGTCTTTAAGGGAGGGACTTCCTGTAAGGACTCCATCTTGTTTGCGTGGCTCTGGAAAAGTGGTTTGGGATCAGCTCTCACCCACCTCAGAAGCCTTCCTTGATCTTCCCCAAACCCCCAGCTCCAGACCTCACAGGTACTCTTCACGAGCAGCCTGCAAAGACAGTGGTGAAAGGTCACTGCCTTCAGGACACAACATGGGTGAGTTGGTAAAAAAGAGGCCTTGGACTAAGATCCCCACATGGCAGGAGGGTCTCTGGGTTCCCTCCCCCACTCCAATCCTAGCCAACCCCTCTTGAGAAGAGGCAAGGTAGCAAAGGCCAGGCTGACTCTTTTCCACCCTCTTGAGGAAATGGGCAAGATGGGC
>NW_006433092.1:0-422 GCF_000325575.1 Pteropus alecto | reverse complement strand
AGAGGAAAGTTCATATCAGTACAGGCCTATCTCCAGAAATGCTTCGTCTTAAAAAACTAGGAAAGAAGAACAAATGAGGCCTAAAGTCAGCAGAATGAAAGAAATAATCAAAATTAGAGCAGATATACATGAAATTGAAAACAAAACAAAACAAAAAAATAGAAAAAATAAATGCAACAAAGAGTTGGTTCTTTGAGAAGTTTAATAAAATTGACAAACCCCTGGCTAGACTCACTACAGAAAAAAGTGAAAGGACAAAAATAAACAAAATCAGGGATTAAATAGGGGGAATTACGACAGATACTGCAGAAATACAAAGGATTATACAAGAGTACTATGAAAAAGTATATAACACCAAATTTAATTCTAGAAGAACTGGACCAGTAGTTAGAAAAATATAACCTTCCTAGACGGAATCAAGA
>NW_006433091.1:0-347 GCF_000325575.1 Pteropus alecto | reverse complement strand
TTTAGATATGAAGGAGAAATTCAGACCTTTCCAGATATACAAAAATTGACGGAATTTAACACCACGAGACCTGCACTAGAGAAAATACGGAAAGGGGTCAGCTCACCTAAAACAAAATGACAAAATTTAAAAAAAAAAACATATTAAGGAGCAAAGTGACTATCAGGCAAACAGAAGCAGAGGAGTGCAACACTTATAATGCATTTAAGACTTGTAAGCTTAAACAATAAGAAGAGATTTGCTATAGCAAGATAGTAATGAACGTTCAGCATAGACAGGGACACATTCAGAAAAAAATGACAAAAAGGAAAAAATTCAAAGATCCAAATTCACAAAGGAGAATGGAG
>NW_006433090.1:0-341 GCF_000325575.1 Pteropus alecto | reverse complement strand
GTCCTTTAGATTCCACATATAAGTGAGATCGTATGGCATTTGTCTTTTTCAGTCTGACTTATGTCACTTAGCATAATATTCTCTAGGTTCATCCACATTGTCGCAAATGGTAAGATTTCATTCATTTTTTGTGGCCAAGTAATATTCCATTGTGTATATATATCACTTTGTTTTGGATTTCTTTGGTTAAATACTCATAAGTGGAATTGCTAAGTTATAAGGTAGTTCAATTTTTTAAGTTTTTGAGGAGCCTCAAAACTGTTTTAAATGTTGGCTGCAAAATTTGCAGTCCCATGATCAGTGCATAAGGCTTCCCTTTTCTCCTCATCCTTGCCAAAACT
>NW_006433089.1:0-1077 GCF_000325575.1 Pteropus alecto | reverse complement strand
ATAAAAGCTGCAAAGAAGAAGAACTGGGAGACACAGCATTGTAGGGGATGATTTTTTCTTTTAGTATTATCCCATTTTATTGACATTACGGATTTCTTATCATTCCTCAATTAAGGGACATTAGGGTGGTTCTAGCGTTTGGTGATTTTGAATAAAGCTGGTCTAAAATATACCTATGTTTTCTGTGAACATAGGCTTTGATTTCATTTAGGTAAATACCTGTGAGAAGGATTGCTTGGTCAGAAGGTAAATACGTGCTCCATTGAAAAAGAAATTGCCAAACCGTTTTCTGAATTCTATTACGTTGTCCCCACCTGTAACGCATACCAGTTGCTTCATATCTTTCCCAGCAGTTGGTATTTTAATGTTTAAAAAATATTTAAATCTCGTTTCCTTTCTTGCTCTTTTGCAAAGATGTCTCAAAAAAATCTCAGAAAATTTTTTTTAACCTCCACATTTGCCTTACCGACACAGTTCTGGTCTAGGAGTGTTTTTCTCCAACAAAGGAACAAGATCCACTCTTTTATCTGTACACTTGCATTTGAACTCACACTCCCAAGGAGACATCACACCTCACTAAATGCAGAAAGTTTTGTGGTTACAAATGCGTTCCATGCACTCAGATGGCTTAGCCCCAACTTCAAGTTATTCAACTCTTCAAAACTTCAACTCGTAAGGAGGGAGACTATATTATCATGTAATTTTCATAGGATTGATAAGAAAATGATCATATAACATATACACAAAACAGAGTGCAATTTTTAGCACACATCATATGTTCCATAAGATTACATGTTGATTGATCAAAAATTGATATGGCGTTTTTCACAAATATATTGGTGCTCAAACATTCCATCTGTTTCCCCCACATGTGACTGCCCCATCGCAGCTCAGCAGAGTCTTATTAGTTCTAAACAATGGACATTGGAAAAAAGTGATTATTTGCCATTTCTGAGTGGGTTGAAACACAGGCACAATACTCCGATTGTCTCTTCTGCCACAGAGTCCAGAGGAGGCTTCACGTTCCAGAAGGTGCACCTTAGGATGGCGAAGCTTTCATTACCTGGTATCTTTCAG
>NW_006433088.1:0-606 GCF_000325575.1 Pteropus alecto | reverse complement strand
GTAAAAGGGGTCAAATATGTGGTGAGAGAAAGAAAGCTAATTATGGGAAGTGAACACACGATGCAATATATATATGCCTGACTGTTAAATTGTAGACCTGAAACTTACTGGATTTCGTTAAATAATGTCACTATAAAAAAAAATTAATTAAAAAAATATAAAAAGTTTAATTTAAAATTAATTTCAACATATAGGCAAGATTGCTGTTTTATATTTCAAACATCAGCTTATCAATCTAAGTCAAAGCAATTGCTCTAATAATTTTTATTTACTTTAAATAATTTTAAATTGCACACATATACTTAACCTTATTTCTTGCCACCAAATTAAAATTTAATTGAGACTCAGCTCATCCACACTTATTCAAAAAATGAAGATAAATGAACCCACAGAATTTTAAAGAGAAGAAGAAGAAATTTCTCTATATAAAGTGCTTAAAACAAATCTTGGCACATAGTATGCCCTCAAAAAATATCACCCATTACTATATAATTATAGCAGGAATAGTAGTACAATATACGTCAATTAATATCATTGTCTTGAAAAATAAAATCATACCTTGAAATTCAATGAAACAAATTTAGAAATAGAACTTAAGTAAAAAAA
>NW_006433087.1:0-1736 GCF_000325575.1 Pteropus alecto | reverse complement strand
CAGCAAACCTGTCAGCAAGCAGGCGGAGGGCCTGAGCTTGCGCCCCCTGCATCAGAGGCTCAGATGTAGAGACGGAAAACTCCGATCTGAGTCAGGGAGCAGGGCTTCCTGCCTTCCGAGCCTGTCCATTCAGAGGCAGGCCCCAGCCCACTCTCCCTTCTTCCAGTAGACAATGTCCAGATGCCCCCTGGAGCTGATGTTCCCAGAACCTGCACTCCAGGAAAGTGACCCTAAAGATCCATGAAAGCCAGGCAGGGGGAGGAGGGTGCCCGAATCCGCCCACGTGGCGTCCGAATCCTGCTGCCTGCCGTGCTCTCCCCGCTCTGCGTCCCCCGGGATGTCTCGGCAATCAGCCACCAGCGCTGGGTACGCTCTCAGGGGTCCCAGTCCCAGGGTACATCCAGCCGCAGTCCTGTGACAACTCCCCTTAGCAGAGACACGGAAAAATCTGCTGCTGTCACCTGCTGCTGAATGGCTATGACGCCACGACTAACTCTCTCTTCTACAAACATAAACCAACCACAGAAATCTCCTCTGCATGGCCACCCGGCAGTGGCCACAGTGTGCACTGAGCCACCAGGACAGGCTGGAGCAGGAGGCCGGCAGGGCTCCTTGCCTGGTTCGCACCTCCAGGCTCACCATCCTGGGCAGCCATGTGCCCCTGACCACCCAGCCGTGGGCGGCCACATTCTCGGTGCCTTCCCTCTCCCATCAGGACGCTTCCCATGTCCTGGGTGCACCGTGGGGACAGCAGAGGGACTCGACCATGAGGATGGGACACTGCTGCAGGAGAGGGAGCACCTGCCCCTTCCCCAGCACCACGAAGCCGGCCATCTGCTGAGCCCTGACGATGACGGCACTTCCCGCAGCCGGGTCCCCGCCCTGCCAGCTTCCGACTACTGAGCATGAGTTCTGGGCAAAATGTCGCAGCTGTGACAGGATGGGCCACTCCTGACAATGTGATCACCAGAACTTGAGATTAACTGTTATTTTTAAACACTCAGTAATTTTTTCTAGTTATGAAGAATCCCCTTGAGGAATTCGTCATTGGAGGAAAGATTTTTTTTTCCCAATCTGGGGAAAATCACTTTGATAAACCTTTTCCTTACATACAAAGGCAAAGCCAAAATCCTATAAGAACAGTCAGAAAATCAGAGCAACACCACGTAATAAAAGCACACACACTGCGTGTCAAGTGCACACCTAAGCACTGTCCATCCATCACCCATTCACTCCACAGGCAATCCTATTTAACAGAAGAGAGAGCTGAGGCACAGAGTAGCTAAGCAACGTGCCCAAGGTCACACAGCAAGTGAGTGGCAGAGTCTGGACTCAAACCCAGAAGGCCTGGCTCCACAGCCTGCGGTCGGTATGAAGACACGCAGTCCTACCTTTCTAGCTAGTGGCAGAGTCTGGACTCAAACCCAGAAGGCCTGCGGTCGGCATGAAGACACGCAGTCCTACCTTCCTAGTTCGATGTTGTAAAAGCCTCCACACTGTGGGAGCGGCATGCCAGGGGGTCACTACGTGTCTGGGGTCACTATATGTCTGGGGTCACTATATGTCTGGGGTCAGGAGCCTGGATCATCAGGGCAGGGGTCAAGGGCGCATCTCCTGGGACTTAGTAACCTGGCCCCTAGAAAATGGCAGCACACGGGGAAGCGAGAGCAGGGGCCGCGTGAACTCATCCGCCCACTAACCACGTGCTCCCCCTAGAAGTCCATGGCCAGTTCCAG
>NW_006433086.1:0-694 GCF_000325575.1 Pteropus alecto | reverse complement strand
CAAAAAGTAAAATTCCAGGACCAGATGGCTTCACCGGTGAATTCTAACAAACATTCAAAGATGTAATACCATTCTCCTCAAACTCTCCCAAAAAGTCATAGATGAGGCAATACTTCCCAACTCATTTTATGAGGCCAATATTACTCTGATACCAAAACCTGGTAAAGATAACACACACACAAAAAACTACACACCAATATCTCTCATGAACACAGATGCAAAAATCCTAAATAAGATACTAGTAAACTCAAAGCAGTGTTTTATTAAAAAGATTATACCCCACTCTCAAGTGGTCTTCATCCCAGGGGCACAGGGATGGTTCAACATACACAAATTGATTAATGATACACCACATAAACAAATTTTAAAATAATAATCATGTGATCATATCAATAGAGACAGAAGAAGCTTTAGACAAGATATAGCATCCATTTATGATCAAAACACATAACAAAATCAATATAGAAGGAAAGTACCTTAACATAATAAAGGCCATAGATGACAAACTCTCAGCTAACATTATACATAATGGTGAAAAACTAAAAACCTTCCTTCTAAGATCAGGAAAAGGCAAGAATGTCCACTATCACTACTGTTATTCAATATAACATTGGAGGTCCTAGCAAGTGCAATCAGACAAGAGAAAGATATAAAGTTAACCAAATAGGAAATGAAGAAGTCAAACTGTCTCTAT
>NW_006433085.1:0-981 GCF_000325575.1 Pteropus alecto | reverse complement strand
TACTAACAGAACTAAAGGGAGAAACAGATCAAAATGCTATCGCAGTAGGGGACCTAAATACCCCACTGTCGGGTATGGACAAATCATCCAAATAGAAAATCAATAAGAAAATAACATCCTTTAATAACACATTAGACCAAATAGACATAATTGACATACATAGAGCCTTCCATCCCAAAACAGCTGCTTATACATTCTTCTCTCATGCACATGGAACATTCTCAAGGATTGACACATACTGGGACACAGAAATAACTTCAACGAATATAAGAGGGTTGAAATCATACCAACCATATTCTCTGATCATAATGCTTTGAAACTAGAGATCAACTGCAAAAAGAAATCAGGAAGAACCACAAATACTTGGAGATTAAGAGGAGGCAATAGTTCCCAACACATTTTATGAGGCCAATATTACTCTGATACCAAAACCTGGTAAAGATAACACAAAAAAAAGAAAACTACAGACCAATATCTCTCATGAACACAGATGCAAAATCCTAACTAAGATACTAGCAAACCGAATACAGAAACATATTAAAAGATGATACACCACGATCAAGTGGGCTTCATCCCAGCGACACAGGGATGGTTCAACATATGCAAATGGATTAATGTGATACACCACATAAACAAATTTAAAAAAAAGAAGCATATGATCACATCAATAGATGCAGAAAAGGCCTTCGACAAGATACAGCATGCTCAAAATGGATTGAAGACCTGAATATAAGACCTGAACAAAATTCATAGAAGAAAACATAGGAACTAAATTCAAGAATCTTGGACTTAAAGAGGATTTTACGAATTTGACCTCAAAAGCAAGGGAAGTACAAGCTAAAATAAATGAATGGGACTACATCAAACTAAAAAGCTTCTGCTCAGCAAAAGAAATCGTCAACAAGGTATAAAGTCATCCATTCGAATGAGAAAATGTGTTTGCAAGCAACACCTCCAATAAGGGCTTAATATCTAAAATAT
>NW_006433084.1:0-319 GCF_000325575.1 Pteropus alecto | reverse complement strand
TTTGTTTTGTTTTGTTTGGGTTGCAGGGTATTTGACATGTTTATAGGCTGAGGAGAGAAAGCAATAGGTTCTGAAAGAAAACAAGTAATAAAAGATTTATGCCGCTTCTCTAGACTTTAGTTTCCTCATTTTAAAAATCAGAATATGAATAAGGGATATCTGATCTCCTGTTGGCTTTTTAGCCCTTTGATCTGTCCATCCATCCATCTATCCATCCATCCATCCATCCATCCATCCATCCACCTTTTAACACACATCGTGGACTTCAGCCCTGAGCTAAGTAAGGACAGGGGGGAGTTGGGGAGGGGTGGGGGAAGAG
>NW_006433083.1:0-1034 GCF_000325575.1 Pteropus alecto | reverse complement strand
CTCTGGGATGAAGCCCACTTGATTGTGGTGTATAAGCCTTTTACTATGTTGCTGTATTCAGTTTGCTAGTATCTTATTTAGGATTTTTGCATCTATGTTCATGAGAGATATCGGTCTGTAGTTTTCTTTTTTGTGTGTTATCTTTACCAGGTTTTGGTATCAGGGTAATATTGTCCTCATAAAATGAGGTGGGAATTATTATCTCCCCTTTGATTTTTTGGAAGAGTTTGAGGAGAATAGGTATTAAATCTTCTTTGAATGTTTGGTAGAATTCACTGGTGAAGCCATCTTGTCCCGGACTTTTACTTTTTGGTAGATTTTTGACAATTGTTTCAGTTTCCACACTGCTGAACAGTCTATTTAAATTTTCTAGTTCTTTTTGATTCAGTCTAGGAAGATTGTATTTTTCTAAGTACCGGTCCATTTCTTCTAGGTATTAAATTTGGTGTTATATATTTTTTCATAATAGTCTTATATGAACCTTTGTATTTCTGCTATATCAGTCATGATTTCCCTTTTCATCCCTGATTTTGTTTATTTGTATCCTTTCTATTTTTTCTTTAGCGAGTCTAGCCAGGGGCTTGTTAATTTTATTAACCTTCTCAAAGAACCAGCTCTTTGTTGCATTTTTCTATTGCTTTTTTGTTTTCAATTTCATTTATTTCTGCTCTAATTTTGATGATTTCTTTCCTTCTGCTGACTCTAGGCCTCATTTTTTCTTCCTTTTCTAATTTTTTAAGATGAAGCATTAAGTTGTTTATTTGGGCTCATTCTTGTTTTTGTAGATAGGCCTCTAATGATATGAACTTTCCTCTTATGTCTGCTTTTGCCATGTCCCAAAAGTTTTGACATGTTATAGTATCATTATCATTTGTTTCTATGTGTCTCTTGATCTCTTTATTTCTTCTCCGCTCTCGTTTTTTATGGTAGCATGTTGTTTAATCTCCATGTATTTGTGGTTCTTCCTGGTTTCTTTTTGCAGTTGATCTCTAGTTTATAATCAGAGAATATGTTTGGTATGATTTCAACCCTCT
>NW_006433082.1:0-401 GCF_000325575.1 Pteropus alecto | reverse complement strand
CAGACTTCAAAATAAAAAAGGTAAAGAAAGATTCTAAAGGACACTTCGTAATGATACAGGGAATCATGCACCAAGAGGACATAACACTTATTAATATCTGTGCTCTCAATCAGGGAGCTTCGAAATATATAAAGCAATTACTAACAGAACTAAAAAGAGAAACAGACCCAAACACTATCATAGTAGGGGACCTAAATACCCCACTGTCTGATATGGATAGATCATCCAAACAGAAGATCATAAGGAAATAATGTCCTTAAATGACACATTAGAACAACTGGACATAACTGACACTTACAGAGCCTTCCATCTCAAAACAGCTGCTTATACATTCTTCTCTAGTGCACATGGAGCATTCTCCAAAACTGACCACATACTGGGAAACAGAGATAGCCTCAACA
>NW_006433081.1:0-543 GCF_000325575.1 Pteropus alecto | reverse complement strand
TCTGCATGTAAAGCAGACGTGCTAACCGCTACACCGTGGAACCATGTCCCATGTGAAACCTAAAGAACAAAATCAACAACTACAACAACAAAAAAGGAAATAAACTCATAGATACAGAGAATATTTTGAGGGCTACTAGATGGGAGGGGAGTTGTGGCGGACGGTAAATAAAGGCAAAGGGATAAAGAGGTACAAATGGATAGTTGCAGAATAGACATGGAAATGTAGATGTAGAGTATAACATGGGGAAGATGGTTAATAATGTTGTAATAATGTAAGGGATAAAAGGGGTGTTAGATTTAGTGGGGTGATTGCTTTGCGAGTTATGTGGATCTCTGATTACTAGATCATACAACTGAAACTTGTTAATAACACTTGTTATTTGTTGTCTTGGTATATTATCGTATGCCAACTATAACCGGAAAAAAAAATCTCATTGAATTGTACAATGTAAATATGAGCAACTAAGTGTTTATTATATTTCAATAAAGCCGGGGGGGAGAAAGACAAACATAAATAAATAAATAAATAAATAAATAAATA
>NW_006433080.1:0-456 GCF_000325575.1 Pteropus alecto | reverse complement strand
ACTTCAGATTAAAAGACACACACGGACTAAAAGGATGGGGATGGAAATAGTTATTACCTTGATGGACCTAGAGGGTATTGCACTGAATGAAATAGGTCAGATAAAGACAAATATCACACAGTTTCATGTACATGTGCAAAATAAAGAACAAAATCAACAACAACAACAAAATCAGAAATAAACTCATAGATACAGAGAGTATTTTGAAGGCTACTAGATGGGAGGTGTTTTGTGGGGATAGTGGAAAAGGGTAAAAGGATTAAGAAGTATGCAGGTAGCATTAATATGATGGCTAGGTGGAGGGACAGGGGAGGGAGGGAGCATTTGGGGGAATCATTTTATGAACTGTATAGATATCTAACCAATGTACTGTATACTTGAAACTAATTTAAATAAATAAATTTAAAAAAAAAGTACAAAAGGATAGTTACAAAATAGCCATGGAGATATAAAGTG
>NW_006433079.1:0-634 GCF_000325575.1 Pteropus alecto | reverse complement strand
TGTACAGCAAAGGAAACCATCAACAAAACAAAATGTCAACCGACTGTTTGGGAGAAGATATTCACTAAAAATACATTTGATAAGGGGTTAATATCCAAATCTTATAAAGAACTTATACAACTCAACAACAAAAAAATAAACAATCCAATTAAAAAAGGGGCAGAATACCTAAACAGATACTTCTCCAAAGAGGAAATGTAGATGGCTAATTGACAAATGAAATGATAGTCAAGGTCGCTAATCATCAGAGAAATGCAAATTAAAACCACAATGAGATATCACCTCACACCTGTCAGAATGGCTATCATCAATAAATCAAAAATGAACAAGTGCTGGTGAGGATGCAGAGAAAAGAGAATCCTCATTCATTGTTGGTGGGATTGCAAATTGGTACAGCTGCTATAGAAAATAGTATGGAGGTTTCTCAAAAAATTAAAAATGGATAGACCTCTTGATCCAGCAATTGCATTTCTGAGTATTTATCCAAAGAAAACCAAAACAATAATTCATAAAGATCTATGCACCCCAATATTCATGACAACAGAATTTACAATAGTCAAGATATAGAAGTAAACTAAATGTCCATCAAGAGACGATTAGATAAAGAAGTTATTGTTCATATATACAATGGAAT
>NW_006433078.1:0-576 GCF_000325575.1 Pteropus alecto | reverse complement strand
CTACCAAAAAGTAGAAGTCCAGGACCAGATGGTTTAACCAGTCAATTCTACCAAACATTCAAAGATTTAACCTTGGAATACCAGGTGCTGTAGGCATTAAAAAAAATTATAAAAGTAAAGATTTAATACCTATTTTCCTCAAACTCTTCCAAAAACTTGAAGAGAAGGTAATATTTCCTAACTCATTTTATGAGACCAATATTACCCTGATACCAAAACCTGGTAAAAACACACAAAAAAAGAAAACTACAGACCAATATCTCTCATGAACATAGATGCAAAAATCCTAAATAAGATACTAGCAAACCAAATATAGCAATATATTAAAAAGCTTAAACACCACAATCAAGTGGGCTTCACCCAGGGGCATAGGGATGGTTCAACATACACAAATTAATGTCATACACCACATAAAGAAATTAAAAAATAAGAATCATATGGTCATATCAACAGATGCAGAAAAAGCCTTCAACAAGACACAGCATCCATTTATGATCAAAATACTTAACAAAATCAATATAGTACCTTAACATAATAAATCAAGAAAGTACCTTAACATAATAAAGGCCATAAATG
>NW_006433077.1:0-428 GCF_000325575.1 Pteropus alecto | reverse complement strand
CAACTGAACTTGGGCACTTGGTCAGACGTCTTCAGCCGATTTGTGCCTGGAGAGAGAGAGTGATGGAGAGCAAGGGAGGACTCTGGGACTCCACGATGAAAAGGCCGAGTCCCTCTGCCCTGAGGCCTGTGAGGTGCAGGAGGTTTGATGACACAGGTGGGAGTGGTGATCTCGCCCCTCAACCTAACACTGAATATGACCCATTATGAGACTAGCAGATTAAAAATGGACAGAGATCTGGAGTGTTAACGTTTTCTCCTAATAATCTTTATTTTTCCTAACATCACAAGGCTTAGCCTGTGTCTTGTCTTTGAAAAATCATGAGTCTGTGGTAATGAATAATATAAGTTTTATGGCTTAATGTGTTCCAAGATGAAAAGATTAAAGGCACTGCGATTTCAAATGTAATTAAAGCAATTTTATTTATT
>NW_006433076.1:0-582 GCF_000325575.1 Pteropus alecto | reverse complement strand
CCAACACGCGTGCACACACGCACACGTGCACACACGCACACGCGCACACACATGCGCACACACGCAAGCACACACAAATGTAAATGCACATATGCATGCACACACAAACATGAGCACACACTAGCACACACAGACATGCGCACACACACGTACACATATGCACATACACATGAGCACACATGCACACAGCACACACATGCACACACAGACACATGCACAATGCACCCGCATACATGTGCACACATGGGCACACATGCACACACATGCACCCACGAACACGCAAGCACACACATACACATGCATAGAACTGCACACACATGCACACATGAGCACACATGCCCACTGTACAACACACAGCAGGACACACATGAACACATGCATGTGCACGCAAAGCAACGTACATACACACAAGCACACATGCACACATGCACACACATGCACACACAGCACAGACACATGAACTCACAAGCACACAATGCACATATACACATATGCAATACACGTGCACACAGACACACATGTGCACACATGCACATGCATGTTCACACATGCACAATGTGCGTACACACACACACACACACA
>NW_006433075.1:0-932 GCF_000325575.1 Pteropus alecto | reverse complement strand
ATTTTGTAGAAATTGATATGATACTATACCATAAACATAATAAAAGAAAATTGCCTGTGGTCGAAATATATCAGTAATTAACCAGTGTGGAGATTTTCAGCAGCGGTAGGGGGTGGATTTTCCGATATCCAATAGTAAATCAGAGGCCCATCATCAGTTACCGCTAATAAAATTAACATAAGTTTATAAATAGAAACACAAATTACTTAACATAAAAAAATACTTAATCTGCTGAAAATTTACTTAAAATTTTATTTTTTTTCAAAAGTTGTTCCCTATCATAAGTTAAGGTTATTGTACCTGCAAACTGTAGCTACTTTCAACCACAGCAGCTTATCTTAAATTGCACAACATAATTATAGTTATGACAATACATTCTGAGCAGAAATGACCCATAAGAACCAGACAGTAACATTACTAAAGACATTCTTCTTTCAAGAAGGTTTTCTGCTGGGGTTGGGCTCTGTGAACCCATAAACTCGGAACTATGTGCCTGATATCTCTGGCTCCAGTCTAGGTATAGAGGATTACATTAAAGAACAGAATGACATGCTCTTGGCATGCTGTGAATTCTTCTGTAAGGTCACAACAGTGACTTCTCTATGGGAATAAGCACAGTTCTCATATTCTCAGAGACTGAGCAAACAAGCTCTTGGAGTGACTGGTTTATGGTCAGGTTCATATTCTATTAAGCAAGCTTGAGGGAACAAAATTGGGTTTCCCCTTTGAAGTTGAATTTACCTCTATACACTGACAACTACCACATTTATGTCTCTTTCTCTATCTTCTATTTAGTGTTTTAGATAAAAATATTCTTTGTCTATTGAATTTCCAGCATAAATTGCTTAAAATTAAAGTCATTACCTCTTTCAACTCCCACCTTCCTTTCCTCCAATATTTCAATTCCAGTAAAAGGCACCATTACTCAATTT
>NW_006433074.1:0-2483 GCF_000325575.1 Pteropus alecto | reverse complement strand
AACTGAGTGGCTTAAATGACAGTAATGTATTTATTTATTATCCACAGTTCTAGTGCTACCAGTCCGAAACTGAGGTATCAGCACGGTTGGTCCTTTCTGAGGGCGGTGAGGGAGGAATCTGACCCAGGCTCCTCTCCTTGGCTGGTAGATGGCCATCTTGTCTCTGTGTCTTTTCACATCATCTTCCCTCTAAGCCACGCATGACTCTGGGTCCAAATTTTCTCTTCTTCTAAAGACACCAGCCACACTGGATTAGGGCCCACCTTAACGACCTCATTTTAACTTGATTACCTTGGCGAAGACCCCCACTCCAAATAAGATCACATTCTGGCATCCTGGGTGTTAGACTTCAACGTATGAATTTCAGGGGGACACAGTTCAACCCATCGCACCATACAACATCCAAGCTCTGTTGTCATCTTCTTACCAGACTCTCAAATGATGCCTTTTTCAGTTAACTTCCTTAGTTCAAAGTGTGTTATCTCCTTTGAATCCTTGTGTTACCTGAAACCTCACTGAGAACCGTTGTGACCTTCTATCTATGCTGTGTGTTCGCCTTCAGCATCTCCCGTTTTATTTCCATTAATTGAAGACAACTCTCTTATTCACTCTTATGTATTGCACAGTGTTCTACAATGAAAATATATTAAGTAATTATTGTTCACAGTTGTTCCCATCAGAGACGTTTAGTATAAACTAATAGCTAACATTAAAAACAAATTTTTACCAGACACGTGGGGGAACGGGATGATCTCACAGAATTCCCACCACGGCCCTGAGTGGCAGTAACTCCATTTGACAGAGAAGGCCCACAAGATTACCTAATTTACCTGTGAAACCAGGTGGTCTGGCTCACAGTTTGGCTCTTAGCCACTCTGCTATTCCAATTTCTAAGTGAAAAGGATTTTAATGAATACATAAGAGTTAATTATTCCTAGAGATTTAATACTATATCACATAGATTAACCACTTTTACCATTTCATTTTTAATAGGACCCTGTGGTTTCTCTCCAGTGGGAAATTACATGTCTAAAAATACTTTCTTACCTCAAAGTCTAGTTATCAAGTAATTAAAATTACCCTGACCATCTTTCTGTAGGCAAAAATAGAAAGTTTACGTGTAAGTTTGAAGTTTAATAAGTCATTTTTACTTATTGCGAGAGGAAAAAAATATTTCCTCTCCTGTATTATTTCAGAAGTCTGTGCCATATCCATATTCACACACAGCCATTTTAAACCTTCTTTCCTTCGACGTTCGCCATTATCAATCTTTTACATCCTGTCCTGAGCTCTGAGGTGGGGAGAAGTTGCCATCAATAATTCATGATTTAAGCTACCGGAAAGAGTTGAAAGGCAGAGATCATGACACAGCACTTAATTTGTCTCTATTAACAAATTAACTACAGGCATATACCACTGAATAGATTATATGGAATTTTTAGTTTGGTTTAACTCCTAGTTTCATCACTATCCATGTAAAATTTTTTGATAACTAGACGTTTTTAAAAAATCATTTAGGATAAGATTATATGACATAAAACGTTTGAGATGTGATTTAATTGGAAATACATATATTTTTAAAAGGATGACAAATTGTCGGACAAGTTTACCTTTCTCATATTTTCTATAAAACGTTACTAAACGTAACTGTGGCACAGTAAGTTTGTCTCATAAGAAGTCACAGGGAGACGCTGGCGAGTGCGCGGCCGGCGTAACATGTACCTCTTTGCAGCGACTGCAACAGCAACAGAAATTCTGTCGCCTCCTTCACCAGCATTTGCAGCAGCCAGTGCAGCTCGTATTTTCACAGCGATGACATGGACTCAGGTGCGTTTGGTGAGGCGTCTGTACCTTTACCCGCTGGTCCTACTGGAGACACTTTTACGGGATTGATGTGTTGGGTCTCATGCGTGTTTACTTTTTGTCAGCCATTCTTGGTGGCTTTACAGACTGCACTTCAGTCTTACGGGCTTGATAAAGTCAATTGCCCGATCTCATTATACACAGAGTGAATTAAGAGAGATGAAAGAAACAAACTGATTTTTTTAATTACCTTAATTTATAGTTTATGAACTTTCTATGATACTGTGAAGGATGATAGGTCCACAGGAGGCAAGTTTTACCAAAACATGGTAGCTTGGGTGGGTGGGAGGTAGAAGGGCTTTGAAACTAAGGACTTTTAAGATAGTATATAAATCTGGAATAGCCTTTAAGTGGGTGACAGGGAGAAGATGGGTAGGGGTTGGATAGGGGTGGGAGGTAGGGGTGGTTATTGAGAAAAACACTGACTGATATAAATATCTTATAAATATCTTGTTTTGTGTGCGTTACGAGCACTTTTCATCTAGTTTGGATGAATCTTAATTTTTACATCTTTAGTTTATATCAACTGTCCAACCATTAGAAAAATGTACCATTTGAAAGAATTATTAACATGGGGTACCCCAGTATTCTTTCTGTGAAGCACTCCACTTTCATGTCAG
>NW_006433073.1:0-481 GCF_000325575.1 Pteropus alecto | reverse complement strand
TCTCTCTTCTTCCTTCTGATTTATTTCTCAATTTCCGTCTTGGTATTACTGATCCTTTCCTCCATTTGATCGACTTTATTTCCCAAGCCTGCTATTTCATTTTCAGCTCTTGCATTGTGTTCTTTATCTCCAGAAGTTCTATTCAGTTCTTTTTTAGGGTTTCAATTTCCTTGCTAAATAACTCATTGTGCTCATCTTGTTGTATTTTCAATTCCTGAAATTGTTGATATGATTCATTTCAGATCTCATTGAGTGTTTTCAGAAGTACCATCCTGAATTCTCTGTCATTTAAGTCGCATATTTCTATTTCTGTAAGTATATTTTCTGTAGATTTTTCTGTTTCTTTCTGAGATGCCTTGTTACCTTGGTTGTTCATGGTGTTTAATGGACTATTTCTCCTCCTGAGCATTGATCGAAATGTATTCTGCTTTTTTTCCCCCAGAAATGTTTATTATATAAAGGTCTCTCTTTAGCCTGTTGC
>NW_006433072.1:0-2247 GCF_000325575.1 Pteropus alecto | reverse complement strand
GGATGGTATGCTTCTGACTGCGATGGCTTATGACCGGTTTGTGGCCATCTGCAACCCTCTGCACTACTCAGTCATCATGAACCCATGCTTCTGCCGCTTCTTAGTTTTGTTGTCATTTTTCATCAGCCTTTTGGACTCCCAGCTTCATAATTTGATAGTGTTACAACTTGCCTGCTTCAAGGATGTAAAAATTTCTAATTCCTTCTGTGACCCTTCTCAACTCCTTCGTCTTGCCTGCTTTGACCCCTTCACCAATAACCTAGTCATGTATTTTGTTGGCTTTATCTCTGGTTTTCTCCCTATCTCAGGAATCTTTGTCTCTTACTATAAAATTGTTTCCTCCATTCTGAGAGTTCCATCAAAAGGTGGGAAGTACAGAGCCTTCTCCACCTGTGGCTCTCACCTGTCAGTCGTTTGCTTATTCTATGGAACAGGCATTGGAGTTTACCTCGGATCGGCATTGTTGCCTTCCCCGAGGAATGATGTGGTGGCCTCAGTTATGTACACTGTAGTCACCCCCATGCTGAACCCCTTCATTTATAGCCTGAGGAACAGGGACATTAAGAGTGCCCTAGGGAGGCTCCACAGCAAAATGTCTGGTCTTAATATCCACGTAACTCTTTTTAGAGTGTGTTTGGAAAACCCAGCAAAACCAAATATGTAAACTGAAAATTGTGCCCTTGGTCACATTCCTTTTTTGTCTCATGGTTTCCATTCTTCTCCATGCTGCATGCATGAATGTCACTTCTTTTGATTTACTTTTTACTGAATGCTTGTCCTTGCTCTAAAGAGTTTACCAAACCACAGAGTCTGTGTGAATAGATCATTCAAGGTCTCCTTATTTTAGACACCAGCTACAATCTCAGAAGTCCCCAGGGCCACACTCACTTGAGACCAGTTAACTACAAGTTTAGGGACTCCCACACATTTAGTAATTTTTTAGAATAATTTTTTAGAACATTCAGACTGAGGGAAATTCTTCAGGTTCAATAACTTATCACTATGAGTCACAGATTGGGACAGTTTATACTTATAATGACAGTTTTATTAGAGCAAATTAGAACTAGTGAAAAGAAGAACAATAGGGCAAGATTTGAAAGGTCCTATATGTCAATCTTCTTGTTGTCCATTCCTTGTGAGTTAAATCTTGTACAGCCTCCTGTCCATACTGTGAGATAGCACTCAGAGTATTGCCCATCATGTAGCTCACCTAAGCTTCAGTGTCCAGAGATTTTGAGGCTATATGAATAGTTGTGATTAATTAAATGATCTCCCATTTGATTGAACACAGTTTGCAGCCTCTCTCCCAAAAGTTTGGGCTGGTATCAATTTGTCCAAGGATTCAACACTTTTTTATGTGTTTGGACTTTTTGGCATGGCCAGTTCCCAGTTTCAATCAGCTCATTAGCACAAAATATCAGGTATTGTTCATGGGGCACATCATGAATAACCAGTCACTCATATCGCTAAATTGCAAGGACTTAAAGTTACCTTCCATGACCTGGGACAACGCCCATATCTCTCTTTAGGTGAGGCCAAATTTCTTACTACACATCTGCCCTTCCACAGGTATAGATTCCAGATCATTGCCTGGTAAATATCATGCATGCCAATCACTGTTTGAGTCTGCTTCTCAAGGAGTAATAAAATTATTTTGAGAAGATTTTAAAGACAGTTCCAAGGTAGTTCTTTGAACTGTCAACAATGTTTCATAAATTACAAAACCAATGCTGGGCTCAGTGATAGGAAAATTCAATGAGAGGAGATGAAGTGTAGAAATTTAGAGACTGTCCGAAGATCCTCAAAGAAAATGTTGATGAACTTAGAAATCCAGACTGAGAGATGTTTTATAGAAAGAAAGTGCAGAGTTTGAAATATTAATATCAAATCTACTTGAGAATTATACTTAAAAATGTTTATTTTAACATATTAAACCCAGGGGGTATAAATAAATAAGTCTTAAAAATGATAATTTATTTGGACTCTGCCAACATCTTCAAATTTCTAGAGGTCCTATGGTCCAGTCATAAGCACGTGCCTGCCCCTGATTTTGGGTACAAGTTTGATCTGGGTCCTCTGATTTCTCTGTTCATTAGGTTTTGGAGGCATTGAGCTCAGGGACAATCAGTGTTTAACAGTAAGGAGCTCCTGGTCTTCTGGAAAGAGCAGGTTCCTGATGAACTGAGGAGTATTCCACGGCTTGTCCATTACGATAAAGAGATACACAGATGGGAGACACCAAATAGT
>NW_006433071.1:0-877 GCF_000325575.1 Pteropus alecto | reverse complement strand
TGTTGCAGATGGCAAGATTTCATTCTTTTTTTAATAATATTTTATGACCGAGTAATATTCCATTGTATAAATGGACCACTTCTTCTTTATCCATTTGTCCATTGATGGACTCCCAGGTTGCCTTCATATCTGGGCTATTGTAAATAATGCTGCAATAAATATATGGTGTACATGTTCCTTCAAAGTAGTATTTTGGGATTCTTCAGATAAATACCCAAAAATGAGATTGCTGGGTCCCTTTTTGTCTCTTGTTATAGCTTTTGTTTTAAAGTCTATTTTGTCTGGTATAAATATTGCTACCCCAGTTTTTTTTTTTTTCATTTCCATTTGCATGGAATATCTTTTTCCATTCTTTCAATTTTTATTTTCAGTCTGTATGTGTCTTTTGATTTGAATTGAGTCTCTTGTAGGCAGCTCATGTAAAGGTCTTGTTTCCTTACTTATTCAGCCACCCTATCTTTTGATTGGAGCATTTAATCCTTTATTACTGGAAGTAGTTGTTGATAGATATATAGTTATTGCCATTTTATTATTCATATTGGATATATTTTTCCCCCTTCTTCTTAAAGAAATCCCTGTAATAGTTCTTATAATACTGATTTGGTGGTGATGAATTCCTTTAGCTTTTCCTTGTCTGGAAAGATCTTTATCTGTACTTGGATTCTAAATGATAGCTTTGCTGAATAGAGTAATTTTGGTTGTAAGTTCTTGCTTTTCATCACTTTGAATATTTCATGCCAGTCCCTTCTGGCCTGCAAAGTTTCTGTTGAGAAATCAGCTGACAGTCTTATGAGAGCTCCCTTGTTGGTAACTAGAGGCTTTTACTCTTATTGCTTTTAAGGTTCTCTCTTTATCTTTAACCTTTGGCATTTTAATT
>NW_006433070.1:0-1168 GCF_000325575.1 Pteropus alecto | reverse complement strand
GTTTTTAAAGAAATGGAACAAAAAATCATCAGATTAGTATGGAAACATTACTCTTAGTGATCATACACTGGTCTATAACATGTTTTAAAAAATTAATTTAAAGACATATTTTGGCCCGACTTTAAGTTATACTACAAAGCGACAGTAATCAAAACGGCATGGTATTGACAAAGAAACAGACATACAGACCAGTGGAACAGTATAGGGAGTCCAGAAGTAAACCCATATATATATGGGCAAATAATTTTCTACAAAAAAAAAAAAAAACCAAAAACATACAGTGGATAAAGGAAAGCCTCTTCAATAAGTGGTGATGAGAAAATTGGAAAGCCTGTAAAAGAATGAAACTAGACTGTTTTCTATCACCACACATCAAAATTCACTCAAAATGGATTAAGGACCTGAATATAAGACCTGAAACCATAAAATGCATGGAAGAAAACATAGGAACTAAACTCAAGGACCTTGGACTTAAAGAGGATGTTATGAATTTGACCTCAAAGGCAAGGGAAGTAAAACCTAAAGTAAATGAATGGGACTACATCAAACTAAAAGCTTCTGCTCAGCAAAAGAAACCATCAAGAAGGTAAAGAGGCAACCATTCGAATGGGAAAATATATTTGCAAGCAACTCCTCCGATAAGGGCCTAATATCCAGAATATACAAAGAACTCATATGACTCAATAACAAAAAAAATAACAAACGATCCAATAAAAAATGGATAGAAGACCTCAGCAGACACTTCTCCCTAGAGGACATATAAATGGCTAACAAATATATGAAAAGATGCTCAACATTGCTAGCTATTAGGGAAATGCCAATCAAAACCACAATGAGATACCATCTCAACAGGACAAGTAATAACAAATGTTGGATAGGATGCGGCGAAAAAGAACCCTCATACAGTGCTGCTGGGACTGCAAATTGCTACAGCCACTATGGAAAACAGTATGGAGGTTCCTCAAAAAACTAAGAATGTATCTACCATATATATGATCCATCTATCCCTCTACTAGATATTTACCCCAAAGACTTGAAAATCTATGTCTGGAAAAATATTTGCACACTGATGTTCGTAGCAGCACTATTCACAGTGGCCAGGACATGGAAGCAACTGCCGTGCCCTACAATAAATGATTGGGTAAAGAAGCTGTGGTACATATATACA
>NW_006433069.1:0-1166 GCF_000325575.1 Pteropus alecto | reverse complement strand
TTATTGATTTTCTGTTTGGATAATCTGTCCATATTTGACAGTTGGTTATTTAGATCTCCTACTACCATAGTGTTTTAGTCTGTTTCTCTCTTTAGTTCTGATAGTAATTGCTTTATATATTTTGGGGCTCCCTGATCGGGAGCATAGATACTAATAAATGTTATGTCTTCTTGGTGCACGATTCCTTTTATCATTATGAAGTGTCCCTCAGTATCTTTCTTTATCTTTTATTTCAAAGTCCATTTTGACCAATATTAGTACCGCTACTCCTGCTTTTCTCTGCATGCCATTTGCTTGCAATATCATTTTCTACCCTTTCATTTTGAGTCTATATTTATCTTTGGAACTGAGATGTTTCTTCTCCAGGGAGCGTATGGTTGAGTTTTGTTTATTGATCAAATCTGCAACTCTGTGCCTTTTTATTGGTGAGTTCAATCCATTTACATTTAAGGTGATTATTGAGATATGAGGTCTTCTTATAGCCATTTTATTTTTGCTTTCTGGTAGCTCGGTGTTTCCATTGCTTCCTTGTCCATGTGTGTCTGTTTTCTTTATTTCGGTTGGGTTTTGGTTGGTTTTTGTGAGTTTTCTCTCTGGTCCTTCTTGGTTACCCTTACAAATATGTAAAGCATAGTTATATACATACTGTCGTCCATTTTCTTCTGCGCATGCCCTTTGCGCATTTGGATCTTTGAATCCTCCCCTTTTCAGTCATTGTCTCAGTTTGTCCCTGTGTATGCTGAACTTTCATTACTATCTTGATTTAGCAAATCGCTTCTTATCATTTATGCTTATAATGCCTTGTTCTTAATAAATGTTATACTCCTCTGCTTCTATCAGCCTGCTAGTTGCCTTACTCCTAATTACATTTTTTTTTTTTGGTCATTTTGTTTTAGGTATTTCCTGTAATGCAGGCCTCGCAGTGGAGAATTTCCTCAATTTTTGTATGTCTGGAAATGTCTTTATTTCTCCTTTATATCTAAAGGAGAGCTTAGCTGGATGCATTATTCTTGGCTGGTAGTTCCTTTATTTTTTTAATAGTTTGAATATTTGATTTCACTCCTCTCTGGATGAAGGTTTGTGCTGAGAAGTCTGATGATAATCTAATCTGTTTTCCTTTACAGGTTATTGTCTTCTTTTACCTGGCTGCCCTGAGAATTCTTTCT
>NW_006433068.1:0-557 GCF_000325575.1 Pteropus alecto | reverse complement strand
CCGTCACCAAATTGTCTACTATATTTGTGAGTCTGGTTTTGATTAGTTTATTATTTTTGTTCCTTAGATACCACATATAATAAAAATCATATGGTATCTATCCTTCTTTGTCTGACTTATTTCACTCAGCATAATAACCTCTAGATCCATCCATGTCTTTGCAAATGGTAGAATTTCATTTTTTTAATGGCCGAGTAATATTCCATTGTACATATGAACCATAATTTCTTTATCCAATTGTCTGTTGATAGATATTTAGGTTACTTCCATATTTTGGCTATTGTACATAGTGCTGTCATGAATATTGGAGTGCATAGATCTTTACAAATTATTGTTTTGGTTTTCTTTGGATAAATACCCAGAAGTGCAATTGCTGGGTCAAAAGTTATATCCATTTCTAATTTTTTGCGGAACCTCCATACTGTTTTCCAAAGTGGCTCTACCAATTTGCAATCTCACCAGCAATGTATGAGGGTTCCCTTTTCTCCGCACTCTCACCAACATTTGCTGTTTATTGATTTCTTGATGATAGTCATTCTGACAGGTGTGAGGAGATA
>NW_006433067.1:0-944 GCF_000325575.1 Pteropus alecto | reverse complement strand
CACCTTTTATTTATCCATTCATCCATTGATAGACATCCAGGATGACTTCATATCATGGCTACTGTAAATAATGATGCGAGGAACATATGGATTTGCATGTCCCTGCAAAGCAGTGTTTTGGGTTTCTTCAGATGAATACCCATAAGTGGGATTACTTGGTCCACTTTGTCTCTTGTTACAGTCTTTGTTTTAAAGTCTATTTTGTGTAGTATAAGAATTGCTACCCCAGCTTTTTTTTAATTTGTTTCCATTTTCATGAATCATCTTTTTTCATCCTTTTATTTTCAGTCTGTGTATGTCTTTCAGTCTGTGAGTCGCTTGTAGGCAGCATATGTAAGGTTCTTGTATTCTTATCAATATCACCCTTTTGATTAGAACACCTAATCCATTTACATTTAAAGTAACTATTGCTAGATATGTAGTTATCGCCATTTTATTATTCATATTTTTATCTTGTTTCTTTCCTCTGCCTCCTCTTCTTCTTCCTCTTCTTCAAGAAGTCTCTCTAACATCTCCTGTAACACTGGCTTGGTGGTGATGAACTCCTTTCGTTTTTTCTTGTCTAGGAAGCACTTTATCTGTCCTTCGATTTTAAATGATAGTTTTGCTGGGTTGAGTAATCTTGGTTGTAGGTCCTTGCTGTTTACTACTTTGAATATTTCCTGCCAATCTTTTCTTGCCTGCAAAATTTCTGTTGAGAAATCAGCTGACAGTCTTATGAGAACTCCCTTGTAGATAACCAACAGCTTTTCTCTTGCTGCATTTAAGATTCTCTCTTTGTCTTTAACCTTTGGCATTTTAATGATGATGTGTCTTGGTGTAGACCTCTTTGGGTTCATCTTGTTTGGGACTCTCTGCACTTCTTGAGCTTGTATGTCTATTTCCTTCACCAGGTTAGGGAATTTTACAGTCATTATTTCTTGAAATAGGTTTTCAATTCCATG
>NW_006433066.1:0-1190 GCF_000325575.1 Pteropus alecto | reverse complement strand
AATTTTCTAGGTAGCTATGAATATATGATAATTCCCTTGATCATATCCCATGTCCATTTTGGTTTATAAGGTTTTATAGCCTTCCCTGTGTTATATGCATAAAATGACAGTAATCCACAGTACGTGAGCCTTATATGCAATGTAGAACTTGCACGAGCTGTTTTGGGTGATGATGTTGTGACGATATATCTTATTCTTACCTCTTTTATTAATGAAATGCAGATTGTTAGGCTAGAATATATCATTTTATTTGATAGAGACCTCATTCATAAAATTCTTTGTATGAATCAGGCTTTAAACCAAATATCATTTGCCTAGAAGATGATAGAAAGCATGTGGTCAAAGAAACTCATGATTCCGCCTGAATTTAGTCTGAATTCATAAGAGGCTGAGGCCGGAGTGCAATAGTTGCTTTTTAGAGATATATCACACTGTGTGAAAAGCTTATATCCTATGTTTTATCTCTGTTATTATGACGTGGACGTTTCTTCTATCCTCTTAATGTCTTCCCAAACATAACTCTATTCACAAAATAATAGCAAACATTAGATTTCATCAAAGTTTATATAATTAAGTACTGCACATTTGCACATTGCTATACACGGAATGTTTGTGTCCGCCTCCCACCACCTAATTCATAAATTAAATCCTTTCCAATGTGGTGGTATTTGAAGGTGAAGCCTTTGGGATGTGATTAGTTCATGAAAGTGAAGCCCTAATGAATCAGATTAGTGTTCTCATAAAAGAAGGCCCTGAGAACTCACTTCTGCCATGTTAGTGCACAGCAAAAAAATGACTGTCTATGAAGTTGGAAGCTGGCCCTGGTGAGATGCTAAATCTGTCAGTTCCTTGAACTTGGTCATACCAGCTTGTAGAAGTTTTGGAAAATAATATTTGTTGTCTACCACGTAGCCTATGATACTGTGTTATCGTAGCCCAGATAGACTAAGACAAATATTTAGTTAATTTTCAACTTTGTATAGTTATTTCAAGAGATAAGATAAAATTCTTGTTTATATGTGTATGTTCATTAGTCTATAAGTTCCTTGATGTCAGGGAAAGTTAATTAATTGTCTTTGTTCTCTCTGTTCCTTCATCAATGTCTTGCAAATAGAATTCACTCCTTAAACTTTGACAATTACTCATATTATTGAATTCTTGATCTATTGGATTGCGAGTTTTTACTGATG
>NW_006433065.1:0-1303 GCF_000325575.1 Pteropus alecto | reverse complement strand
ACACACACACACACACACACACACACACCAGCCTAGGTTTTGCCTGAATCCTCTAGGTGGCAAAGCTCTCATGCTCAGGTAGAATCAAATTCTAATTTTATCTGTGTCTCTGTCATCCTTTTTATCTAATTACTTCCCTCTTTGGGTTTCTTTAGTCGATGCCATGCTCTGGTGAGCCCAGTGCTTCAAATTTTAAATATCCCTTCCTGGCTTCTTTTTTTCCTGAAACGTCTTCAGGTGTAAGGTGAGGTCGTGTAAGCCTGGAAGTAACTAGAGGAAGGCCGGCCCCGGCTCTGCTGGGGGCTTGCCCACGGTCAACATGCTGCCTTCCAGCAGCTGCAGCCTTTGGGTCCAAGCTCTTCCTCCAAAGGCTCTGAGACACTTTGTGATTTCAGGTCAGTTGAGGAACTTTAACATGACATTGAATGTGAACTACTATATGTAGGGTACTGTTGTACAAACTATGCCACTATTGTACTTTCTTGGTTGACATTTTATACATTTTTTGAAGCTTAGAAGAATTTGCATTGGTTTGGCCTGTTATTCTATTTTTAGAGAGTGACCTTCACACTTTTTTATTTTGAATCATTGGTTATTTTTTATTTAAAAATTTTTAATTACACTTTACATCCCGTGACTGTTTTGTAACTGCCATTTTGTACTTCTTAATCCCTTCCCGTTTAGCTTTAGCGTTGCTTATTTTATTTTTCTAGGTTTATTGAAATATAATGGACAATTAGTTGCTCTTATTTACACTGTACAATTCAATGAGTTTTTTCAATTATATCGGCATACAATAATATATTAGTTTTGGTTGTACAGCATAGTGATTAGAGATCTATACAACTCACAAAATGATCATCCCTCTAAATCTAGTATCCCTTTTCTCTCTTACATGTTTATTATTACATTATTAACTATTTTTCTTATGCTACGCTTTATATCTCCATGTCTATTTTATAACTATACATTTGTATTTATTAATCACATTGCCCTTTTTTGCCATCCCCCTAACCCCCTCCCATCTAGTAGCCCTCAAAATATTCTCTGTATCTATGAGTTTATTTACTTTTTTTTTGTTATTGCTCTTTATTTTGTTCTTTAGATTCCACAGGTATGTGAAACCAAGTGATATTTGTCTTTATCTGACATATTTCATTCAGCATAATACCCTCTATGTCCATCACTCCCTTACACTCCACTTCCCCCAACTCACGGCCACACCCAAGCCACATTCAGGTGTGTCCTCCACAAGTCCGGAGCTCCTTGCTTAGCAGCACCTAGACTCACACTGGTGGCAGCT
>NW_006433064.1:0-1111 GCF_000325575.1 Pteropus alecto | reverse complement strand
AAGGTGACAAGGCATCTCAGAAAGAAAGAGAAAACATCTCCAGAAAATAAACTAACAGATATAGAAATATGCGGCTTAAATTACAGAGAATTCAGGATAGTTGTTCTGCAAAAACTCAGTGAGTTCTGAAACGAGTCATATCAGCAATTTCAGGATTTGAAAAAACAACTACATGAGCAGAGTGAGGAGATCAAAACCCTCAGAAAGAATAGAATAGATCCTCTGGAGATAAAAAAAAAAAAAAAACACACTGCAAGAGTTGAAAAATGAAATAGTAAGCTTGGGAAATAGAGTCGAACAAATGGAGGAAAGGATCAGTGATATCAAAGACAAAAATCAAGAAATAAATCAGAAAGAAGAAGAGGGAAACTGAAGAAAGAAAAATAATAAAAGAGAAATACAAGAACTAGCTGATACCATCAGGAGAGTAAACATAAAATTAATGAATATTATCAAAGGTGAAGAAAAGGAACAGGAATTAGGAAGCATTTTCATACAAATAATTGACTAGAATTTCCCAAATCTAAGGAATAAGTTGGAGCTTGGAATTCAAGAAGTCAACAGAACACCCAATTATCTCAACTCAAAAAGGCCTTCACCAAAACACATTGAATTAAAATTATCAAAAATCAATGACAAAGACAGAATTCTCAAGGCAGCCAGGAAGAAATAAAAGTGATAACTTGTAAAGGAAAACCCATTAGATTATCCTCGGACTTCTCAGTGCAAACCTTACAAGCCAGAAAAGAATGGAATCAAATATTTAAACTATTAAGTGAAAGGAATTTCCAGCCCAGAATAATGTATCCAGCTAAAATTTCCTTTAGATATGGAGAAATTAAGACTTTTCCAGACATACAAAATTTGAGAGAATTCTCCACTATGAGGCCTGCACTACAGGAAATACTGAAAGGTGACAATTCACCTAAAACAAATGACAAAAAAGAAAAATCCATAATTAGGAGTAAAGTGACTATCAGGCAAATAGAAGCAGAAGAATGCAACCCTTACTAAGAACATGGCATTATAAACTTAAATAAGTAGAAAAGAATTGTTATAACAAGATAGTAATAAACGATCAGCATACATAGGGACAAATTGAGATAACAAT
>NW_006433063.1:0-395 GCF_000325575.1 Pteropus alecto | reverse complement strand
TATAAGACCCTATTAAAAGAAATTGAAGACAAAAAAAAAATGGAAAGATATTCTACATTCTTGGACTGGAAGAATTGACATATTTAAAATGACCTTTTTACCTAAAACATTATACAGATTTAATGCAATCTCCATCAAAATTCCATTGGCACTCTGAATAAATAGAACAAAAAAATCATCAGATTTCCCTGGAAGCACAAAAGTCCCTGAATTGCCAAAGCCATCCTGAGAAAAAAGAACAAGGCTGGAGGCATCACTCTGCCTGACTGCAAATTATCCTACAAAGCGACAATAATCAAATCGGCATGGTATTGGCAGAAAAACAGACACACACACCAGTGAAACAGAACTGGGATTCCAGAAATAAACCCATATTTATAGGGGCAAATAATTTT
>NW_006433062.1:0-1296 GCF_000325575.1 Pteropus alecto | reverse complement strand
CACCAGTGAATTCTATCAAACATTCAAAGAAGATTAATACCTATTTTCTTGAAACTCTTTCAAAAAAGCAATGAAGAGGCAATGCTTCCCAACTCATTTTATGAGGCCAGTATTACTCTGCTACCAAAAGCTGATAAAGATAACACAAAAAAAGAAAACTACAGACCAATATCTCTCATGAATACAGATGCAAAAATCCTAAATAAGATACTAGTGAACTGAATACAGCAACATATTCAAAAGATTATACACCATGATCAAATGGGCTTCATCCAGAGACACAGGGATGATTCAACATACACAAATCAATTAATGTGATACACCACATAAACAAATTAAAAAATAAGAATCATCCGATCATATCAGTAGATGCAGAAAAAGCCTTCAATAAGATACAGCACCCATTTATGATCAAAACACTTTACAAAATTGGTATAGAAGGAAAGTGCCTTAAACATAATAAAGGCCATCAATGACAAACCCTCAGCCAACATTATCCTTAATGGTGAAAAACTGAATACCTTCCCTCTAAGATCAGGAACAAGGCAAGGCTGTCCGCTATTGCCATTGTTATTCAGTATAACATTGGAGATCCTAGCGAGTACAATCAGGCAAGAGAAAGATATAAAGGCATCCGAATAGCAAAAATGTCACTATTTGTAGATGATATGAATCTCTGTATAGAAAACCCTAAAGTCTCCACAAGAACACTACTAGAAACAATAAGCAAGTACAGTAAAGTTTCTGGATACAAAATCAATGTTCAAAAATTCACAGTGTTTCTATACTCTAATAACGAAGTGTCAGAAAAAGAAGTGGAAAAAAATCATTCCTTTTGAAATTGCAACAAAAAGAATAAAATACCTAGGAATAAATCTAATGGAACATGTGAAGGATCTACATAATGAAAACTACAAGACCCTATTAAAAGAAATTGAAGCAGATACAAAGAAATGGATATTCCATGTTCTTGGATTGGAAAAATCAACACAGTTAAAATGACCTTATTACTTAAAGCATTATACAGATTTAATGCAATCCCCATCAAAATCCCATCCACATTTCTTAAAGAAATAGAACAGCAACGACAACAGAAAATATCAGATTTGTATGGAAGTACAGAAGACCCCAAATTGCCAAAGCCATCCTGACAAAAAAGAATGAGCCTGGAAGCATCACTCTGCCCGACTTCAAATTTTACTACAAAGCGACAGTAATCAAAACGGCATGGTATTAGCAGTAAAACTGATATATGCACCAATGGAACAGATTCGAGAGTCCAGAAGTAAACCCATA
>NW_006433061.1:0-823 GCF_000325575.1 Pteropus alecto | reverse complement strand
ACATAGGCCACTAGTGCAAAGTAGTAATTTCCACTAGGAACAAAGAGAGAAGGAATAGAAGGATATTGAATTTTTTTTTTTTTAAAAAAAGACTATTCGTGCAATTTAAATCCATATATAGATTTAGAGGAATCTAATAACCTGTTTCTACCTAGAACAGATTGTCATTACAATTTATTGTTTTCCTACATTTTCCCCCTCATCACTGACTGGTTTTGAGAAAGTTCTGATCACCAGATAACAATTCCAGGGAAGCTGAAAAGCAAGGGTGAACATTTTAGTTCTAGAGATTATTATTACTTTTTTTTTCATTTTATGCTGACACTGATTACAGTTTCCTGCATTTTATAAAGCAGGAAAGACTCTTTTGAGAAGGTAATACATGAACTCAAATGTAGAAGTTGGAAAAAAGCTAGCCAGGCAAAGATTTGGAAAAAGAAAGTCCTCAGGTAGCAACAACATACATGAACTGGGATGTTCAAGAAATAGAAAGGCCAGTGGAGTTAGGGCCATGTTTTCGAAACTTTTGGGTTATAACCTAGATCTCAAACACCATATTTTACATTGTAAGCTAGTATATAATCCCAAAGGCCTCAGATAAATTAAAAATTAATATTTAGAGTTCATTTTACTACACTCTGGTATTTCCCATTCTACTCTACTTCTCAAGAAGTAAAATGCTGGCCATGCCCTTCTAGAATGATTACAGGATCCAGTAATGTGTTTGGCAGAATTTGGAAAAAGCACAAAGAACACTGGGCTGGGATGTGAGTGCAGGAGAACCTCTCATGAGATTAAATCTGAGCAATAGAAAAGGGCCCAT
>NW_006433060.1:0-716 GCF_000325575.1 Pteropus alecto | reverse complement strand
CAGCCACTATGGAAAACAGTATGGAGGTTCTTCGACAATTTAAAATGGATATACCTTTTGACCCATCATTCGCACTTCTGGGTATTTATCCAAAGAAGACCAAAACAAAAATTTGTAAAGATCTATGCACTCCAATATTCATGGCAGCACAACTTACAATAGTCAAGATATGGAAACAACCTAATTGCTCATCAACAGACGATTGGATAAAGAAATTATGGTTCATATATACAATGGAATATTACTCAGCCATTAAAGAAATGAAATCCTACCATTTGCAATGATATGGATGGACCTAGAGGTTCCTATGCTGAGTGAAATAAGTCAGACAGAGAAAGATAAATATCATATGATTTCAATTACATGCGGTATCTATGGAACAAAAAGAACAAACTAATCAAAATCAGACTCACGATTATAGTGGACAATTTGGTGATGGACAGAGGGGAGGGGGCTTGGGAGGCTGGGAGAATGGGGTGAAGGGTTAAAGAAGTACAAATTAGTAGTTGATAGTTGGGCATGGGGAGCATGGCAGAGGGAACGCAGTTATCATTAATATGATGGCTAAGTGGATGGCCAGGGGAGGGAGGGAGCAATTGGGGGGATCGTTTTATGAACATTATAGATATCTAACCAATGTACTATAAAGTTGAAACTAATTTAAATAAATAAGTTTGTTTAAAAATGTCATATAGTTGGAATCATACAGTATGTAG
>NW_006433059.1:0-532 GCF_000325575.1 Pteropus alecto | reverse complement strand
TGCACTGTGGAGTTATTTGAGTAGGACGCGCATTCACTAATTCTGTATTTCTTAATACACTGGCGCTCTGCAATACTTGGTGCAAATTGTTGTTCAGCCGAATGACTGGGTGATAATCTCTTTGCTTTCTTCTAGCTCTAGCCATGCAAGGAATTCATCATCCTTGGACTTATTCACTAGTTAACAGTATTAGCAGGCACAAAACCTTACTTTAAAAAAAAATCCATTCTCATTAGCAAAAAAAAAAAAGATATCCACTACTCATTACTCACATGAACAACAGGAAAGGATTTAGAGACCAGGGAACATTCCGGGACAGCTGGGATAGACACCAAAATGCAATGATGGCCACGTACAGGGAGATAGTGCACTCCACAGATGAAATCAGGACAGTCACTGGTGGGTAGATAATCTCCTGTGTCATAGGTGAACTCTTAGATCCTATGACTACAGCCAACCACAGCTCAATGAGTAGAGTCCAGAAGGCCTCCTGTAACAGAAAGACCAAAAGTAGAGTTTTGGAAAAGATGAG
>NW_006433058.1:0-648 GCF_000325575.1 Pteropus alecto | reverse complement strand
ACCATCTCACACCTGTTAGAATAGCTATAATCACAAGATAAGTAATAAATGCTGGAGTGTATGTGGAGAAAAAGGAACACCCTCATATACTGCTGGTGGGATTGTAAATTGATGTGCCACTATGGAAAACAGTATGGAGGTTCCTCAAAAAACTAAGAATTGATCTACCATATGATCCAGCAATCCTTCTACTGGGTATTTACACTCAAAGACTTGAAAACCCATATCCAAAAAGATATTTACACACTGATGATCATAGCATCTTTATCCATGGTGGCTTGAACCTGGAAGCAACTGAAGTGTCCTACAATAGATGATTGGCTAAAGAAGGTGTTGGTAAAAATATACAATGGAATATTCCTCAGCCATAAGAACAGATGAAATACTACCATGTGCGACAATCTGGATGGACCTTGAGATAATCATGCTAACCGAAATAAGCCAGACAGAAAAAGTTGAAAATCACATGGTATCACTTATATGTGGGATATAAACCTAAAAGCAACAAATGAACAGGACAAACAGAGGCTCATGGACATGGACTATAGACTAGTGGTTACCAGAGGGTAGGAGTTGGGAGGAGGGGGGAGGTAGAAATGTTAAAGGGGGTCATATATGTGGTGACAGATAGAAATCTAACTATGGGAG
>NW_006433057.1:0-1175 GCF_000325575.1 Pteropus alecto | reverse complement strand
CTTCTGGACTCTTGATTCTGTTCCATTGGTCCGTGCTTCTGTCTTGCTGCCAATACTATGCCATTTTGATTACTGTCACTTTGTGTTATAATTTGAAGTAGGGTAGAGTGATTCCTCCAGCCTCATTCCTTTTTCTCAGGATGGCTTTGGCAATTTGGGGTCTTTTGTGTTTCCATACAAATCTGATGATTTTTGTTCTATTTCTTTAAAAAATGTTGATGGGATTTTGATGGGGATTGCATTAAATCTGTATAATGCTTTGGGTAATAAGGTCATTTTAACTTTGTTGATTCTTCCAATCCAAGAACACGGAATATCTTTCCATTTCTTTATATCTTCTTTGATTTCTTTCAATAGGGTCTTATAGTTTTCATTATATAACTCCTTCACGTTTCGTTAGATTTATTCTTGGGTATTTTATTCTCTTTGTTGCAATTGTGAAAGGAATTATTTTTTCTACTTTTTTTTTTTGACACTTCATTATTAGAGTATAGGAACACTATGGATTTTTGATCATTGATTTTGTATCCAGAAACTTAACTGTATTTTCTTATTGTTTCTAGTAGTGTTCTTGTGGAGTCTTTAGGGTTTTCTATATAGAGAATCATGTCATCCACAAATAGTGACAGTTTGACTTTTTTATTTCCTATTTGAATGCCTTTTATATGTTTCTCTTGCCTGATTGTACTCGCTAGGACCTACAATGTTATTTTGAATAACAGTGGCGATAGTGGACAGCCTTGCCTTGTCCCTGATCTTAGAGGGAAGGTTTTCAGTTTATCACCATCAAAGGCTTGTCATATACAGCCTTTATTATATTAAGGTATTTTCCTTCTTATTTTTTAATTTGTTTATGTGGTGTATCACATTAATTGATTTGCATATGTTGAACCATCCCTGTGCCTCTGGGATGAAGCCCACTCGATCATGGTATATAATATTTTAAATATGTTGCTGTATTTGGTTTGCTAGTATCTTATTTAGGATTTTTGCATCTGTGTTCATGAGAGATATTGGTCTGTAGTTTTCTTTTTTGTGTGTTATTTTACCAGGTTTTGGTATCAGGGTGATATTGACCTCATAAAATGAGTTGGGAAGTATTGCCCTCTTCGATTTTTGGGAAGAGTTTGAGGAGAATATGTATTAAATCTTCATTGAATGTTTGGTAGAATTCA
>NW_006433056.1:0-348 GCF_000325575.1 Pteropus alecto | reverse complement strand
ATGGAAGCAATCAAAGTGTCCTATGATAGATGATTAGCGAAAGAAGCTGTGGTACATATATACCATGGAATATTATTCAACCATAAGAAGAGATGAAATACTGCCATTTGCAGCAATATGAATAGACCTCAAGATAATCATGCTAAGTGAAATAAGCCAGATAGAAAATGTTGAAAATCACATGATATCACTTATATGGGATGTAAACCTAAAAGCAACAATGTAGCAGGACAAACAGAGACTCATGGACATAGACTATAGACTAGTGATTACCAGAAGGTAGGGGATGGGGAGAGGGGAGACGTTGACAGGGTAAAGGGGGTCAATTATGTGGTGACAGAAAGAAAT
>NW_006433055.1:20355-20622 GCF_000325575.1 Pteropus alecto | reverse complement strand
TTTATTTATTTTGTATTCCCTGACAAGATTATGGCATTAAACTATAATGAGAGACAGAAACAGAGACAGAGACAGAGACTTGTTCAACACAGTCCTGTTTCATAGAAAATGAGTTCCAGGAAGTTCAGAGCTGTTTTGCTCTAGTATACTTGTAGAGAAATTTGTCTTATACTTGTTTATTTAATTAATTAATTTGTTTTATTACGATGACCTTGGTTAAGGAAATCCAGTAAGTTTTCGGTGTACAATGTAACAATAAGATATATG
>NW_006433055.1:0-816 GCF_000325575.1 Pteropus alecto | reverse complement strand
TCTCTTCCAAAGAAAAGAGTATGTCCTCTCCTCCACTTTCCCCACTTCCTACTTACTGGTAGGAATACAGATATATTCTGAGCCATTTTGGACCATGAGGACTATAGTGACAACCACAAAGAATGGAGAAGCAAATATAGAAGAAGAATGTAGAAGCAACAATATAGAAGGATCCTAAGTCCCTGAGGCTTTCATGAAGTAGAACGACTGTATTAGCGCAGACTTGTACGTAATAAATTTTAATATGATTTGTAACAGTTACTTAGGCTTTGTGCTACACAACCGGTATCCTACCTAATACCTAATGTCTGATTATGATCAATAAAAAGAGTAAACTTTTAAGGAAACTATCTTTTTGGAATATGAAAAGTGTATTTGCATAAAATGGAAAAAGATCTGTGCATTATGAGAGCAGTATTCAACTCATTTCGGCACCCACCAATGTTACACATATACCCTAAATTATGCCAGTGTATGTTAATCGTAGAATGCTGCTTATTTTTATTTTTCTTCCGAGAATCATTTCCCTTCCTGAAATAAGAGCATTTTGTGTTATCACATAGAATACTTAGCACTGGTTTGGAACAGGCTTTCAGTAAGTTGTTTTGCTTATCCTCTAATATGATGCTGTTCTCCCTCTCTCTTTGTCATCATAGAGTTTCATTAAAGTCTTACGTTCTGTTTATTGTTTCTTCCCTGATATTTCTATAACAATTTATCTAAGATTTCCTATTGTTCTTATCATACTTGAGCCCTTTATGTGCTCTTAAACTTATAAACCTTTAAGTAAATAAATACTCAAATGCATTAAATTAT
>NW_006433054.1:0-628 GCF_000325575.1 Pteropus alecto | reverse complement strand
AAACCCGTTAGATTATCATCGGACTTCTCAGCACACACTTAATAAGCCAGAAAGGCGTGGAATCAAATATTCAAACTATTAAATGAAAGGAACTATCAGCTAAGCTCTCCCTTAGATATGAAGAAGAAATAACGACCATTCCAGACATACAAAAATTGAGGAAATTCTCCACTACGAGGCCTGCATTACAGTAAATACTGAAAGGGGTCAGCTCAACTAAAACAGAATGACAAAAAAAAAAAAAAGAAAGAAAAATACATAATTAGGAGTAAGGTGACTAGCAGGCTGATAGAAGCAGAGGAGTGCAAACCTTACTAGGAACAGGGCATCATAAGCTTAAATAATAATAAGAGAATTGCTATAGCAAGATAGCAATGAATGTTCAGCATACATAGAGACAAATTGAGATAACAATGACTGAAAAGGGGAGGATTCAAAGATCCATATCCACAAAGAGAAATGGAGATAAGGCACACACAGGGGAAAATGGATGACTGTATATATATATAACTATCCTTTACATAGAGTTAGCCTCAACAAATATAAGAGGGTTGAAATCATACCAACCATATTCCTTGATCATAATGCTTTTAAACTGCAAAAAGAAAACATTAAGAATCACAATAAC
>NW_006433053.1:0-813 GCF_000325575.1 Pteropus alecto | reverse complement strand
AGATGACCAAGGTCCTGCTTGCAACCATGCAAGAAACCAATCCACAGGGACCGACAGGAAAAGGCAGAGGCCAGGGACAGGCACCCAGAGCGAACAATGGACCTAGGAGAGTTGGGCTAGAGAAGGACCAATGTGCATATTGCAAGAAAAAGGGACATTGGAAGAATGAGTGCCCTGAAAAAGGATGAGCCCCCAAGAATAAGGCCCCCCCTTGTCCTCCTCGAGGATGCAGAATGAGGAGGTCAGGGCTCTTACATTATAAGCCCCCGAGAGCCCAGGGTAACTTTACAAGTCGGGGGCAAGCCTGTGAACTTCTTGGTAGACACAGGAGCTACCTACTCTGTCCTACAGAGCGCCCAGGGACCACTCTCAAAGGAAAAGACACTTATACAAGGGGCCACTGGACAAAGAAAATCTTACCCTTGGACCCAAGCCAGGATAACATATCTGGGAAAAGGAACAATTACCCATTCATTTCTAGTTATGCCAGACTGCCCATACCTGCTGCTGGGTAGAGACTTGCTACAGAAGTTACAGGCCACAATTTCCTTCAAGGAAGGGCATACTGAATTGACTGTCGGGTCAGGCCCACCAACCATTCTACTCACCTGCCCATTGTCTAAGGAATACCTTTTGCTAGAGGAGCCCCTAATAAACTCACTGGGAGCCTTACATACAAGCCCCCTATTAACTGAATTCCAACAAAAGATTCCTGGTGTCTGGGCAGAAACAAATCCCCCCGGCTAGGCAGCACATCATCCTCCTATTATAGTGACTTTGTCCAGCTCAGCTACTCCAGCCCGGGTATGTCAA
>NW_006433052.1:0-502 GCF_000325575.1 Pteropus alecto | reverse complement strand
TTTCAGTATTTCCTATAGTGCAGGCCTCATAGTGGGGACTTCCTTCAAGTTTTGTATGTCTGGAAAGGTCTGTATTTCTCCTTCATATCTAAAGGAGAGCTTAGCTGGATACATTATTCTAGGCTGATAGTTCTTTTCACTTAATAGTTTAAATATTTGATTCCACTCCTTTCTTGTTTTATGTCTATGCTAAGAATTCTAACAATAATCTGATGGGTTTTCATTTATAAGTTACCGTTTTCTTCTCCCTGGCTGCCTTGAGAATTCTGCCTTTGTCATTGATTTTTGATAATTTTAATACAATGTGGCTTGGTGAAGGCCTTTTTGGATAGAAATAATTGGGCGTTCTGTTGATTTCTTGAATTCTAAGCTCCAGCTCATTCCTTAGATTTGGGAAATTCTCGTCAACTATTTGTCTGAAAATGCTTTCTAATCCCTGTTTCTTTTCCTCGCTTTTGGTAATGCCCATTCTTATGTTGCCTCTCCTGATGGTATCAGCTAG
>NW_006433051.1:0-655 GCF_000325575.1 Pteropus alecto | reverse complement strand
TAGGATTTTTGCATCGGTGTTCATGAGAGATATTGTTCTGTAGATTTCTTTTTTTGTGTTACCTTTATCAGGTTTTGACATCAGGGTAATATTGACTCATAAATTGAGTTAGGAAGTGTAGCCTCCTCTATGATCTTTTTGAAGAATATGAGGAGAATAGGTAATAAATTTTCTTTTGATAGAATTCATTGAAGCCATCTGTTCCTGGACTTTGACTTTTTGGTAGGTTTTTGATGATTGTTTCAATTTCCATACTGCTGATCGGTCTATTTAGATTTTCCATTTTCCATTTTTGATTCAGTCTGAGAAGGTTGTATTTTTCTAAGTACTGGTCCATTTCTCCTAGGTTATTAAATTTGGTGTTATATATTTTTTCATACTATTCTTATATGATCCTTTGTATTTCTGTGGTGTCTGTTATAATTTCCCTTCTTTCATCCCTGATTTTGTTTATGTCCTTTCACTTTTTTCTTTAGAGAGTCTAGCCAGGGGTTTTCAATTTTATTAACTCTCTCAAAGAACCAGTTCTTTGTTGCATTTACTTTTTTCCATTTAAAAAAAAAATTTTTTATTTCTGCTCTAATTTCATTATTTCTTTTTTTTAATGAGTTTAGGCTTTGTTTGTTCTTCCTTTTCTAGGTTTTTAAGATGAAGC
>NW_006433050.1:0-830 GCF_000325575.1 Pteropus alecto | reverse complement strand
TGTCTCTTTACCTTGTCGATGATTTCTTTTGTCGAGCAGAAACTTTTTAGTTTTATGTAGTACCATTGATTTATTTATGCTCTTACTTCCCTTGCCTTTGAGGTCAAATTCATAAAATCCTCTTTAAGCCCAAGGTCCTTGAGTTTCATTCCTATGTTTTCTTCTATGCATTTTATTGTTTCAGATCTTATATTCAGGTCTTTAATCCATTTTTAGTTAATTTTGGTGTGTGGTGATAGACAACAGTCTGGTTTTATTCTTTTTCATGTGTCTTTCCAGTTTTCCCAGCACTATTTATTGAAAATGCTTTCCTTTCTCCACTATATGTTTTTGGCGTTCTTGTCGAAAATAATTTGTGCATATAAGTATGGGTTTATTTCTCAACTCTTTATTCTGTTCCACTGGTCTGTGTGTATATTTTTCTGCCAATATCATGCCGTTTTGATTACTGTAGCTTTGTAATATAATTTGAAGTCGAGCAGAGTGATGCCTCTAGCCTTGTTCTTTTTTCTCAGGATGACTTTGGCAATTCGGGGTCTTTTGTGCTTCCATACAAATCTGATGATTTTTTATTCTATTTCTTTAAAAAATGCCGATGGGATTTTGGTAGGGATTGCATTAAATCTGTATAACACTTTAGGTAATATGGGCATTTTAATTATGTTGATTCTTCCAATCCAAGAACACAGAATATCTTTCCATTTCTTTGTATCTTCTTTGATTTCTTTTAATAGGGTCTTGTAGTTTTCATTATACGGGTTCTTCACATATTTTGTTAAATTTATTCCTAGGTACTTTATTTTTTTGTTGCAATTGCAAAAGGAATTATT
>NW_006433049.1:0-463 GCF_000325575.1 Pteropus alecto | reverse complement strand
TATTCTTATATGATCCTTTGTATTTCTGCAGTATCATTTGTAATTTCTTCTCTTTCATCCCTGAATTTGTTTATTTGTGTCCTTTCTCTCTTTTCTTTAGTGAGTCTAGCCATGGGGTTGTCAATTTTACTAACCTTCTTAAAGAATTAGCTCTTTGTCACATATATTTTTTCTATTGTTTTTTGTTTGTTTGTTTTCAATTTCATTTATTTCTGCTCTGATTTTGATTATTTCTTTCCTTCTGCTGACTTTAAGTCTCATTTGTTCTTCCTTTTCCAGTTTTTTACGATGAAGCATTAGGTTGTTTATTTGGGCTCGTTCTTGTTTTTGGAAATAGGTCTGTAACGATATGAACTTTCTTCTTATGACTGCTTTTGCCGTGCCCCAAAAGTTTTGATATGTTGTACTATCATTATCATGTATTTCTTTGTATCTCTTGATCTCTCTTTTTACTTTTTCCCTG
>NW_006433048.1:0-758 GCF_000325575.1 Pteropus alecto | reverse complement strand
TTTCTGCATCTATTGATATAATCATATGGTTCTTAGTTTTTATGTTGAACCATGCCCGTGCCCCTGGAATGAAGCCCACTTGATCGTGGTGTATAATCTTTTTAATATGTTGCTGTATTCAGTTCACTAGTATTTTATTTAGGATTTTTACATCTGTGTTCATGAGATATACTGGTCTGTAGATTTTTTTTTGTGTGTGTTATCTTTACCAGGTTCAGTAATATTGGCCCTATAAAATGAGTTGGGAAGTATTGCCTCCTCTTCGATTTTTTGGAAGAGTTTGAAAAGTAGGTATTAAATCTATTTGAATATTTGGTAGAATTTACTGGTGAAGTCATCTGGTCCCGGACGTTTACTTTTTGGTGGATTTTTGATGATTGTTTCAATTTCCATACTGCTGATTGGTCTATTTAGATTTTCCAGTTCTTCTTGATTCAATCTACAAAGGTTGTATTTTTCTAAGTACTGGTCCATTTCTTCTTGGTTATTAAATATGGTTAATATTATTTTTCATAGTATTCTTGTATGATCCTTTGTATTTCTGTGGCGTCTATCATAATTTCCCTTCTTTCTTCTTGGATTTTGTTTATTTGGGCCTTTTCTCTTTTTTCTTTAGTGAGTCCAGCCAGGGATTTGTCAATTTTATTAAACTTCTCAAAGAACCAGTTTTTTGTTGCATTTATTTTTTTATTGTTTTTCTGTTTTCAATTTTGTTTATTTCTTCTCTAATTTTGATTATGTCTTTCCTTCTGCTGATT
>NW_006433047.1:0-567 GCF_000325575.1 Pteropus alecto | reverse complement strand
AAAAAAAAGCCGGGGTAGCAATTCTTATATCAGATAAAATAGACTCTTAAATAAAGGCTATAATAAGAGATAAAAAAAAAAAAAGGCAATACATAATAATAAAGAGATCGATAAATCAAGAAGACATAACCCTAGCATCTAACACAGGAGCACCTACATACATAAAACAATTATTGACTGACATAAAAGGAGAGATCAATAGTAATACATTCATAGTAGGAGACTTTAATACCCCATTGACACCAACGGACAGATCTTCCAGGCAAAGAATCAACAAGGAAACAATGGGCCTAAAAGATACACTAGAACAGATGAATTTAATAGGTATTTTCAGATATTTTACCTCAAAGCAGCAAAATATGCATTCTTCTCAAGTGCACATGGAACATTTTCAAGCATAGACCACATGTTAGGACACAAATCAAGTCTCAATAAATTTAAGAAGATTGAAATCATATCAACTATCTTCTCTGATCACAATGGTATGAAACTAGATACCAACTACAAGAAAAAAATGGGAAAATACACAAAAACATGGAGGCTAAATACCATGCTACTAAACAATGA
>NW_006433046.1:0-246 GCF_000325575.1 Pteropus alecto | reverse complement strand
CCCAGATACAAACCATGTATCTAAAATCGCCATATGTGAAATTTAACAGGACCTGTTCCTTATCTCCCTTCGACTTATACTCTTTATCTCAGTGAATAATACCATTATTTATCTGGGCCCTGGAGCTTAATGCATGCGAAACTCTTTCGGAGTCATCACTGTCAGTCCACCTTGCACCTCACTGTCCACATTTAGTATGTCCACATTTAGTAATAATACCATTATTTATCTGGGCCCTGGAGCTTA
>NW_006433045.1:0-964 GCF_000325575.1 Pteropus alecto | reverse complement strand
AGGCAAGGAAAAGGAGCAGGGATTAGAAAGCATTTACAGACAAATAGTGGAAGAGAATTTCCCAAATGTAAGGAATGAGCAGGAGTTTGGAATTCAAGAAGTCAACAGAACACCCAATTATCTCAGCCAAAATGGCCTTCACCAAGACACTGTATTAAAATTATGAAAAATCGGTGACAAAGATAGAATTCTCAAGGAGCCAGGGAGAAGAAAATGGTAATGTATAAAGGAAAACCCATTAGATTATCATTGGACTTCTCAGCACAGACCTTACAAGGCAGAAAATAGTGGAATCAAATATTTAAACTATTAAGTGAAAGGAATGACCAGCCTAGAATAATGTATCCAGCTAAGCTCTCCTTAGATACAAAGGAGAAATTAAGAACTTTTCAGACATATAAAAATTGAGGAAATTCTCCACAATGAGGCCTGCACTATAGGAAATTCTGAAAGGGGTCAGCTCACTTGAAACAAAATAACAAAAAAAAAAAAATTAGGAGTAAAGTGAATATCAGGCAAATAGAAGCAGAGGAGTACAACCCATACTAAGAACAGGGCATCATAAGAGAATTGCTGTGGCAAGATAGTAATGAATGTTCAGCAGACATAGGAACAAACTGAGATAACAATGAGAGAAAGAGGAGGATTCAAAGATCCACATTCTCAAAGGGGAAAGGAGATAAGGCACACACAGAAGAAAATGGACAACTGTATATCTATAACTAACTTTTTCACATTTGTAATCATAACCACACACCATAGAATCAGAACTGAAGTATATAACATAAAACAAGAAGAATCAGAGGCAAAACCCACAAAAGCCAAACAAAATAAAAATAAAATTAAAAATTAAAAAAAACAGAAACACAAGGACAAGGAAGCAATGGGAATACTGATCTCCCAGAAAGCAAAAGGTAAAATGGCTTTAGGAAGACCTCATATTTCAATAAACACCCTAAATGTA
>NW_006433044.1:0-578 GCF_000325575.1 Pteropus alecto | reverse complement strand
AAAAGTTTTTGTACAGCAAAGGAAACTCAACAAAATAAAAAGACAACTGAGTGAATGGGAGAAGATATTTGATTATGATACATCTGATAAGAGGTTAATATCCAAAATATATAAATATATAAAGGACTCATACAACTCAACAAAAAAAACAAACAATCCAACTAAAAAATGGGCAGAAGACCTGAACAGATATTTCTCCAAAGAGGAAATACAGATGGTAAATAGACATATGAAAAGATGCTCAAGGTCACTAATTATCAGAGAAATGCAAATTAAAGCCACAATGAGATATCACCCCACACTTGTTAGAATGACTATCATCAATAAATCAAAGAACAATGAGTGTTGGTGAAGATGTGAAGTAAAGGGAACTCTCCTACACTGTTGGTGGGATTGCAAATTTGTACAGCCGCTATGGAAAATAGTCCGAAGGTTTCTCAAAAAATTGTAAATAAATATACCTTTTGACCCAGCAATTGCACTTCTGGATATTTATCCAAAGAAAACCAAAACAATAATCGTAAAGATCTAGGCCCTCCTATGTTCATGGCAGCACAATTTACAATGGAAGCAACCTA
>NW_006433043.1:0-440 GCF_000325575.1 Pteropus alecto | reverse complement strand
GAAGCTGTGGTACATATATATAATGGAATATTATTTATCCATAAGCAGAGATGAAATCCTGCCATTTGCAACAACATGGATGGCCCTTGAGATAATCATGCTAAGTGAAATAAGCCAGACAGAAAAAGTTGAAAATCACATGATATCCCTTATATGTGGGATATGAACCTAAAAGCAACAAAGGAACAGGACAAACAGAATCATGGACATAGACAATGGACTAGTGGTTACCAGAAGGTAGGGGGTTGGAGAGAAGGGGAGAGGCAGACGGGTTAAAGGGGATCAAATATAGCAGACTAGGGGGAGGGTGAAGTGGGTAAAGGGGATCAAATATATGGTAGCTGAAGGAAACTGGACTTTGAGTGGTATACACACAATGGAATATATAGATGCCAAATTATAATACACACTTGAAAATTATATAATTGTATTAACCAATG
>NW_006433042.1:0-543 GCF_000325575.1 Pteropus alecto | reverse complement strand
GATAAAGAGAATCATGCACCAAGAAAACATGACATTTGTTAATATCTATGTTCCCAATCAAGGAGCCTCAAAATATATAAAGCAATTACTAACAACTAAAGGGAAAAACAGACCAAAATGCTATCATAGTAGGGGACCTAAATACCCCGTTGTCGGATATGGACAGATCATCCAAACAGAAAAACCAATAAGGAAATATCCTTAAATGACACATTAGACCGATGGGACATAATTGACATTTACAGAGTCTTTCATCCCAAACAACTGCTTATACATTCTTCTCTAGTGCACATGGAACATTCTCAGGATTGACCACATATTGGGACACAGAGATAGCTTTAACAAATATAAGAGAGTTTAAATCATACCAACCATATTCTCTGATCAAAATGCTATGAAGCTGGAGACCAACTGTTAAAAGAAAGCAGGAAGAATCACAAATACTTGGAGATTAAACAACATACTACCAAAGAATGACTGGGTCAAAGAAGAAATAAAAAGAGATCGAGAGAGACATAGAAATGAATGATAATGATAGTACAA
>NW_006433041.1:0-570 GCF_000325575.1 Pteropus alecto | reverse complement strand
ATCTCACTGTGGTTTTGATTTGCATTTTCCTAACAACTACCAATGTCGAGCATCTTTTCATATATTTTTTGGCCATTTGTATGTCCTCTAGGGAGAAGTGTCTGTTCAGGTCCACTGCCTATTTTTTGATTGGTTCATTTGTTTTTTTGTTGTTATTGATTTATATGAGCTCTTTGTATATTTTGGATATTATGCCTTTATCAGAGGTGTTGCTTGTAAATATATTTTCCCATTCAGATGGTTCTCTCTTACCTTGTTGATGATTTCTTTTGCTGAACAGAAGCTTTTTAGTTTGATGTAGTCCCATTCACTTATTTTTGCTTTTACTTTTCTTGCTTTTGAGGTCAAATTCATAAAATTCTCTTTTCGTCCAAGGGCCTTGAGTTTCATTCCTGTGTTTTCCTCTATGCATCTTAGTGTTGCAGGTCTTATATTCAGGTCTTTAATCCATTTTGATTTAACTTTGGTGTGTGGTGATAGACAACAGTCTAGTTTCATTCTTTTGCAGGTGGTGCAGATTTTTCAGCACCATTTTTTGAAGAGGCTTTCCATTCTCCACTGTATGTTTTT
>NW_006433040.1:0-1359 GCF_000325575.1 Pteropus alecto | reverse complement strand
GAAAAAAAAAAAAATTAAAAATTAAAAAAAAAAAATAAGGATAGTTTAAGAAACCCCTGGGGCAACATCAGACATACAACATCCACATCATAGGGGTACCAGAAGGAGAAGAGAGAGAGCAAGGAATTAAGAATCCATTTGAAGAGATAATGACAGAAAACTTTCCTAACCTGACAAAAGAATTAGTCATATAAGTCCAGGAAGCACAGAGTCCCAAACAAGAAGAACTGAAACAGACCCACACCAAGGTACATCATAATTAAAATGCCAAAGGTTAAAGAAAAAGAATCTTAAAAGCAGCAAGAGAAAGGCAGCTGTTACTTACAAGGGTACTCCCATAAGAATGCCAGCTGATTTTTCAGTAGAAACTTTGCAGGTCAGAAGAGACTAACAAGAAATATTCAAAGTAACGAAAAACAACGTACAACCAAAAATACTCTACCCAGCAAGGCTATCAGTTAAAATAGAAAGTGAGATAAAGAGCTTCCCAAACAAGAAAAACACTTAAGGAATTCATCACCAACAAGCCAGTATTACAAGAAATGTTAAGGGGACTTCTGTAAAAAGAAGAAGGTGGGAAAACCCATAAATACAAATATTAAATGGCAATAACTATGTACCTATTAATAATCACTTTTTTTTAATTTGTTTATTTTAATTAGTTTCAAGTATATGGTACATTGGTTAGACATCTATATAGTTTGTAAAACGATCCCCCCAGTTGCTCCCTCCCTCCTCTGACCCCCTACCTAGCCAGTGTATTAATACATTCCCTATGCTGTGTTCTCCATCCTTGTGACCATCCATCAGCTACTAATTTGTACTTCTTTAAACCTTCACCCTATTCCCAGCCACCAAAACCCCCCTCCCCTCTGTCCATCACCAAATTGTCTACTATATTTGTGGGTCTGTTTTTGATTAGTTTGTTCTTTTTATTCTTTAGATTCCACATATAAGTGAAATCATATAGTTTATCTTTCTCTGACTTAAATACCTTCTAGGTCCATCAAAGCAATTCTTTTTTCATCCCCTTCTTTTCATATCTTTTGGTTGGAACACTTAATTCTTTTCCATTTAAGGTACTTATTGGTAGGAATGTCGTTGTTACCATTCTTTATTCTTGTTTTTGATACGTGTTTTTTCTTCCTAAAGAAGTACATCCAACATTTCCTGTAATACTGGCTTGGTGGTGATAAATTCACTTAGTTTATTTTTATCTGGGAAGCTCTTTATCTGTCCTTCAACTCTAAATGATAGCTTTGTTGGATAAAGTATCCTTGGTTGTAGATGCTGGGTCTTGTGTCAAGCCCTTCTGTCCTGCATTGTTTCTTTGGAGAAATCAGCTGCCAGTCTTATGGG
>NW_006433039.1:0-561 GCF_000325575.1 Pteropus alecto | reverse complement strand
AATTGAAGAAGATACAAATAAATGGAGGCATATACGGTGCTCAAGGGTAAGAAGAATCAACATTACTAAAATGGCCATATTTCCCAAAGCAATCTACAGATTCAATGCAATCCCTATCAAAATACCAATGGCATTTTTCAGAGAGCTAGAACAAATAATCCTAAAATTTATATGGAACCATAAAAAACCCCGAATAGCTATGGCAATCTTGAAAAAAAAGAACGAAGTTGGAAGTATCACACTACCTGATATCAAACTATACTACAAGGCTACAGTAATCAAAACAGCATGGTACTGGCACAAAAACAGATACATTGATCAATGGAACAGGATAGAAAGCCCAGAAATAAATCCATGCCTATACACTCACTTAATATATGACAAAGGAGGTAAGAATATACAATGGGGTAAAGCAGTTTCTCCAATAAATGGTGTTGGGAAAATTGGACAGATACATGCAAAAGAAAGAAACTGGACCATCTTCTTAACACCGTATGTGAGAACAGACTCAAAATGGATTAATAATTTAAATGTAAGACCCGAAACCATAAAAATCCTAGA
>NW_006433038.1:0-1400 GCF_000325575.1 Pteropus alecto | reverse complement strand
ATAGTGTTTTGGTCTGTTTCTCTTTTTAGTTCTTTTAGTAAATGCTTTACATATTTCAACGCTCCCTGATTGAGAGCATAGATATTAATAAGTGTTATGTCTTCTTGGTGCGTGATTCCCTTTATCATTATGAAGTGGCCCTCAGTATCTTTCTTAACCTTTTTTATTTCTCTTTCTTTGTCTAATTTCTTTGTCTGATATTAGTATTGCTACTCCCGCTTTTCTCTGAATGCCATTTGTTTGAAATATCATTTTCCGCCCTTTCACTTTGAGTCTATATTTGTCTTTGGAGCTGGCATGTGTCTCCTGGAGGCAGCATATGGTTGGGTTTTGTTTTTGATCCATTCTGCAACTCTGTGCCTTCTCATTGGTGAGTTCAGTCCATTTACATTTAGGGTGATTATTGAAATATGAGGTGTTCTTATCGCCATCTTATCTTTGGCTTTCTGGTAGCTCGGTGTTTCCATTGCTTCCTCGTCCTTGTGTTTCTGTTTTCTTTATTTTGGTTGGCTTTTGTGGCTTTTCCCTCTGGTCCTTCTTGTTTTATGTTATATACTTTGTTTCTGAATCTTTGGTGTGTTACCATTATGAATTTGTAAAAGATAGTTATATATATAGTCATACATTTTCCTCTGCGTGTGCCTTATCTCCATTCCCCTTTGCAAATCAAGATATTTGAATCTCCCACTTTTCAGTTATTGTTATCTCAATTTGTCCCTATGTATGCTGAATATTCATTACTGTCTTGTTTTAACAATTCTCTTATTATTTAAACCTATAATGCCCTGTTCTTACTAAGGGTTGCATTTCTCTGCTTCTATTTGCCTGATAGTCACTTTAATCCTAATTATGTATTTCTTTTTTTTTTTTGTCACTTTGTTTTAGGTGAACTGATCTTTTTCCATATTTTCTGTAGTACAGGCCTCGTAGTGGAGAATTCCTTCAGTTTTTGTATGCCTGGAAAAGTCTTAATTTCTCCTTCATATCTAAAGAAGAGCTTAGCTAGATACATTATTCTAGGCTGGTAGTTCTTTTCACTTAATAGTTTAAATATTTGATTCCATTCCTTTCGCTCGTAAGGTTTGCGCTGAGAAGTCTGATGATAATCTAAAGGGTTTACCTTTATAAGTTACCTTTTTTTTTTTCTCCCTGGCTGCCCCGAGAATTCTATCTTTGTCGCTGATTTTTGATAATTTTAATACAATATGTCTTGGTGAAGGCCTTTTTGGGTTGAGATAATTGGTTGTTTGATTGACTTCTTGAATTCTAAGCTCTAGTTCATTCCTTAGATTTGGAAAATTCTCATCAACTCTTTGTCTGAAAATGCTTTCCAATCCCTGTTCCTTTTCCTTACATTCGAGAATATCCATTATTCTTATGTTTCTTCTCCTGATGGTATC
>NW_006433037.1:0-836 GCF_000325575.1 Pteropus alecto | reverse complement strand
CCATCCAGTGACCGCCCAGCCCCTCCCTGAGCCCTAGTGCTGGAGCTCAGCTCACAGGGAGACTGAGGAGGACGGAGGTTGGCTTCACCCCCGTGGGAGAGCCCTGGGAGGAAGCACCTGCTGATACCAGGCAAAGTCCCTGCTCAGGGGACTCTGCCAGGCCAGAGAGGACACAGCTGCTGAGTCTCATCAGGTAACACAGAGAACTACACCCAGGCCAGGCTCCTTCAAGTGAATGAATTGTCCTCACTGAGCAGTTGTGCAGGGATCACAAGTAAGTCTGCCAGTGCCCCCTGCTGCTGGCTGGACACACACCTCCCTGTTGCCCAGAGCCCTGAGAGCCCAGCTGGTTTGTGCAGCTTATCAGTCACTGTCTCTATTCACGCATCCTTGGCCTGGTCCCTAGATGCTGCGATCCTGGGACACTGTGTTGATATTGTAGTTTATTACTCCCAGAGTAAGGTCCATGGGAATAAGGTACATATATAACTATTCATGGTGTCAGAGCACTTAGAGCACAGACTAGAAGAAGCTAAATGACCCAGGTGTGCATCAGGTCCGGTGTCAGAGCCGAAGGGTAGTTGATGGTTTGAGAGGCTTGAAGGGGCTCTCCAGGGAAATGTCATAGAAGGGAATTTTCCAGGAAAATACTCAGTAGCATTTTGAAAAGAGGACTGTTTAGCAAACATTTCAGAGTCATGTCATGTGTGAGCTAATTCATAGGGACGCCATATGAATCAGTGCTTGGTATAATAATAATAATAATCATAATAATCATCATGATAATAATAATGGCTTGTATAGGGTTCACCTTTACCTGTGGAATGTGTAACACC
>NW_006433036.1:0-527 GCF_000325575.1 Pteropus alecto | reverse complement strand
ACTGAAGTGTCCTATGATGGATGATTGGCTAAAGATTCTGTGGCACATATATGCAACAGAATATGACTCAGCCATAAGAAGAGATGAAATACTGCCATTTGCGACAACATGGATGGACCTTGAGATAATCATGCTAAGCGAAATAAGCCAGACTGAAAAAGTAGAAAATCACATGATATCACTTATATGTGAGATATAAACCTAAAAGCAACAAATGAACAGGACAAACAGAGACTCAGGGACATGGACAATGGACTAGTGGTAGGGGTGGTGGAGGAGGGGAGAGGTAGATGGGGTAAAAGTGGTCAAATATAGAGGGGTAGTGAGAGGGTGAAGTGGGTAAAGGGGATCAAATATATGGTAGCTGAAGGAAACTGGACTTTTGGTGGTAAACACACAATGGAATGTATAGATGTCAAATTCTAATGTACACCTGAAAATTATATAATGATATTAATGTTACCCCAATAAAATTTAATTAAAAAATTAATTGTAAAAAGAAGTGGGAAATATAATTCCTTTCGCCA
>NW_006433035.1:0-5038 GCF_000325575.1 Pteropus alecto | reverse complement strand
TAATACTATATTTCTTCCACTAAATGCTTTAATTTAAAGTAAAACAGAAATAGAATCAATATTTCGGAGGTGAGTGCAGTTAGTCTGATATTTGGAGTTTTAGACACATCCTAATTTGAGCCGTGTTTTCTACTCTCTAGTTCAGCTCTGTTACATTTATTTATTCTCATGTACAAGGTCTACAAATGTTTTCAACTTTGGTAGCTATTATCACTAATGATTTTGCTATTCACAATTTATTGAATATAGGTTTCTTATATAAATTTTGGTTATTTCTTAGATTCATCATTATTTATAAAAATATTTTAATTATATTTTCTTGCTTATTGTTTAATGCATTTGTGTGAAAAATGTTCCAAATATTTATTTTTACTTTCCTTCACTCAAAAGATATTTAAATTGTAAAAGCTAAGAGACTTCTAAGTTTTATATTAAATCATTCTTTTCCTTCTTTAGAATATGACAATATTTATTAAACTCTCCATTACGAATGTGATTATTTTCACCTTTGCTATACTCTCTATTACCTTTTGTCTTCTATTTTTGTAGCCTTTTGTTTCACTTTGATGTTTAATGTTACCACACTCCCTAAATATGCAGATAGCAATCAATGTTTTGTCTTTTTAAGTCGCTTTGAGTAATTTATTTATTAAAATGTTGAAGGAACTTTGAAATATATGCTTTAGGCTATGTTTTATCAATATTTTCATCAGTTGGAACAAACAGAGAATAACCACAAAAACTGTCAATGTCACATAGTTAACAAATAAGCCCACAAGATGGAAGGAATGAAAGAATGAATATTTAAAAATCATGTAGATCCAAATTAATAACCAAAAATATAATGTTATTAATAGATGGAGTCTTATATTAAATATTTGCATATGTGGCACTGTGCAAGAAAAAGTTAACTCAATTGGCCTTGGCTGCCCATATTCTGCATTTTCCCAAGTTCTTCAGGACTAAAGCTTGGCTTGCACCTGAGAGAAAACTTCTGAAACCTTGGAATACCTTGCCTGATATAAGAGCATCATTGCATCCTGGGAGCCAGACTAAACATGTTATGCTAGTAATGTGATTTATGGTGAATGCCTCGTTTTGTACACACAGGGCTTTGGGCGAGGCTGTGTCAATTTGAACCCTGGGTTGGTGCAGTTGGAGAATAAGTCTCTCCACATCTGTGTACTGACTGCCAGTAAAATCCTGCACACATTCCAGTTGATGACACTTCACAGGAGTTGTAGACCACACTGCTGGGAACGGTAAGAGGAAGCTCATGCCTAGTTCTCCTGGACACTGCTCTATACAACTTCATTCTTTGCCTATTTTAATCTATTTCTTAGGTGTAATAAACCATACAAGGGTTCTGAGTTTTTTGAGTCCTTCTAGTGAATCATTGAACCCGATGATGGTCTTGGACATCATGAACACAAGCACTGGTTTCAAAAAATTTTCTCAACTTTCTTTTGTTTTAATTCTTTATTTTCATATTATGTAAAATATAAAATTTCAGTTTATTCTAAAATATAAATAAATATGTAAATTAGGAAACTAAATAAATGAACACATATAAACTCACCTCCAGAATTAAATTAAAAGAAAACTGAATATTGCCATAATTGTAAGTTCTCTGGGTTTACTCCCATTATCCTACTTTCTTGATAGTGACAACTACTCTTTTGAATTTTTCATTATTCCCTAGCTTTCACTTTTAAAAACAAATTCATCTATATTCTTAAAACTGTATTTTTAATAAACCTATTTTCAATATTATAAATGTGATATCATATGAACTTTGTCTTCTCTCTTGTTTGTGTTTTTCTTCATTATTATGTTTGTAATATTCTATTATGTTCGTATGTATTCCTACATTCTAATTTCACAGCTTTCTAGTATTCGTTTTCTTTTTATGTCATAATTAAATTGTCTGTTATCTTCTGTTATGACCAATATGGATATGGATGTCATTTATGTCACTCAGGCACAGATACAAAAATTCTTCCATGTATGTCCCTAGATGTGGTTCTGATGGTATATGCACATAATAAACATATGGACAACTTCAAAACATAACAATGTGTTCAGGTCTTCTGCTTAGTTTTTAATTGAATTGTTTGTTTCTTTCAATCTCTTTTCTAAATTTCTTTCTTACATTTATACCCTCAACAACAGGTTTCAGGTTCCATAAGATCTCAGGTTTCATATCTTTGCTAAAACTTGTTATAGTCATTTAACTTTCTTTCCCCAAGATAATGGAAGTAACAGATATGTAAATGTTTAACACATCTGAGATTATTTTTGGTCCATTGTATTAGGTAGAGATCTTTTTTTTTTTTGAATGCAGACAGTATATTTCCCCCCACTGCTTTTTTAAAACATACATTCTTCATTTATCTTGAATGACACCTTATGATATGTTAAATTTTTCATTTATGTGTAAATCTCTCCAGACTCTATTCTCATCATCAGTCAATGTTAAACTTTCTTCATTGGCAAGCTTTCCTTTAAAATGGCATTATATGCTCATAGATATTTATTCAGAAACGGCTTGGTCTTTTTGTTCTGGGTAATTTTACAAAATTCCAATTACTGTGAATAATTGTAAAAGTTGGACATCAAAGAAGGCTGATAGGTAAAAATAATTAATTCATTTGAAATATAATGTTGGAGGAGAGCTCTCAGGATACCCCAGAAAGAAGAAGTAGCTACTACAGCTAATTATGCCTGAAACATATTGGAGGCAAATGACAAAACTGAAGATCTATTTCGGGCACATCCTGAGAAGGCAGTGTTCTTCAGAAATGACAATAAAGCTGGGAAAAATAGAAGACAGTAAGAAAATAAGAAGACCAAATAGGAGATGGATCATCTCTATAGAAGAAGCCATAGGCGTGAGTCTAGAGTTGCTGAGCAGGACATTGTCTAGAGTTGTTGAGGACAGGACATTGTGAACATCACACTCATTCATAGGGTCACCAGGAATTGAAGTTGAGTAAAGGGCATTTAAAAAAACAATTTCTCATAAAAATTTACACTTAATTCTGCACTTTCAGAGCATTTATATAATTTTGTTTGTAAGTGTGTTGTATTTACAGACTAATTTTATAAATCTTGCGTCTTTATAATATTGAGTCATTCTCATAAACATGGTGTCACTCTATTATTTATTTAAAATATTTTAATGATATCTTATAATCTCTGTATATTATGAGTAACTATTGTTAGATCTATCTTCCTAAGGATCTTGCATATTATCAATAGTATCTTTTAAAATATTAAACCCTAAATATTTTCTCTAGCGATGTTGCAATGCAACTAATTTTCAGATTAAATGTTGATCTTATGCTTAACACCTCAGACAAGCTATTTTATTAATTCTCACAATTTGTCATTTTGTCCCTTGACATGAATCTATTCTTTATATACATATATTTTTAGTTTCATTTTTTGTTTTGTTTTTCTTTCTTTTGCTGGCTGCTCCCTCCAATGAATTTTTACCTGCAATTGGCAACATTAGACATCATTGTCTTTTACATAATCTTTATTTTATGACCTTTGATCATGAGGTGTGAATTAAATCTTAAATACTAATTGAAATAATATTTGAGCCTCCAAATGCAATATATCTGTTTTATCCAGGACTATTATTGATATAAAGAAAGATAGAAAAAAAATTTGCAATGATATATTTTTGGAACAAAACTTCAAGCAAATAGATCATAAAAATTTAACCATTAAATTGCAAAAGAAGACATAACATTAAAAATGACTGTTCACTATTTTCTAAAGCATCATCATGTCTCCTTGTTAATCTATGAACTTGCAATGCTAATGCTATCACCTGTTGATATAAATTAACCATTCAAAGTGAATACCCAGTGAGCCTCATTAACAAAAAACACTGGTGAATTTTTCAAGTTCAATTCAAAGAGAATGCAGAGCAAGTAATAATGCAGGAATAAGTACCAAAAACAAAGATTATCCTGAGAGAAAAATGATGAATATGTGATAAATATGTGATAAAGATTTGAGATATTCTTTTTATATAGTGTAATGAATCCCTTAATAATGGCAAAGTCCTACCTTTTGCATTGGGGATAATACAAGGCTCTGCAGCATAATATATCCTAATTATGTTATTTCTTATTGAATCTCAAGAGAAATCTATAGACACTACAGTTATTTAATTAATCAACTTGTTTTTCATTCTTCTATATAAAAAAGGAACCCACATATGCATTTTAGAAAAAAAAAAGATAAAATAAAGGAACTATTTATCCTACATACTTAAGTTACAATTTATACATTTACCTTATTAATTTGAATAAACAGAGTAAAATAGTAGCATCTTGAACTTATTCCTTAGATAAGTGATATATAGAAAAAAGGTTTATAATCTAAGAAGTGATGAATCATGAATCTCATCATAGAGAAAAATGATGCATTTAAACTTAAATTTACATTTTAAAAATATAATCATCTTTTTTCATTTATTTACCCACAAATAGTTATTCAATGTCCACCATATGATAAACACTGTTTCATTAACCTGTCAATAACTGTAAAAGCTTCATCTCTAAAAATTGTATTAGCTAATTAAAAAAGAAAATAATGTATAAAAGAGTAACTAAAAATAAGAAATTCTGTTATTAATATGTCCTGTGAATGCAATAGAATAGATTTTTAATGAAGGGCTTCATTCTATCATCTATGTTGTAGTTTTGAAAACACTTAAATTATAGAGTATGCAGCAATCTTATCTCAGAAAATCAAGATTTGTAGAAATCTTAATAGAAAAATGAGTACTCATATCAGGTAACTCAATGATTAATACAGATATTTAGCTCATAATTATGCTTTTAAACTTCTTTTACATTGCGATTCTTTTTGGTAAGATCTGAGTCAGTGACCTGTGAAAATATAGAACTTATTCTACATTTCATAAACTGTAATGTCTTTTGATGAGTACCCAATTTATATGCAGACAACAGACTATAAGTCTCAAAACACTAAAGCTTATCTCCTAAGCTCCCTTCTG
>NW_006433034.1:0-331 GCF_000325575.1 Pteropus alecto | reverse complement strand
CGGTGTGGAAAATTCTTCTTTTTTTATTTTAATTTTGTGGTGTCAGGTAGTGAGGGTGAAGAATACTGAATGTAAGTGTGCCAATTTTTTGCTTCATAGTACAGAGGAATTAAAGATATTAGAGTGTATTGGTCTAAATGTAATGGGAATTGCTTCTACCTTAATTCTAGCCTGCCTTTCCCCCAGGCTAACAGCTCCTTCCATTGAAATGCTAATCGAGTCGAGTCCTGTGTGAATAAAGAGATTTGGAGGTTTCGCGCTCCTCCTTAAACCTTTAGAGGGAAAGGAAATTAATCTTGTCCTAACGTAAGGCTGGTTCTTGCAGAATGGG
>NW_006433033.1:18227-23681 GCF_000325575.1 Pteropus alecto | reverse complement strand
TTTAGTTTCAGGTATATAGCACATTGGTATTTATAAATTTGATGAAGTATCCCTCCGTTGCCATCAGTCTAGTAAACACCTGGCATCACGCATAGCTGTTACGGTATTATTGGCTATATTCTGTGCTTTACATCCCCATGACTGTTTTGTAACTGTCTATTTGTACTTCTTATCCCTTCCTCTTTTTCACCCAGTTTTACAACCCACTTCCCCACTCTGACAAACATTCACATATTCTCTGAATCTGTTTCATTTTCATTATTCATATCTATTGTTTCTTTGATTCCACATATAAGTGAAATCATATAGTATTTGTCATTCTCTGTCTGACTTATTTCACTTAGCATAATACTCTCTGGGTCCATGCTATTGTAAATTGTAAGATTTCATTTTCCTATGACTGAGTATGCTTTCTTTTTATATATCTATCACCTCTTCCTAAATATTCATCCACTTATGAACATTTAGTGGTTTCTGTCACCATACATATCTTCATTTCTTTAAAATAACTTTTTCTCCTTGTTTCAAATTGTTCTTGGTCTCATTTGCTTCTTTCCCCCCCTTATTCGTCTGCATACTGCACTAACACTCCCTTCATATTAAGCCGTTACCATCAAACAGTCTTGGGAACAAAGCCTCTAGACTATTGACTGCAGAAACAGAGTTTTGGTCAAATCAAGGGTAACATCTTGTAGCTCCACACCCATCAAGGCAGAATGACCCTACCGGCATCCCTTTAAATGAGATAGAATGTGCCCATGAGTGACGTCAGGATGCAATGATCAATTGCTTCCTTCCTAAGCCAGTCAATAGAGCCCATGACCCAAACTCCCTTATCTAGTATGACTAATCAGTTTTCCCCTGTATAACCTATCATCCATACTGGGGAGCCATCCAGGAGACAGGCCTTTGAGCACAAGCTCACCTGCATCTCCAGGTTTGGTGCCATTTCCTTAGATAAACTTCTCCTTTCTTTACTGCAAAACCCTGTCTGTGTCTCCTTTGGCTTTGATGCATAAAGGCACAACTAAGCCCTTGAGTTCAGTAACTGTCTTTGGCAACTCAGGTTGGACCTTCCTCTATGCAGATTTGGTGACCCGTTCCCCCAGCCTGAAGCTTGTCACCAGGCCCCTGCCAAGCAGTTACACAGACCTGCTTGTCTCAGAGGCAGAGATTGTACAGCAGTCCATGATTGGGTACCATCAAACTATGACACTTTTGTTTGCAGCATAAGAAAAGAGAAATTCCAAAGGTCTGGATATAGAATTTGTTCTGGGTCTGGAACCTGAAGACATCTTCTTGTAAGGTGTCACGTGGGCTAACCCTAGAATAGGGCCCTCTCCTGGACTCAGGGGAAACCTCAGAAGAAAAAAAGAGGGAGTTGATTTCTGAGGACTCTTAATAAGCTTGTCTCTCTGACTTTGAAAGAAGACAGTTTTGTGTTCATTTTGCTAGTTTGTTTAAAACTTTATTTGTCACTTGTTCAGTCTGTGTCTTGCCTGGCAGGAAGGCATGAAGGCCAGTTCTGACTGTAACTCAGCAGACCATGAAGGACTGGCAGTGGAAGCTGAATCCCACCTGGCTCAAGGGAACTATTCACCATATCTTAATTGTACTGAGGGGAACTAGCATTTGCCCCCTTGGAATTGGTAATATTCAGGATCAAAGGCACAGTGGGAATCTGGGCCACTCAAGCCCTCCTGCTGTCTTGTCTGTTGTGTCCAACTTGTCCCTGGACAAACTTAGAAGGACAGAAGGTTTACCAAATTGCTAGATTTTGTAGCTGTTTGTTCTCTATCAAAATGATCTATCTAGGACTCCGTTAGTCTTTCTTGAGCTAGAAGTGAATGATTACTTTAATTGGTACAGGCCTTAATTATATAAATAATTCCACCTCTATAACCCAGTGTAGTCCTCTGGCTGTATCTTAGAGAACGAGAGCGCACTTGACCAACCCTAAGAACTCACTGAAGGAAAAAAGGAAAGATACAAATAAATAACATTAGAAATGAAAGAGAAGTTACAACAGAAACCACTGACATACAAGTACCATATAAGAATACTATGAAAGATTATATGTCACCAAATTAAAAAACCTAGCAGAAATGGATGCATGCTTATAAAAATACAACATTCCTAGACAGAATCATGAAAAACTAGAAAATCTCAGCAGAGCTATCAACAGTGTACAAATTGAAACAATCATTAAAACACTCCCAATAAGCACAATCCAAGCCCTGAAGGCTTCACCAAACATCCAAAGATGATATCATAAACGTTTGTCTCAGAGTTTTCCAAGAAATTGAAGAAGAGGCAATCTTTCCTTACTCATTTTATGAGACAAATTCTACCCTAAGACCAAAAGCTGGAAAATCTAGGACTAAAAAATAAAACCTTAGGCCAATATCTCTGATGAATACAGAGGCATAAATTCTCAAGCAAATCTTAGCAAATCACGTAACATATATTAAAAAGATTATACATCACAAGCAGGTGTGATTTATTCCAGGGAACCAGGATGGTTCAACATATGCAAATGGATCACTGTGATACGCCACATCCACAATCATAGGTTCATATCAATGGATGCAGAGAAAACATTTGACGAGATATGGCATTTAATGATGATTAAAACATTTCATAAAATGGATATAAAAGGAAAGAAACTCAACATAATAGTTAGTGTTCAAAAGCCTTCCACTATGTTGCACTTATTAATGAAAACTGGTATTACTCTAAGATCGGGAACAATACAGGTTCTTGTTATTACTTTTATTATTCTGCTCTTACCACTTATTTTCGATACAGTGTTGGAAGTGCTAGCTAGAGCAATAGGGCAAGAACAAAAGGGCAAGAACAAAAGCCATTCAAATTGGGAATGAAGAAGTCAGATTGTCACTTTTTGTAGATGACGTGATTCTTTACTTCAAAAACCTGAAGGCTCCACCAAAAATCTATTAGATACAATAAAAGTACAGTGAATTTGGATGATGCAAGCCAAATTCAAAATCCATAGAGGTCTCATACACTAACGATGAATTTTCGGAAAAAATAATGGAAAAAAATTATTTTGCAATGTTGACCAAAAGAAGAAAACACCTAGACATAAACTTAACAAAGCCTGTGAAAGACTTCTACACTGAAAACTATAGGACATAGTAAAAAAAAAAAAAAAAAAATGAAGTTGATACAAAGAAATGGACATTTGTTTTATGTTCTTGGAGTGCGAGAATCAATCTACTCAAAATAGCCATATTTCTCCATTCAAAATACAGATTTAATGCAATTGGCTTTTAAAATCCCAACAGAATTTTTTTTTGAGAAATAGGGGAAACATCATCAGAATGGTATGAAGACACAAAAGACCTTGAAGAGCCAAAACCATCCTGAGAATAAAGAATGAGTCTGGAGGTTTCACTCTGCTGGACTTCCAATTACATGACAAAGTGACATTAATCAAAACAGCATGGTATTGGCAGAAAAACAGACATAGACTAATGGAACAGAATTGAGAGCAGAGTAATTTAATCTTTCTAGAATGTGGGGAAATAATTTTTGACACAGAAACCAAAAACATGCAATAAAGAAGAGAAAGCCTCTTTAATAAACAGTGCTGAAAAAATTGGAAAACTTCATGCAAAAGAGTAAAACTGGACTGCTCTCTGTCACCATCCACCACAGTTAACTCAAAATGGGTCAAAGAACAGAATATAAGACTAGAAACAATAACCTGTGTAGTAGAAAACAAAGGTACTAAACTCAAACACCTTGGACTTAGTGAGGTTTTCATGGTTCTGACCTTAAAGGCAAGAGAAATAAAAGCAAAGTTAAATGCAAGGGACTGTATCAAACTAAAAAGCCTCTGCAAAGCAAAGAAACCATTAACAATGCAAAGAGGCAATTAGCAAAGAATAGGGAAGAGATAATGGCAAAAAATGCCTCTGATAAGAGCCAACTATCTAAAATATCCAAAGAACTCATACAATTCACCAAAATAATAATAATAATAATAATAACAATAATAATAATAATAAATAATAATAATAATAATAATAAACCAATCCAACTGAAAAATGGGCAGAGGACCCAAACAGACACATTTCCAAGAAGACACACAAATGGCCAACAGAGATAGGAAAAGAAGCTCAGCTTCACTAGCTATTAGGCAAATGCAAATCACAGCCACAGTGACATACCACATCGCACCTGTGAGAATGACACAATAAAGGTTGCTTTTTCTTCCATATTACTCACAGACAAAAAACAGGCAGGCTCCCCAGAAGCTGTGGTCGTGGAGCACAGAATGGCATTGTCAATCTGGTTTCTCTCCATGGGTTTTCACTTCTCCTTGCTGTCAAAATGCCCTCGAGTAAAATCTTCTCCCATGGAGTCAGGAAACTTCAATTACCCTGGCCCCCATGTCAGCAATATGATAGGCTCCAAACCACACCCTCACTGCCTTCATCTTGCACCCTTAAGGTCTATGGCACAATACACAGGAAACATCAGGACTCCAGGAGGGTCCCTGAAGTGCCACGGAACTACAAGAAAACTGAAGCAGTGTTAAGAGGGAGTTATGGGGTGCTCAGGGTCTCTGGCACCCCGCAACTATGCCTAGACCACCTGCACAACCGCCAACTCATTTCAGACATAACATGGACCTGTTTGAAGAACTCAGTATTGGGCAATTCCCAATTGGGAGAACCAGAGACCAAACCCAAAGTCAGAGACACCAATAGCCAGGTGGAAAGCTCCTGAAGCTTTCAAGAATTTGAGGACAAAGACACCATTTCCTCCTACCATCTGCAGACATCTGCGATGACTTTCTGAACAAAGACAGGCAGCTGCTTTTAAGACCATGGCTCATAGTGCGAGAAGGAGATCACTGCTTTCAAAGACAAGCGGTCAGACGCTGTCTGCAAAGATGACAACTAGAAAGCGGAGGTGAGTAGGTGCTGAAGGAGTCACATGACCCAGGTCCCACGGACCTTACTGTGTGCTGCAACCCGGAGCTGGAGAAAGGTCTGAATTGGGACAGTCTGCATTTTCTCAGATGTCATTCTCTAACTCAGAATTCATACCTTTAAAACTATGACATTTTAATGAAAAATTTAAAATAATGTTTTCTTGTTCTTCTTTTATTCTATGACATCCAATTTAATGTACACAGCACACTGCAGTCCTTTCAGTTTCCTTTTATTTTAAGCACAAACTGGCATCTTCTTGACTAACGGCCAAATATTTATGAGCCTACATTTCCAGGTACTTTTTATTTGAAATGCCACTTGATAGATTTAATTAAATTCAGCTCTCGCTCTGCTCTCTCTCAAAAAAAAAAAAAATCTGTCTGGGCAGTAAACATACCGAGTTTGATGTGTCTGACTGCAAAACTTTGATTCAGCCCACACTTCACATGACATTTGGGACAAGGGAATTATGGGATGCTGAGAGTCT
>NW_006433033.1:17143-18124 GCF_000325575.1 Pteropus alecto | reverse complement strand
TGGGTTGATGCTACATTCTGCAAAGACAGATACTTGTATCACTGTTTAGACAGAAAGGGAATGAATAGAATACACTGGCTATGGCAGACTGGTTTCTTTAAGAGGGTTGGCAACCAGCTGTTCCCGTTAGCTAACTGGTGTCTGGTCATTCTCCTTCTCTGCACAGGACAAAACTCCTGCTTATCACAATAGAACTCTTCGTGACAGAGAATGTAGAAACAAAACCTTGTCTTGTGAGAGATAAACATAAAAACATGTTTTGCTTTGTTTTTTTATGAAAACAACACAGATGTTGATGACCCACTTTTCAAATACAGTCGGTGGATGTAAACCAGAATATATTATTTCCCCTTTCCAACAATCAAACAATCATCATACTAGGATTTACTTAAGGATTATCTGTCTTGACCTCTAATCTTGAAGCCAAGGAGGGCAGAGACCTAAGACACAGGGCACATGACGGCGCTCACTGCATGTGATGTGTGACTCAGTGCCCATGGCACTCTCCTTCATGAGAAGGTCTTTGCAGAGGTACTCACTCACCTGCAAACAGGACAGCCATATGCAGGACTTCCAGGTAGAAAAGACCACATCCTGTGTGAACAATGAAGCTCTGTTTTCATTTCTCAAGCTCACTGAGATATCTACGCGAATCGTGATCACCCTCCAAGCACGTGCGATGACCATGTGTATCAGTAGATGAAAAGTGAGCTTTTGAGTAGTTGGAGGAAAAGAGGAAAAAATAACCTGCCAAAGGGAATCCTACTAACCTTACTGCTTTGAATTTTTCAGATAGTAGGAGAGTTTATAAAGTTGATCCTTTTAAAGCTACTGAGAATTCAGATGATAAGGTCTGACTGACATGAGTCCAGGCACAGAACTGACTGGCATGACAGACTGGATGGGCAGGTGAGAATTGACTGGAGGAGGAGCGGGCATCTCATGCCTATATTTTGGACAGCTCTAGGATAACGAAAACCA
>NW_006433033.1:11061-16140 GCF_000325575.1 Pteropus alecto | reverse complement strand
GTTTTTACTTATACTTAATAACTTCCCTGAAAAAGTGAAAATTGAAAAATCATTGACAAAATAACTCTCTTTTTTTCATGTGTAAATTATGCCTAGTATTTTATCATAGCTAAGCTAAAGTAAATTTGGTGATTTTTCTCCCAGCCTTATTGAAATGAAATAGACAACTAGTACTCGTATTTACCTTATACAATTCAATGAGTTTCTTTCATTTATACTTGGCAAAGAATAATGTATTACTTTCAGCTATATAGTCTATTAATTAGAGATAAATGTAACTCACAAAGTGATCATCCCAGTAAATGTAGTATCTACTTTCCCTTACGTATTTATTGCAACATTGTTAACGATTTTTCCTTTATATCTCCATGTCTATTTCGTAACTATGTGTTTGGACTTCTTAATCCTTTTGCCCTTTTTTGCCGTCCTATCCAAAACCCCTCCTATTTGGCAGCCCACAAAATAGTCTCTATATCTATAAGTTTATTTCCATTTTTGTTCTTATTTCTTTTGTTCTTTAGATTCCACATGAATGTGAAATCATGCGATATTGGTCTTTCTCTATCTGACTTATTTCATTCAGCAGAACTCCCTATAGGTCTATCAAGTCTATCATTAAACTTCTGTTACCCAGTTTAATGATGCCTCAGCTATGGTGGTACTCCAGCTATGGTGGCTCCACAGATAATGTAGTTATTATCCTTCTTTATTCATGTTTTTGATACCTTTTTTTCCTTCTTAAAGAATTTCCCCCAACATTACCTGTAATAGTGGCTTGGTGCAGATAAATTCCTTTAATTTATTTTTGTTTGGAAAGCCCTTTATCTGTCCTTTGACTTTAAATGATTGCTTTGCTTGATAAAGCATTCCTGGTTGTAGAGCCTGGGTCTCATCCTGTCGAATGTTTTGTGCCAAGCCCTCTGTCCTGCATAGTTTCTTTTGAGAAATCAGCTGCCAGTCTTCTGCATGCTCTTTTGTAACTAACTAACTGCATTCCTCTTACTGATTTTAAGAATCTCTTTTTGCATTTATACTTTGGCATTTTAATTAGAACATGTCTTGGGGTGGGCCTATTTGGGTCCTGTTCTTGGGATTCTCTGAGCTCCTGGGTTTGCAGGTCTAGTTCCTTCACCAGGTTAGAAAAAATTTCCATGATTATTTCTTCAAATAGCTCTTCAACTTCTTGTTTTCCATCACATACACCTATGATATGATTTTTTGTTTGTTTGTTTTTTACATTTAATGGTGTCCCATAGGCTCTGCAAAGTATTATGATAGCCTGGCCTCTTTATTTTTGCTGTTCTGATGGAATGTCCGTGGCTTCCTCATTCTTTTTCTCGATGGTTCAATCCTCCACTTTATCCACTCTGTTTATTTACCCTAATAAATTCTTCATCCCAGATAATGTGTTCTTCATTTCTAATTGGCTCCGTTTTATAATTCCCACTTTATGTTTTTATCTTTTTGTTAAAGTTCTCACTGAACTCATCTACACTTTCCCTAAGTTCATCTAGCAACTTTATGACCAGTGTTTGGAACTCTGCAGCTGTTAGATTGCTTGACTCCATTATTTCTGGATCTCTTCTCTTCTCTTATATAGTATCTACTTCTTTGTCTTCTCATTTTGGCTGCCTCTCCAAGCAAAACTCCTAAGTCACCTGGTCTTATTAGCATGTCTTTGTTTAGCATGTGTCCCATGGCAGAGTCCTGAGAGGGTTGCAGCTGCAGGCCAAGATTCAACCTGGCCTAGGCCCCTCCAAGGCCACCTTAAAGATTCAGTAAGGAATCCACAGATGCTCTGCTTATAGTTTACTCAAGAAACCAGGTCACCTGCCACCTGTGTGAGTCTTGACGCTGCTCAGCAAGGAGTACTGGGCTCACCGTAGATATACCTGGATGTGCCCTGTGCAGGCTCTTGAGTTAGAGTGGTTTTCAGGGAGTCCTCTGGCTGGAATGACTTCTATTACCCAGTTTAATGATGCCTCAGCTATGGTAGTACTACGCCTCAAACTGGGAGATGGGGATGGCTCCACAGAGGAACAATGGATACCTCCAGCACTCTGTCTAGGAGAGAGCCTTGCCTCACTCTGACAACTGTGTCCACCTGTAGATCCCTGGTACCCCCTTGCACAGCTGACCTGGTGCTAATGTTCAGAGTAAGCAGGTCTGTCACCATGAAAGTCCACTTGCGGACACGGTTTTTTTAAGAGGTGTCTGCAGCTGCCAGCTGCCTCAGCTTCTGTCCAACTCAGCTGCTCGGGACTGAGCAGTCTCACGTCTTTGTCCTCTGCTACCATCTACTGTTTCAGAGTAGTTAATTATTTCTCTCCCTAGCTGTGGTGTTTCTGTTCATCTAGAGACCAGGTAACTTCGCTTGCTGTTTGCTCCATGATTCTGTCACAACTGAGAATGGTCTCAAGAGAGATTAACAAATCCTCTATCATCTACATCATTTTCCCCATCTTCCATTAATTCTCATTTCTTCATTCACCTGTTAAATTTTAGAACTTTGTATAATAAAAACAATTATTAAGTTTGAAGGAATACAGGAGGGAGAGAGGCATCTCCATTTCTCTCTACTGAGTTTCTTTAAAGAACATAGTGGGCTCACGGTGAAGTGGGCTCACTCTCTGCATTGTATGAGCTTGCTGGTGTCCATAGGATTAAAATAGTCTGCTGTATGGAAAAGCAACAGGAGAAGAAGAGGTTATAGAACATGTGACTCTTCAGACCAGGCCTACCATTTTCCAAAAAATTCAAGAGACATACTTTAAATAAGAGGCAGGTGAGAATCACAAATCGACAGCAGGAAGAATGCAGAAAATGCATAGCTCTCCAAATTTTCATAAAAGGGAATAAGTATATTATCATCAAACCTCTTGCTTATTGAAAGAAATTAATAATGAATGCATTAACATTTATTTGGTGAAAGCTGAGAAAACCAAGATTTTACCAGAAGGAGATAATAATCGGCCAAAGAAAATTGATCACTAACATATTTATATGTGTGAACATATCCATCTTAGATTAAGGGAATATTATGCACATATTTACCTCAGTTTGAAAAAGGTGTTTGGTAAGATTCATATATATTCTCCTACACAAGAAGGGAAAGCTTGCTTGATTATGACATCAATGAGGTAGTCAGTGTGCAAACTCAAACAGAGATTGAACTTCACTGGCTAGACACCAGACAACTGTCTCCCAAGAGATCATCAATCTGTGAGTAACCAAAGTCCCACATTGGAGATTTGGCCCAGACACTGGATTCTTCCCTCAGAAAAAGGAAAGTTCATGTATGTTCACTTAAGAGCTCTATCAAAGAGATCTGTACACAAATATCATGACCATGCTGGCCAAGGAGAAAGTAGGTTTCCTGGCCTTGCAAGAGACTGAATGGCCTCAGTGAACACATTCAACAGTGGTTTTAGGAGTCTGGCACATTGGGTTTGGTAACTTTTATGAACCTTAACAACTCCACAGAATGTGTAGACCTAAGCTGCAAAATGAATAGGCCAACCTCAGCTTCTGATTTCCTTCTTCTCCTGTGTTCACCAGGATTGAGTGTTTGGGGAGAGGATATGTGTCCTCATGAGAAATGCCTTCTGATGCCGACTCACAGTTCTTTCCTTGGGGGCCACGCCAATGCAGCAGGGCACCCTATGCAACCATGATCGTTAATGTTGAGATGAACCGTTTCAAGCACTGGCCATATGCCCGCCAGAAGGGAAAGCCCCTGGGTTCAGCGCTGACCTGTGGCCATTGGCCTTCTTCATGGACACATTCAGACCAGGGTAGAGCATCAGAGAGGCAGCTCCATGCATCCCAGAATGGATCAGCTCCCCATGAGAACCCCTGTGAAGCAGCTGACGCATCGTCCATGTCTATGTTCCAGATTGTACTTGCTCTCATCTCAGCAGCTCTGACACTCTCTGTTCCTTGAGCAGATTTTCAATGTCTTCATGACAAAACTTTGTGCCATGCATGACTTAATCTCCTCTCTGAAGGTAGAGTTCTGTGCCACACAGAATGTAGGTTATCACTATTCAAACAATAGCCTCCATTTACTAAATGCCTGGTTCTGAGCAGGCATAGGTCAGCTACGTCATTTGTGTTTGTTATCATGAGCTTTCACAAAAACTGTTATGCTCTGAAGTTAAATACACTGAGTCTTACAACAGTTTCATGACTCACTGAAGGGCAAACAGATTTCAGCATCACAGTCAGGGGTCTGTCCTAAGTGCATGATCTTCTCATTGACTCTTTAGGTTACTTGTTTCCTGTATCTTTGACCTATTATTGCATGGACTGTCATCACACTTTTTCCAGTCTGTGACAACCACAACACATTGCAGCCCAGACATCCAGAAAATCAATGACTTCCAACCAAATACAAAACATTGGCAAACATAATGACTGTGCTGTTAAATCTCAAGTGATTTCCTCTGGTTTGAATCAAAGATAACTCAAATGAATGCACAAACTTTATGAAAAAAGGAGATATTCCGGAAGAGATGCAGACTATTCTCCCCACCTGGTTGTGATGGTTTCCGTCCCTCTCTTTGCATCTGATCGCCTTATAAAACTGCACATTCATGGTGACCTGAGTCCAGCTGGATGGTGTGCACACTTTCCATCTACACATCCACCCCAGGTCTCAACTTATTCAGTGCATACCGTGGCCAGTCCACAGGGAACCACACAGACACGGCTGTCTCTGTTACATGCAGAAATGTTCCAGTGCCCAGAAAAAATGGTGACACAACTGAAGACTCTAACACCCCCTTATCTAATGGAAGCTCTCACATCTGTGATGTAAAGCCCTCCTAGTGCCTCCACTACCTGTCAGGAGCTCACCCATGGGAAAAAAAATCAAAGGCCATTTGTACATTTCACAATTTGTTACGTGCTGTCACTACTTTGACTCTAAACTCACTCACCCCCAAGAGCCAGCTTCTGCACAGCGAATTGGATGAGGTCTGACAAGAGATTTGACTGTGCAGACAGGGCTCCAGGTCACTGGCTGCTCCCTCAGCCAGGCTGTTTTCTTCTCCAGGATGGGCCTTTAGAGAGCAGAAC
>NW_006433033.1:3769-10126 GCF_000325575.1 Pteropus alecto | reverse complement strand
CCACCAAAGAAATTGTGTTTTTACAATGTTCAAAAACACTGCTGGTTATTTTACCAGGAAGTCTACAGTTCACCTGAAACACTTATGAACTTAGAAGTTTGCTTCTTTAGTTTGACTCTAGATCATACAATCCTGAGCTATGGGGGTAAGGTGCCCGTGATTCTTTATGAAGCATCCAAGGTTACAAGAATTTGAGAGGCATAGTGAAACAAACAAACAAACAAACAAAAAACCTAAAATGCTAGCCCTAGTACAATTTATTTCACTAAAACCATTTTTTAAAAAATTTTGGTAGCCTAATAATTCCAGCTTAGATTGGGACTTTAATATTAATCTGATAATGGCACTCTGAGAACTGATCTCCAATGACTTCCCAGGGTTTACTTTGCCCATGTTCTGCAGTCTTTACCACCCAGTTTCTTCTGACTTTAACACCAACCACCCACCCTGACTGACTGGGCAGAAAATGATCTTGAAGAGCCTGTCTTGTGATGATTCCTACATGCTTGGCAAGATCGTATAATTTAAATTTTGTTTTATTTTATCTTTAGCTTCAGAGCTCTTGCATGAGTGAGCACCTGTCGTTCATGACATTGTGAGAAATTGTCAGATACCTGACATGCTTTGTCTAGTCAAGTCCTCCAATAGTGACTCCAAGGATAAAGGTCACATTTTAATTAATGACCAAAGCAAAGGACTTCTGTGAGGCTGGAACAGACTTCTGAACCCTTTGATATTAGGTTTACAAATATGAAATGTCCATTTGATTCGCCCATGTTTGTTCTGTCTCGGAGATCAACTTAAGGCATTTCTTGTTTTCTGCATATGTAGTGTACTTTGCTAATCCAAGTGTAGTTATGGGTGACAATGTCCATTCACACAGCAACTCTAACACCTTGTAAAAGTCACGCTCTCTTAGGACACTGCCCAAAAGGTCTCACCACACTGGGAATTTGCTGTGCCCATGCTCTCAATGTCCAAGAGCCTCAGGGGCTTAGAAATCCTGGGATTTTTCATGAGTTTAAAGAAACTGCTTGTGACCACTCCTGTGAAAGGCAGAGTGTGGCATGCATGCAGACAACTCAAAGCTCCAAGCCTAGCTCTGATCAGTTCAAATCACAGAAGGCAGTCATATCATGTGAACTAAAATGCACACATACTTAGATATGTTTACACCGTGTATGTGATGTGACATAGTGCCAGTCTACTGATGCATTAATTAATATGATAATATGCCAATCAATGAGCATTACTATAGTAACATCTTTATGATCTACAGTGTACATATGCTATTACACACTGTATAGGCTCTGTATGCTAACATCATATCATGGTTTTAGACACGTGCACAGGAATAATGCCTCTGGTAATAATGCCTCAGTTATCAAAGTTTGCTCTTTCATGTAAAAGTAGCTTGGATTCACTGCTAGGCTACTCAATAGTATTTAAAATACAGAAAAGAATAAAGAATAAAACCCAGAAATAATCCCCTTTATATGGTGATATACTGTAATTAATTTTTAATGTAAATGGAATTTTATAATTTGGCATACTTAATATATAATAATTCATTTTACTTTTTACCATTAACATAAGCATTTTTTTAATTCTGAAAAGGGTCAGTGAATATTATTTTATGAGTACATAGTTATATATACTACAACCCACAATAATTTATATGATTATTTGATTTTTTTCTCTACTTTTCTGCTAGCATATAAACAGCAAAATGAGACCGTAAAGTTTCTGAGTCATGCCAAATTGTCTTTCAAATAGGCTATCGATTTACAATTCTACTAGAGAGAGAGCAATGCCCAATTACCAGTAATTCCTTTCTTCTCATTCTCTGATACTACTTTAGTTTTTAAACTTTTACTGTTTTATGATTACTTATGTGTTTGAATGTTCTTCCTTATTAGACATTTTATTTTTAAATTTATTTCTATTTTTTTAAGTATTTTTCCAAGCAAGGATGATCTATTTTTATTATCTCCAGAACATTATTTTCTTTTGTTTTTGTTTATTAAAGTATTTATTTGTTTGTTTGTTTGTTTATTATGGTGACATTGGCTACCAAAATCCAATAAGTTTCAGTTGTACACTTTAACAGTAAGGCATTTAAGATAGATTTCTTTCTGTCACCACATGTTTGAGCCCCTTTACCCTGTCTACGTCCTACTGCCCTTACCCTCTGGTAACCACTAATTTTTGTCCATGACCATGATTCTCTGTTTGTCCAGTTCATTTGTTGCTTTTAGGTTTATATACCACATATAAGTGATATCATGTGCTTTCAACTTGTTCTGTCTGGCTTATTTCACATAGCATGATTATGTGAAATAAACACTCAAAGTCCATCCATGTTGTCGTAAATGGCAGTATTTCGTCTCTTCTTATGACTGAGTCATAGTCCACTGTATATATGTATCATAGCTTCTTTGGCCAGTCATCTTTCATAGGACACTTCAGTTGCTTCCATGTCATGGTCACTGTGACTAATGCTACTATGAACATCGATCGGTGTGCAAATATTTTTTTTTTGAATATGGGTATTCAAGTCTTTAGGATTGCTGGATCATATGGTAGATCAATTCTTAGTTTTTTGAGGAAACTCCAAACTATTTTCAATAGTGACTGTACCAATTTGCAGTCCCACCAGCAGTGTATGAGGGTTCCTGTTTCTCTACGTCCTCTCTAACATTTGTTATTACTTATCCTCTTGATTATATCTATTCTAACATTGTGGTTTTGATTTGCATTTTCCTATTAGCTAGTGAAGTTGAGCACCTTTTCATATAGTTATTGGTCATTTTTATGTCCTCTAGAGAGAAGTGTCCGTTCAGGTCCTCTGCCCATTTTTTGGATTGGATAATTTGTGTTTGTTGTTGTTGTTGTTGAGTTGTGTGAGTTCTTTGCATATTTTGGATATTAGGCCCTTATCGGAAGCATTGCTTGCAAATACATTTTCTCATTCAGATTGTTGTCTCTTTACCTTGTTGATGAATTCTTTTGCAAAGCAGAAGCTTTTTACTTTGATGTAGTCCCATTCATTTATTTTTGCTTTTCTCTCTCTTGCCTTTGAGGTCCAATTCATAAAATCCTCTGTAAGTCCAAGATCCTTGAGTTTCTTTCCTATGTTCTCTTCTGTGCATTTTACTGTTACAGGTCTTGTATTCAGATCCTTAATTCATTTAAGGTCCTGAGTTAATTTTGGTGTATGGTGATAGACAACAGTCTAGTTTCATTCTTTCAGTTTGCTATCCAGTTACCTTGTACCATTCATTGAAGAAGCTTTCCATTCTCCACTGTATGGTTTTGGCATTTTTGTCTAAAATTATTTGCCCCTATAAATATGAGTGTATTTCTGGACTCTTGATTCTGTTCTACTGGTCCATGTGTCTGTTTTTCTGCCAATACCATGCTGTTTTGATTACTGTCACTTTGTACTATATATTGAACTCAGGCAGAGTGATGCCTCTAGACTTGATTTTTTTCCTCAGGCTTTGGCAAATTGAGTTCTTTGGTCCTTCCATTCAAATCTCATGGTTTTTTGTTCTTTTTTTTTAAAAAAAAAACAATGCAGATGGGATTTTGATGGGGATTGCATTTAATTTGTACAATGCTTTAGGTAATAAGGTCATTTTAACTATGTTGATTCTTCTAACCCAAGAACATGGAATATCTTTCTATTTTTTTTTGTATTTGATTTTTCTTAATAGGTTTTCAGAAAATCTATATAGTTTTCAATATATAGGTCCTTCACTTGTTTTGTTAAATTTATTAGGTATTGTATTCTTTTTGTTGCAATTGCAAAAGAAATTATTTTTTCCACTTCTTTTTCTGACACTTCATTATCAGACTATAGGACTGCTATGGATTTTTGAATATTGATTTTGTATCCAGAAATTTTACTCCATTTGCTTATTGTTTCTAGTAGTGTCATTGTAGAGTCGTTAGGGTTTTCTATATAGAGAATAATGTGATCTGCAAATAGTATCAGTTTGACTTCTTTGTTTTCTATTTGGATGCTTTCTATATCTTTCTTTTGCCTGATTGCCCTAGCTAAAAACACCAACGTTATATTGAATAACAGTGGTGACAGTGGACAGCCTTGCCTTCGTCCTGATCTAAGAGGGAAGGTTTTAGTTTTTCACTATTCAATATAATGTTGGCTGAGGATTTGTCCTATATGGCCTTTACTATGTTAAGGCACTTTCATTCTATACTGATTTTCTTAAGTGTTTTGATCATAAAAGGATGCTACATCCTGTTGAAGGCTTTTTCTGCATCTATTGATATGATCATATAATTTTTATTTTTTATTATGTTTGAAAACTATTGTATATCACATAAATCAATTTGCTTTTGTTGAACCATCCCTGTGCACCTGGAAGGAAGCCCGCATGATTGTGGTGTATATATATTTTTTAATATGTTGCTTTATTCAGATTGCAAGTATCTTATTTAGATTTTTTGCATCTGTGTTCATGAGAGATATTGGTCTGTGGTTTCTTTTTGCGGGTGTTATCTTTATTAGGTTTTGGTATCAGAGTAAAATTTACCTCATGAAGTGAGTTGGGTAGTACTGCCTCTTCTTCAAGTCTTTGGAAGAGTTTGAGGAGAATAGGTATCATATCTTTGAATGTTTGGTAGAATTCCCTGGTGAAGCCATCTGGTCCTGAACTTTTACTTTTTGGTAGGTTTTCGATGGTCATTTCAATTTCCAAACTGCTGATTGGTCTATTTAGATATGTCAATTCTTCCTGATTTAGTCTAGGAAAGATGTAGATTTCTAAGTACTGATCCATTTCTTCTAGGTTATTAAATTTGGTGTTAATTAGTTTTTCATAGTATTCTTGTATGATCCTTTGTGTTTCTACACTGTCTGTCATAGTTTTCCCTCTTTTGCCCCTGATTTTGTTAGTTTATGTCTTTTCTCTTTTCTCTTTAGTGAGTCTAGCCAGGATTTGTCAATTTTATTAAGCTTCTCAAAGACACAGCTCTTTATTATATTTATTTTTTCTATAGATTTTTTTTGTTTGTTTCTTTTCAATTTCCTTTATTTCTGCTCTAGTTTTGATTATTTCTTTCCTTCTGCTGACTTTAGGCTCCACTTGTTCTTCTTTTTCTAATTTTTTGAGATGAAGAGTTAGGTTGTTTATTTGGATCCTTCTCTTTTTTGGAGATAGGCCTGTAATCCCCCAATTTTGCCATGTCCCAAAAGTTTTGATATGTTGTATTATCATTATCATTTCTTTTTTTTGTCTCACTTGATCTCTGTTTTTATTTCTTCTCTTACCCAGTTTTTTTTCAGTGGTATGTTGTTTAATCTCCATGTATGTATGGTTCTTCCTGCTTTCTTTTTACAGCTGATCTCTACCTTCAAGGCATTATGATTGAAAAATATAGGTGGTATGATTTCCACCCTCTTCTATTTGTTGAGGCTATGTCTATGTCTCAGTATGTGGTCAATCCATGAAAATGTTCCGTGTGGCCTAGAGAAGAATGTATAAGCAGCTGTTTGGGGATGAAAGGCTCTTTAAATGTCACTTGTGTCCAGTTGGTCTAATGTGTCATGTAAAGATACTATGTCCTTATTGATTTTCTGTTTCTGTAATCTGTCCATATTCAACAGTTTTAGGTCCCCTATTATGAGAGTGTTCTGTTCTGTTTCTCTCTTTAGTTCTGTTAATAATTGCTTTTTATATTTTGCGGCTCCTTGATCAGGATCATAGATATTAATATATGCTATGTCTTCTCTGTGCATGATTCCCTTTATCATTATAAAATGTCCCTCAGTATCTTTCTTTACCTTTTTTATCTTAAGGTCTATTTCATCTGATATTATACCACTACTCCTGTTTTCTCCAAATGCCATTTGCTTGAAATATCATTTTCCAGCCTTTTACTTTAGGTCTCTATTTGTCTTTGGAACTGATATGTGTCTCCTGGAGGCACCGTATGGTTCAGTTTTTTTTCTGATCCAATCTGTGCCTTTTTATTGATGAGTTCAATCCATTTACATTTCGGGTGATTATTGAAATATGAGGTCTTATTTAGCCATTTTATCTTTTGATTTCTGGTAGCTTGGTATTTCCATTGCTTCCTTGTCCTTGCATTTCTGTTTTCTTTATTTTGATTGGGTTCAGGTTGGCTTCTCTGGTCTTTATTGTTTTATGTGATATACTTCTGGTCTGTTCTGTTATTACCATTACAAATATGTAAAAGATAGTTATATGTATAGAGAGAGTCATCTATTTTCTTCTGCATGAGCATTATCTCTATCCCCCTTTGAGAATTTGGATCTCTGAATCCACCCATTCTCAGACATTGTTGTCTCAATGTTTCCCTATTTAT
>NW_006433033.1:0-487 GCF_000325575.1 Pteropus alecto | reverse complement strand
GGCGCTATAGGTGATGAGCTTTGTAAAATTGAGTGAGCTGGGAATGTAGTAATGTTCATTTTAAGGCTTCACGGAGGTCTGTGTCTCCAAGGGCCAGGACATGGGTACTGAGGTAGCATCAGAGAAGAGGCCATTTAGAAGTTTAGTAAAGAGAGTGGAATTAGTAATCCATCGATGGGAGTAGCCAGTGGCCTCTAGGTATTTACAACACTGTTTCTTTTCCTTTTGGGAGAAGGATCGACACAAGGCATTTTGGGGTGAGTCTTTGAAAGCCCTAAGATAGCTCATGTACTAAGTAGGTGACTGTCCTTTGCACTCCACTGAAACTTAGTCAGAAGACATTATGGCCTCATTCAGCTCGTTGTGCCTTTATGAAAATGAGAGTATCTGCAATGAATGAGCAAAACATACAAGAGATACAACATTATCTCTTCATTGGCACAGGGATCTTTGCCCCTCTCAGGAGAGAACTCAAGAGAGTTTTGCA
>NW_006433032.1:0-1001 GCF_000325575.1 Pteropus alecto | reverse complement strand
TGCTGCCTCCAGGAGACACATTTCAGCTCCAAAGAAAAATATGGACTGAAAGCGAAAGGGTGGAAAATGATATTTCAAGCAAATGGCATTCAGAGAAAAGTGGGAGTAGCAGTACGATATCAGATGAAATAGACTTCAAAATAAAAAAGTTAAAGAAAGATACTGAGGGACACTTCATAATGATAAAGAGAGTCATACACCAAGAAGACATAACACTTATTAATATCTATGCTCCCAATCAGTGAGATCCGAAATATGTAAAGCAATTACTAACAGAACTAAAGGAAGAAACAGACCAAAACACCATCATAGTAGGGGACCTAAATACTCCACTGTTGAATATGGACAGATCATTCAAACAGAAATCAATATGGAAATAACACCCTTAAATGACACTTTGTCCAACTGGACATAGTTGACATTTATAGAGCCTTCCATACGAAAACGGCTTCTTCTCTAGTGCACATGGAACATTCTCAAAAATCGATCACATACCAGGACACAGAGATAGCCTCAACAAATATAAAAGGGTTGAAAGCATACCAACTATATTCTCTGATCATAATGCTTTGCAACTAGAGATCAACTGTAAAAAGAAATCAGGAAACCACAAATACGTGGAGATTAAAAAACATGCTAATGATGAAAATCTGGGTCAGAGAAGAAATAAAAACAGAGATCAAGAAATACATAGAAACGAATGATAATGATAGTACAGCATATCAAAACTTTTGGGACACGGCAAAAGCGGTCATAAGAGGAAAATTCATATCATTACAATCATACCTCCAAAAATAAGAGTGAGCCCAAATAAACAACCTAACGCTTCATCTTAAAAAACTAGAAAAGAAAGAACAAATGAAGCCTAAAGTCAGCAGAAGGAAAGAAATCATCAAAATTAGAGCAGAAATAAATGAAATTAAAAACAGAAACAGTAAATAAAAATAAAGAAAACAGAACTAAATGCAAAGACCTTGGACTTAAAAAGGATTTTATGAATT
>NW_006433031.1:0-476 GCF_000325575.1 Pteropus alecto | reverse complement strand
ACAAGGCAAGGCTGTCCACTATTGCCACTGTTACTTAATATAACAAGAGAGGTCCTAGAGAGTGCAATCAGCCAAGGGAAAGATATAAAAGGCATCCAAATAGGAAACAAAAAGTCAAACTGTCACTATTTGTGGATGACATGATTCTTTATATAGAAAACCCTAAAGACTCCACAAGAACACTACTAGAAACAATAAGCAAATACAGTAAAGTTTCTGGACACAAAATCATCATTCAAAAATCCATAGCGTTCCTATACTCTAAAACAATAAGCAAATACAGTAAAGTTTCTGGACATAAAATCATCATTCAAAAATCCATAGCGTTCCTATACTCTAACAACAAAGTGTCAGAAAAAGAAGTTGGAAAAATAATTGTTTTCACAATTGCACCAAAAAGAATAAAATACCTATGAATACATTTAATGAAACGTGAAGAGTCTATATAATGAAAACTACAAGACCCTATTAAGAGA
>NW_006433030.1:0-861 GCF_000325575.1 Pteropus alecto | reverse complement strand
AAAGAAGTCAACACAATAATAATAATTTAAGGAGCTTATGGTACTATTAAAGGTAAAAATATCCATGTCATAGGAGTACCTGAAGAACAACAATATTTTCAAGAGCTATTTGAAGAAATATTGATGGGAAACTTCCCTATCCTGAAGAAGGAAATAGACATAAAACCCCAGGAACCTCAGAGCGTCCCCAAACCAGGAAGCCATAGAGGTCTCCAACAGGACACAACATAATTAAAATGACAAAGGTCAAATACAAAGAGAGAATCTTAAAAAACAGCAAGAGAGAAGCAGTTACTCACCTACATGCGAGCACCCATAAGACGGACATCTTATTTCTCAAAAGAAACTATACAAGACAGTAGAGCTTGACACAAGATATTTAACATGATGAAAACCCAGGAGCTACAACAAAAAATACTTTATTCAACAAAGCTCTCATTTAGAGTTGAAAGACAGATGAAGAGCTTCCCAGACAAAAATAAGCTCAAAGAATTTATCATCACAAAGCTAGTATTACAGGAAATGTTGGAGGGACTTCTTTAAGAAGGAAAAACATGTATCAAAAACAGGAATAAAGACTCATACCAACTACATTCCTTTCAACAAATATCTCAAATGGAAGAGAATTAAATGCTCCAACCCAAACATAGGATGGTTGAATGGATAAGAAAACAAGATCCATACATATGCTGTTTGCAAGAATCTCACTTCAAGTTAAAAGACACACAGAAACTAAGAAGGAGGGGATGGAAAAATATATTGCCTTGATGGACCTAGACAGTATTGTGCTGACTGAAATGAGTCAGGTAGACAAAGACAAATATCTCATGATTTTACGTATATGTGGAATCTAAAGAACAA
>NW_006433029.1:0-489 GCF_000325575.1 Pteropus alecto | reverse complement strand
TTTCTGCTCTACTTTTGATGATTTCTTTCCTTCTGAGTTTACACTTAATCTTTCTTCCTTTTCTAGTTTTTAAAGATGAAGCATTAGGTTGTTTATTTGGGCTCATTCTTATATTTTGAGATAGGCCTGTAATGATATGAACTTTCCTCTTATGACCGCTTTCGCTGTGTCCCAAAAGTTTTGATATGTTGTGCTATCATTATCATTAATTTCTATACATCTCTTGATCTCTCTTTGTATTTTTTCCCTGACCTGGTTATTCTTCAGTAGCATGTTGTTTAATCTCCATGTATTTGTGGTTCTTCCTGCTTTCTTTTTGCAGTTGATCTCTAGCTTCAAAGCATTATGATCAGAGAATATGGTTGGTATGATTTCATCCCTTTTATATTTGTTGAGGCTATTTCTGTATCCCAGTATGTGCTCAATTTTTGAGAATATTCCTTGTGCAGTAGAGAAGAACGTATAAGCAGCTGTTTTAGGATGGAAGGC
>NW_006433028.1:0-216 GCF_000325575.1 Pteropus alecto | reverse complement strand
GTAACATTCAAATACACCTTTTCATGGCATTTACCTGATGAATTCACTAGATAAACCCAAAGCTAGATGGGAAATAGCAATGAGGAGAAGTAGCATTGGCCCACATTAGTAACATGCTGCTGTACACAGAAGTGGTAGGAGCAAAAGTTCGAGAGACAGGCTGCTTGTATTCCAGTCCACATTCTGTGTGATCTCGGGCAAGTCTTTTGACCTATC
>NW_006433027.1:0-320 GCF_000325575.1 Pteropus alecto | reverse complement strand
GCTTACGGTCCCTTATTATTCTTTTATTTTTAGTTTTATTTTTGTACACCTACAGCACCTGGTCTTCCTAGGTGGTCTCCCATCCAAGTACTAACCAGGCCCCACCCTGCTTAGCTTCCAAGATCAGAGGGGATCTGATCTACAGGTAGCATTGCTGTAGACTATATATTTTGGATATTAACCCCTTATCAGATCTATCATAAGCGAATATCTTCTCCCATTCAGTCGGTTGTCTTTTTGGGTTTTTTGATGGTTTTCTTTGCTCTGCAAAAACTTTTTAGCTTAATGTAGCCCCATTTGTTTATTTTTTCTTTTGTTTC
>NW_006433026.1:0-646 GCF_000325575.1 Pteropus alecto | reverse complement strand
AAATCTGATGTGATGTCAAAATTAAAAGTTAAAAAACAGTTTCACACAAAGCCCACTAGTACAAGAAGAAAATCCATCTACAAGATTTTGTCAGAGAGTCAGACTTTAAAAAACACTGCAGCTGAGGTGACAACTCACAGATTTAGAGCCCACATTCGCCTAGAAACCTCAGCAAGTCTAAAGTGGTCCTATATAAATTATACCATAAGGCCCAGGCAGAAGCAACCACATATATGCTCTGAGGATTTTTGCCTCACTGTCCATATGAAAAACTGGTCTGTAATATTTCTTTCTTTTAACACCCTTTCCAGGTTTGCCAGACATATTGGTTTCTTCCACCCTCCCAGTCTTATTAAGAACAACACCATCTTTTTACTCTCTAAGTTCCAAAACTTTTGCCTTCTTAGGAATCCTAAAGTGCTATGTCCTCCCCAAGCCATGCTCCTATCCCCATCCACTGCTGTGCTGCTCCTCCATGTCCTTTTCTCCTGCGATAACTCCTGTTATTATATCTCAGATAGAACATCACTTCCACAAAGAAGCCTTCCTGAACTCTCCCTGCCCACTTTGTTCAGTCCCCTTAGCCTATGCTTGTATAGCGCACTACATTGTTCTTCATTACATGAGTTATACTTCTGTTTCTGCA
>NW_006433025.1:0-417 GCF_000325575.1 Pteropus alecto | reverse complement strand
AATATATTTTCCCATTTGGGTGGTTGTCTCTTTACTTTGTCGACAGTTTCTATTGCTGAGCAGAAGCTTTTTAGTTTGATGTAGTCCCATTATTTATTTTTGCTTTTTCTTTCCTTGCCTTTTGAGGTCAAATTCATAAAATCCTCTTTAAGTCCAAGGTCCTTGAGTTTCGTTCCTATGTTTTTTTCTATGCATTTTATTGATTTCGGTCTTATATTTGGGTCCTTAATCCATTTTGAGTTAATTCTGGTGTGTGGTGATAGACAACAGTCTAGTTTCATTCTTTTGCAGGTGGCCTTCCAATTTTCCCAGCACCATTTATTGAAGAGGCTTTTCTTTCTCCACTGTTTGTTTATGGCTTTTTTGTGGAAAATTATTTGCTCATAAATATGGGTTTACTTCTGGACTCTCGATTCT
>NW_006433024.1:20734530-20740441 GCF_000325575.1 Pteropus alecto | reverse complement strand
TTTATTGGCTTAAAAGAGATTTTATACAATATAATACAAAACTTAGAATTTTTTGTAGGTAGTGTTTTTTTAGTGTGGAACGGTTATACTCTTTATTTCAAAGTTGTCAATTACAATATTGGAGTGTCTGCATTTTTAACTCAAGATTACTTAAAAATTTATAAATGTTTTCTTTTAGTTCCCTCGTTTTATATATTTAAAGCTTTGAGTACACATATATGGATGTATGTGGCATGAAGATTTAGAGAACGGAAAAATATCCTTTTGTGTATGTGTATATATGTGTAAAGAATATAAATCTCCTTTTTAAGTGGCTTTCTGTTGCCTTAAAACCAAGCTTTTTAACACATTTTAGAAAAATTCTACCTCCTTTCCTAATCCTGTATGCCATATTTACCATATATAATGTCCGAATACTTGCGTATCTCCTCAAGATTACTTAAAAATTTATAAATGGTTTAGTTCACTCGTTTTATATATTTAAAGCTTTGAGTACACATATATGGATGTATGTGGCGCGAAGATTTAGAGAACGGAAAAATATCCTTTTGTGTGTGTGTATATATGTGCAAAGAATATAAATCTCCTTTTCAAGTGGCTTTCTTGACATCTATGAACTTTTTTTCTTACAATATATTAAATGTCAAATTAATTTGGGAAAGAATTCACATGTTGATCACATTGAATAATTCTAACTACAAAGTTGAAATATATCCATATTCAGTTTTTTAAGATTCTACAGCAATTCTCTTTTCTTTTTCTTAATTATTTATTGATTAATTTAAATTTATTTTGGTGATATTGCTTAATACTTGAGAAGTGATAAGAGGCCAACCACTGAGTACTCTTATTCAAAACAATATTTTCTGTTTCAAAGAATTATTTATCAGATAAATAATAAATTTCAAATCTTGACATCTATGAACTTTTTTTTCTTACAATATATTAAATGTCAAATTAATTTGGGAAAGAATTCACATGTTGATCACATTGAATAATTCTAACTACAAAGTTGAAATATATCCATATTCAGTTTTTTAAGATTCTACAGCAATTCTCTTTTCTTTTTCTTAATTATTTATTGATTAATTTAAATTTATTTTGGTGATATTGCTTAATAAAATGACATAGGTTTCATTTACAATTACATAGTACATTATATGGATATTTTCATCATACAGGTTTTTCACATTTTGTTTATTTCCATGTTTTTTTTAATTTGGGCTATATTAATGAAAGATATCTTTTCCATATTGTATTTTCTCAATAATTATGTAATAATTATTTATCAGTTTAATAAATAGTAATAAATATTTATCAGTTTAATCAATCCGGTCACTTTACTGAACTCACTTATTTAATATGATAGATTTTCAGTTAATTCTTTTGGTTTATTTCTGAGTAATGATGATATCATCTTAATGTTTTTCCTTTCTAATATCTTCTTTCTAATATTTTGTATCATATTTCTTCTTCTTGTATCATTGTTATTTAAGAGAGTAAAGTATGAGATAATAACTGTGACTAGAGGATACCATTACTTATTATTTGTTTTAATGGAGATGCTTGTGGTATTTCCCCATTAAAAAAAAGTATTCACTAAAAAGTGTTATCCCCACCTGTATGTAACTGCCCTAAAAGGAAGAGATATTACTTTTCCAAGGAAAAGTGAAAACTATTTACAAAGAGTTTGCAAGATTAAAAGATTAAAAAAATGGTGACATACTCAGTACTTGCAACAGTGGGAAGTATTTACTAACCTAATTATGAAGGCGCAAAAGGAGGAGTTCATTTTCTTTTTCAGAACATGGTAATAATTGTAACAGACAAAAGACATGTCTGTTGTGGCAGATGCTTCTTTGTCTATGGTTTGATTAGAGGGACACAGCCATTTCTACATCTTGGCCCATGAGGGAAAATGACAGAGGAATTAGTACCTTGATGTCTTTTCTTCTCATTCTCTGATCTGTTATTTCCTCCCATTGGCTGAACCTAATTGACAGCTTAAGGGCCAGTTTGCTTGGTTGATACGCTGTGTTTGGATCACCTTCTTAGGGTCCAGAATAAAGTGGAAAAGATTAGACTTGCATCTGTAGGAGCAAATGTAGCACATCAAGTTACACAACCCTTTTTGCTGCTACTATACACTCTTAACATTGGACAGGAAGTAAAACTCTGTCCCCAACACAGGGAACCTTCAAAGTCCCTTTAGCTTCCATATCACCAATTGATTTTAACCGAGATATACTCCTACTTCCAGTCTAAATTGAAATGTGAACCAACAATCCTCTTTATTTGAAGTAGCTGGCAGGAAAGAAAAGAAAAAAGAACTGAAAGTGCTGATGAAATGATTAAATAAAAAAAAATAGCCACTTCAGTCTAAAATTTGTCATGTGACCAAACTTAATACTCATGACTTTTGAACCACTAATTTTGTATTCCTTTTACTTTCTTCCAGTTTTATTGTTTGTTTGTTTTTTGGGGCAGAATATTTTACCCAATTAGGGATCCAAACCTTCATTACTATAGCAGTCATATCCATAATGGTTCTGTTTCATTAGTTTGCCTCAGTTTCTCATTGCTCTGTATTCAACATGGCAGTAGAAGGAGGGTTCAGAAATCATCTTCCATGTCTTAATTTCTGTGCAGCAACCCAATTTCCCTGCGTTAATTAGGATCAAGTACTCAACTCATCCAGGGATCTTTCTACCTGTTTCATCAGCATGGGGAGCCCAACATCACTATGGACAGTTTCCATTTAAAATTGAATGGAACAATGACTGTGCTCATTGGTAGAAGCATTCCTCTGTGGGCACAAGGGTGTGCAAAAATACTAAGTTCAAACTTCCAAGTACGTGAATCAGGAATATCTTAAGTGGGTTATTTTACGTAACAGGTGTAAGAGTGATGAGGGTCGTTCTGATGTTTTCTGATTCACTGATTTCTTCATTCTGACTACAGGAGAGATGGTCTTGATTTATGTATAGCTCTTGGATTAAATATATACCACATTCTGTAGGTTAAGCAAGCAGTGGTGCCTTGCATTGTCTTGTCTCAGCTGGAGCTGTCATATAGCCTTCAGCATCCCATTCCATCATTTCGTTGTGGCAGATGCTTCTTATTATGGAGAAATTTATCAGATCGGTGACAAAGACCTTTGTTATTTTAAAATATTCTGACATCTAAGAAAGCCATGTCTAAAAAACTAAAAAATAAAAAATAAAACCGTGTCTCAACAGCTATAAGATTTATATATATACACATGAAAATTATGGAAAAGAACCCAAACAAATTCTAGAGTCTAAAGATTCACAAAGTGGCTCAACAATAGATTTGAGCAAGTAGAAGAAAGAATCAGTGAAGTTGAAGGTAGGTCACTGAGATTATCCAATCTAAAACTAGTATGTAGAGCTGTAATAAGCTCCCGCTTTCTGTTTCAAGTGAGTTCTAGGGGATTTAATGGGTGTTTATGCAATCTTACATTTTTGGTCTTAATAATTGTCTTGCTCTTTGCTGATAGATTGCTCCTTTTTTACTTAATTCTCCTAAGGTAATTTGCCAGAAGCCTCTAAAATATAGAATGCACTGGAAGTGTAACATGGAAGATCTCAGTTCTCTAGAGCAGGATTCTTCAGTGAATGGAATTTTGAATAAGCACCCTTGGGGACAACTGTTTGAACAAATCAGTGAAGTGATTTACTATTCATTGTTGAGTAAGTGCCCAGTTATATCTTCTTTTACTTGGGAGAAGTTTCCTATTGGGTGTTAACATAACCGTCAAGATGTAAAATAAAAGCTAGTATTTTGCTAGACACAAACCATATTAAAAGTCATATGAATGCTTTAAAAATATTCAAGACAAAGCCCATTTCTGTGTTTATCCAGCTTTCTGCATTATTTATTATTCTGTTAAAGCTTTGTTCAAGTAATTTGGACCGTTAAACATAATAATTTTGTTTTAAATTGGATTCTTGATATATATTCTCAATGGCAGCTTTCAAATTTGGTGATCTATCCAACATATCAATGTATAATTCCATAATCCAATGGTTTATGAAAACTTTCAGATTATGAAAACTGAAAAGATAGTCATAATTTGTGCAGTCAAAAAGAGATATATTTGCATGTGACAAGTGTTTCTAGCTGCAACGACTAGGTGTACCTCGATCTTTTCTCTGAAGTTATACCTGGATTGATGTGGTAGCAATCCTGACTTTTCTTCATCAAACTGAGCCATATTCTTCTATGACAAAAGATAAAATTGCAGAAGCCTTGATTTAGAACAAGGGAATGAAAAGGAAATAGAAAACCCAGGTAACACATTTTTCAAAAACTCTTCACTTCTATAAGAATAGGGTAAAATAGACTTGGAATGAATTATGTATCTTTCCTCAGAAGTAGGTTTTATCATTTGATCTGAAATGTCCTATGTCATGAGCTCCAGAAATAAGAGAGTACATGTATTTTCTCTATTTAGCTTCTTAATATTATGGAATAATATTATGGAATAAGTACAGCAACAAATAATTTTTCTTACTATCTTGTATTAGAGTTGTTTAAATGAAACTTAAATAGAGAAAACACACAGCATAACATAACGATATAACATGACATATATATGGTCTTTACAATAACTTTTTAACTGCTTCATATAGAGAATTCGACAATTATTTATTTTGTATCTTAATACCTTGATTAAGATATTAATCTTATGTTGGATAGTTCTCATATTTAGGTTCTTAAAAATATTGTGCCTGAAACTGGACACGTTGCATTATGCACCAAATTGACCTCTTAATTTATAAAAAGAATATCCTTCAGAATAGTTTTAATAATAAATTTCAAAGAGGATAATGAGATACGGAGAGAAACAGCTAAGGAAATTTCCATGCAGTAATGCTAATCGTAAAGAAAGTGTAGATTCCATAACTGCATACAATAATGACACAGTTGGTCCATTCATCCCTCAGGAAATGCTCCTGTGGATCATTAGAGAAGAGAGTGGACCTTGGGGAAACACATGAAAAACTTACTGCAGAGATGTGGCACTAAAGTTACATGGGGATTAAATAACAGTAAATAATATCTTCTATTTATTTAGTTATTATTTGTGAGACTATTTTCAGAGTGTGTGTTTTTTTTTCTTTTTGCATTATCCTGTTTAATCCCTAAAATCATTCTATATATTAGATACTCTTATAAGTCTCAATATACATTTGATATTGAGTAATTTACCCAAGGTCACAGAGTTGGTAGGCATAGATTCTGAGGCTCAACTTCCAAATAAAAATTTAGAATCCAAACTGTCATAAAGTAGACTGCAGGCCACCAGGGACACCCCTGCAAAATTATAAAACAAACAAAACAAAAGTGACCAAGATGATATATGAGACAGGCATCCCATCCTCTTCAATAGTTATTTTTTTATACTTGACCCCAAAGTGTTTTCAACCACATTCAGGTTTTAGAGGTAGCATTTTTTCTTTACTCTAAAGAAATTGACTTGGAAAAATGTGATATTTCTTTAAAATTATATTTTTTTATTTTAAAAAATTTGATGTGCTGGTTAGGTGTTTATTAAAACCTGAAAATTTTTGCTGCATCATTTTCATGGTCACTGTTCGATGATTTTAAAAAAGCTATTGCTTACATGAGAAACTGATTTTACTATACAGACTGTTAAATAAGACCATGTTGAGGCATGGATTGTGATTCTATGTTTTAAAAGAATTTGGATGGAAACTCAAAATTTCAGATTTTATAATTTTTAATATCTTGCTTATTGACATCGTTTCCCAGTATTTTGTACTTTATGTACCATGTATGTGGTTTGTTTTTCTGTCTTATGTTATTGAGTCAAAATGGCATGGTAATGGCAGAAAAACAGACACACAGATCGATGGAACAGAAT
>NW_006433024.1:20724304-20725830 GCF_000325575.1 Pteropus alecto | reverse complement strand
TGGTTATCAGAGTGAATGGGCACGAGGTTGGAGGAGAATGTCTTAGAAGATGAAATACATAACAAAGGCCAGGAGGTTAAAAAGAGAGAGAAAGAATATGCAGGAAACCTAATCAATTCAATAGAGCTAGGGTTATTAATTCATCCTTTCATTAAACATTTATTTATTGAACCTCCCACTGGGTGCGGGACACTCTGCTGGACATCGAGCTTGTAAAAGGGTAAATGGCAAGACAGGAGGCTGGAGAGACAAGAATGGAGAAGATCGAGAAGGGTTTCGTAATCGTCTTAAGGCTCGATGCTAAGTGCCATAGGGAAAATATTGAAAGTTTTTTTAAGCTAGTAGGTGATAGTCAGATTTGAGTTTTAGAATGAAAACTCTAGTTACAGGATGGAGAATGGACTGAAAGGGACAAGACTGACAGCAGGAGAGCAGTTAGGAGGTTACTGTGATGATTTGGGTGTGAAAGGATGGAGACCTAGCCTCTGGTGGTACCAGTGAGGATGCAGAGTTATGTGCACACTGCTGTGTCCGACTCCAGTCCCCTTCACTGGGCCAGTGCACCCATGGCCCCCGCTGCTGTGTGTTTTGGCTCCTAACAGCTCACAGCCCCACTATACCAGAACCTACCAGTGGTCAATGAAGGACTAGAGCCTTGGTCAACCTGTGCCCTAGAGAGTTGTTCCCTGCTTGCCAGTCCAGAACACTGCTCCTTGTTCACCAGCCTCAGCCCACCAGCACCCCAGTGGGAAGCTTCCGGCTAGCCAGTCCCTTTCCTGCTTGCTAGTCACTGTTCAGCTACTATGAACCGGTTCTGGCCCAAGGCAACTGATTGAACTTCACCATCCAATGAACGACAACTCCACCTTCTCCAAAAGATTGGAATCCCAGTAGTAAGCAAAGTCTCAAAGGAACATAATAAAAAATTATTTTAATACCAATCCAATATTCTACATTCATACCTTGTAGCTTCTAAAGATATTTCATATTTCTAGGTAATAGATAAATATTTATTAGGAGGCAGTAAATTATGATAACAAGAGTGTGGGATGAGCGATAATGAGTCTGGGTTCTAGTCCAAGCTTTACCTCTGTGTTTGCCTGGCTATCTGCAAGAATAATCTAATCCCTTGTTAGAGCTGATGTCTTCATCTGTAGATCAAGAGGCTTGGACTAGATTACCTCTATTACTTCTAACTACGATGCTCAATGATTCTGTTTAATCATTACCAGATGTCACTTTCTTCCTCCAGAGTTTACTCATAGCATTTTTTACTTCAGCATTTCTGAGGGTGTAGATTAAGGGATTTAATAGAGGGGCCACCACAGTATAAAAGACAGCCACAGCTTTATCGATGGGCAGTGTGGTTACTGGGCGCAGATACACAAACATGCAGGGCACAAAGGACAAGACTACCACTGTGATGTGTGAGACACAGGTGGAGAGAGCTTTGCTTCTCCCCTCCAAGCTGTAGGTCCTTAGGGAGTGCAAGATGACCACACAGGACGCCACCCAGAGGCGGAAGT
>NW_006433024.1:20630141-20719818 GCF_000325575.1 Pteropus alecto | reverse complement strand
CTTATTTTATGGCCTAGCATACAGCCTAATCTGGAGAACGTTCCATGTGCACTTGAGAAGAATTAATATTCTGCTGTTGTTGAATGGACTGCTTTATAGACATGTGTTAGTTATAATTGATTTATAGCATTGTTTCAGTATTCTGTTTCCCATTAAACTTCTGGCTTGCTGTCTGACCATATTGAATGTTGGATATTCAAGTCTCCAACTTTTGTTAACAATAAATAATTCTTTCTACTGTGCCAGTAATATACATGTATTCATATATTCTAAGGCTCTACTGTTAGCTGCACATATAATTGTTATGTCTTAATTCATTGAATATTTCATCATTATAAAATGTCCTTTTTGGTCTCTCATCACAATTTATGGCTTAAAGTCTATTTTGTCATATATTAGTATTAGATAAAGTATAGCCACTTCAGCTTTCATTTGCTTACTGTTTGCTTGGTATATATTTTTCCATATAATCACATTCCGCTTGTTTCTTTGAATCTAAAGTATGTCTCTTGTAGACAAAATATATTTGAATGATGTCTTTTTTTCCATTCCGTGAATCTCTGCCTTTTACTTGGCATTCTAAATCATTTATATTTTATGTAATTACTGACAAGGTAGGATTTGTATCTTCCATTTTCCTCTCTGTTTTCTATATGTCCTGTCTTGTCTTTTTATGTCTTTATTTCTCCATTACTGCATTTTTTGGGTTAAAAATATTTTTATAATGTTTCATTTTAATTCTCTTGTTGTATCTTTTACTGTATTTTTTAGTTATTTTTCTAATGGTTTCCATGTAAAGTGTAACTAACATCTTAACTTATAGCAATATAGTCCAGATTAACACCAATGTAATTACAGTACTGCACAAAAAACTTGCTCCTATATAGCTCTATTCCCTCCCTCCTCCATGTGTTACTGCCATAAAAATTATATCTTTACACACTGTATGCATATCAACATAGATTTATAATTGCTGCTTTGTGGAGATCCTGTGCTGGCTGGAAAATTACTGCTTGGCTATCATCCATGGGAACATAGGCTATCGCCCATGGGAACATAGTAAATATATTAAATATAATATATTTAATAAAAACATTAAATATATTAAAATAGTTAAAGTCTTTCTCTAGTAAGTCCAATTCCTGGGCTTCCTCAAAGACAATTTCTATGGACTAAATTTTCCTGTGTGTATGGGTCATACTTTAATTCTTTGTGTGTATCATATTTAGTGAAAATTGGACATTTTAAATATATAATGTGGCAACTCTGGAAATCAGATTTCTGCCCCCTCCCCCATGTTTGCTGTTCTTGCAGTTTCTTCTTTTCTTATCCTGTTGTTTGTTTAGTAATTTTTTTTAACTAATTCTATAAAACTCACATTCTTTCTAATGTGTCACTAAAGTCTATGCTCAGTTAGATTAGCGGTAAATTAATGTTTGGACAAAGATTTCCTTAGATTATTGCAACCAATGAGTCTTCTTCCAGTCTTTGCCAAGGGGCTTTCCATGTGTACTGGGGCATGATTTCACATCTTAGCCAGATAGTTTACAACTTCACTTTAGTTTTCATTTCTTGCTTCCACAGAGTCTGAAGGCAAGCCATAGGTGAGAAATTAGGTCTTTTCCAGGTCTTTCTTGAAGACACGATGTCTGGGCATATATACAGATCTACTTGTGTACACAACCTTCCTATTCCCAGAAATAGGTTTTAACATTTCAATTACGTTACTCTTCAGCTTTTCTTTTTAAGTTTTTGATTAGCCTACTCTTTCTCCAACTGTTATTAACTGCCTAAAGCTGCTGCCCTGTTTCAGAATGGCCTCTGGTTGCTTTAGACATATGCACCCAGGAAAAAGGATCCAAGTCCAATCAAATAAAGGCAGTCTTGTAAGTTACATCTTCCAAGGACCCATCAAGCAGGCCAAGCAATTCTCCAGTAAAAGGGCTTTGAAGGAGGCCTATCCCATTCTACCCATTCCGATAGCTGCCATGCTGCTAGTTTTCATTGTGATTGCAGGCAGTTGTTTTTCAAGGCTACAGACAGAGAAGCTCTGGGGACAGAGGAAAATAATGGGACAAATTTATTGCCTCAGTGTTATTACTGAGATTCAGTCTTTTTTTTTTTCTTGAACAAGCACTCCCAGATTGCTACAAGCCTTTGTGTAATTTCCACAATTCTGAAAATGCTGATTCTGACAATTTTTTAAGTATTCTCGTTGCTTAATTGGAGGAGAGAATTTTTGAAAGTTCTTATTCTACCTTTTTCACTGACACTGGCCTACTGAGCACTATGTGCCAGGATTCATGCTGGGTTCAGTATTTGATGAGCATTGACTTTAATCTCAACTATAATTCTGCAAGTATAAACTGTTAGCCAAACTTTAGAGTTAAGGAAGCAGCCATCAACTTAGCAGCTTGACAAAAGTCCAGATTTAAGGTCAGGTTTTGCTGGCATCAAGTCCATGCTTTTTTTTTTTTTAATTCTACTTCCCTCAGGTCAGAATTATATCAATTGAATAAAATATGTGAGAACATGTTCTTATTTCTGGGTGCTGACAGGTTGGAGGAGGGAATTATTAAGAATTATATTTAGGGTTCTGTTTTGTTGTTTGGATGGAGAGGGAATGTTGGGGTGATCGCTAGCTAATGTTGTGTGTTTATCCATCATGCTCGCTAAACTCACTTCTTATGTCTAATGCTTTGTTTACATATACTTCTAGATTTTCTATATGAGGAGTCTGGCCCTTGGCCAAAAGCCTGTTTCATTTTTCAGGCCTGATCATAGGCAATTACAAAGGCTTGACAGGCTTCATAGGAGAAAGCTGCTCTCCCCACACCAGAATTTGGAGTTCTGTTAGAATGAAGATGAGGAATACCTACCCCGTGGGCAACAGATAACATACCTTATAGAGAGTAACACCTCTATTAGATACTCTCCTTTTTCTCCTATCTCCGTAACTTCTGTGTTTTTCTTTTTTTACTCTCCCTTCTCTCTCTCTCCTGGCTCTTCCCATTGGCATTTAAACATGATCAAGTTTCTCCCATTTAGAAATATATTCGCCCTCAATCTCATGTCCCACTTCAGTGACTAAGTTCATTCTCATAACCCCTATGAGGAAATATTATTATCTCTATTTTGCAAAAGAGATAATTGAGACAGAGAAGTTGAGTAACTTACCCAAGATCACACAGCTTCGCCAGGATTCAATAAATGATAGCCAAAAGTATCATAGTAGTGGAAAGTGCAAAAATTTCTCTCAATTTATTTCAGAAAATATTTTCCATACTTTCTATGCATAATGCACTAGTTGGATAATTTTATATGCTCTCTTTCAGCTTTACATAAATTGGGATTCTCCCAATAATCCCAATTTATGTAAAGCTGTTTTACAGGTTCTGGTAAGTTAAGTGACATGCATATAATAACGGTAAACAGAATTGAGAATCACACCCAGGTTCATGTCTTTGGTGTATTATTTATCTAAGACTCTACCATGTTCCACTCATGTAGAGGATGTCCCTGGTCCTAAGTCTGAACTCCTGCTCAGTCTTCCCTTCTACTCTGCAGACATCAGGAAATTTCCACAATCAAAACTTCCAAGATAGTGCCTAGGCAGATCTCTCAGATGGGGGCCAAATATAGGAGCAGAAGATAAGAGATGTTCTCTTTTCTCTTTGGCTCTCCTTTATCGTCATTGCTGCACATGGGATCTGTCTAAGAAATGTGTCCCGCCTGCAACTGGTGGTAGAACCAAAGTCTCTAAATAATGCACAGCTGGTCTGAATGAGCTCCTCCTCTCCCATCATTCCCAGTGCATGAGACACATCACAGAATCAGTGCCCAATGCACTACGTTAAGAGAATTGTTAGAACTCAGGTTAGAAATTAGATCGGTGTGTATTTAAATCCAAGCGCTACCAAATATTAGCTTTGTCGACCTTGACCAATTAAAGCTCACAGTGAGCATCCATTTTCTTATAGATAAAATGGAATTATAAATTCCCCCCTCATGGGTATTATGTGAGAATCAGATAAAATACCATACTTACCAGAGTAACATAAATACAGAGTGCTCATTATTTGTTAGTTCTCATTATACCATGATTTTTTTTTATTTCCTACAACCTTTTCAAGAACTCTTCATGTCAGATTGTTTTAGTAAAAAGAATGTCACTCATAGAAAAGATTTCAGAATTACAATGATTTATGGATCAGCATTCAATACTTTAATACTTGGTCTTTTTTCTTCTCTCCTTGTTTCTATGTTTGTCCAGATTTTACCAACCATAAAGAAGATAACATATAGATAGATAGATAGATAGATAGATAGATATAGATATAGATAGATAACATATATATATATATATATGAATTAATTCCTGCCCAAAGCCTGAAATAGTCACACCATGAAATCTGATTTACTATAACAGAAAATGATAATAAACAGTGAGCCTTTGCTCTATGCCAGGCACCAATCTAAGCACTTTATATTCTTAATCTCGTAGAACCCCACAGAGTCCTGTGATAGATACCATTATCAGATACGGGAATTTGTATGTAAAGAGTAATTTGCCCAAGATCACATAGTGTAGCAAATAGATGAGCCAGCAAAACTCTTACTCTTTAGCATGATTCAGATTTTTACTATTATTTTTTATTAAATTTATTGTGTTGACATTGATTAATAAAATTATATAAGTTTCAAGTATACAGTTCAATAACACATCATATGTACATTGCATTAAAAAGCAGTTTCTCTAATCCATATGTGTCTATCCTCAGGGCATTCCAGCAGAATAGAAGTTTTGTACTGACCTAACGTTTTCACATGTTACCTTGTTCAATACTCTCCATAACTATGAGACAGATATTATTAAGGCTATTGACTAGAACATTCTGTGCTTTAGGTCCCAGACTCTAGAATCACAGTAATAGAAAGACTGCTAACCCAACCCCACTGGCTCTCCCTGCCCTCTTGGTCACATATGCCAGCGTCATCTAACAAGTGTTACACTGAAAATCCAACAAGTGTTGCACTTCAAATCCAAACTTTCTGTCAGATTCACTTGATTATAGTCCTTAAGATCAGCAGCAGAAAAAGATACCAACCAATATATAAATCACAGGTTGTTCTTACATACAAACTGGTTAGGAAAAAAGTTATTTTTACCCAACTCAATACTGAGGGTTAGAAACTACTGACTTGTTATGAGTTGGTTCTTTGCAGACTTGATAATACTTACACTCCACCACGGTTTTCTTTAATCCTAGGCATGTTTACCTAGGCATGTTTTATCATGGTCATGTTAATTTACTCTAAATTTACTGTAAAAAAAAAAAAAATCAAAGCATTTCCAGAAAAGAAAAGGCTGAAATAAATTCAAAAAGAAAATTGTGCTTCTCCTACAAACCAATGCGCAGCACATCCTGTGTTTCTAGGACTTTCTCACTCTGGTCTGACTTTTTCAAATAATAAACTACCCCAGATAGTAGACACATACACTTTGTATTTAAAAGAAATTCGGATTTTGGAGAGAGGAGGAAGATTTCAGCAGCTCTAGCAGCTCTATTTCTATGAGACTCACAAAAAAAAAAAAAATCTATTATTTTTTTTAAAGTTTATATAGAACTTGTCCTGATAAACTTGATATGAGCCCTAAAAACACAATAGCCACTTTTAAAGCTAGAAAAGCAAATCCAATTACCAAAACTTTGGCAATTCATTAAAGGTCTCTTGGATGAGGACCCTCTTGTTGCCACTTCTCCAAGACTTTTTTCCACGCAGAGCCACATAAGATAGGTGCTTGGGACTCACCCCGCCTTCTCCAGTCATTTCTCTAGGACCCCATGTCTAGCCACAGAGGAGGTTGGGAAGAGACACTGCATTTGTTGATCACTCTGCCAAGAAATCCTCATAGTCTCACCTTCTCAACTCTTTCAATTCTCACAACATAGAGGCATGACTTTAATTCATGTGGACAACTCATCTCTATGCTATTTCCTCAAGGGAAGAGTAATTAATTTTAGGAGTCACTGCCAAAATAGCAACCAAATGAATGCCTCTTCCTCCCCTCTATGGTCCCTCTGACCACAATATGACATTTTAACAAGGGTTAGAATCATCGACAGGACTGGGATAATCATCAGGCTACAGTCAGAACCTGGATTCTTCATTTCTTTTTCCCCCCCAATAAATGTTCACTGAACATCTAAAATGTACTGGGCAGTGTTGTTCAAGAATAACTATGACAGTAACTAACTATCGAGTGCCATATGCCAGGCCCTGTATTAAACACATGATGTGAAATGCCCTTTGTAATGGATACTATTATTATTTTCATTTTACAAGAAAGGAAACTGAGGCACTATAAGTTTAGGTAATTTCCCCAGGATCAGATGTGAATAGTATGGCAGTACCAACATTTAACTACGAATCTGCCTCCACAGCCCAGAGAGTATCTCACCCACATGACACAAGCATTCAACTATTCAAAATTAAGAAAAAGTGGTGAGCACTATAATAAAGGACACAGTGCTATGTGTCTGTCTAATGGAGACATGGCTTAAACTGGGGTAGAGGTGGAATACTCAGGCAAGGTATTCTTAAGAAAGTGATGTTGACGTTTAAGACAATATATGTATTGTCCAAGGTCAAGATTAGATGAGAGAGGGCTTGGGAAGGTTAATAAATTTAGGAATGAAGCTGGACTATGTCATTTGGCAAACAGTGAACAAAGTACCTTTGTGAGCCCACCAGGTGCACTGGTGATTCCCTCCTGTTAAGAGCTAAATCTAATCAACTGTACTTTTCCAAACATATCTTCAAGTGCACTACATGCATTCACTGTCACTAACAATTAGCTGGGAATTACTTGAGCAGAAGACTTCAAATGCATCTAACAAATAAAAAACCCCAGTTATAAATAACTCACCAAAATAAACAAAGACAGATTCATTAAGCGCATAGACACTGGATAAATATGGACCTACCCTCTAATCTAAGCTGTGCCATGAATATGTTGCCTCACCTTGAAATAAGTTACTCAACCTTTCTCAGCCTCAGTTTTTCTCATAACCAAAAATGGAACTAATAATACATATCATTCCATCGAGGGTTAAACTAGGCCCACAGTAACAAACAGCCGCCACATTTTTACTAACCAAAAACAAAAAAACAAAATACAAATTACAGTCTCTCAACCTTGAGATGAAATTTCCACTAAGACTTTGACAAACCGTTTTCAAGTGACGAAAAATATCTACCTTCTCAGATATTTTTCATGAATTAGTTCCCATCATAGTATAATATGGTCACCTTCCCTCCCTGGAGCTACTTCCTCTGCAGGCCTCCAGTGCTGAAGTCTGCAGTGGCTGTACCTTCAGGTCCATTCTTTGGGCTCAGGCAACACTCCTGGTGGTGCCTCACAACTGATGTTGGTATTTCTGGTTTATAACTTTTTTTTCCTGTGTGATTTAAAAGACTATATGCAGACAATAACTAGGAGGTATGAATGGCTACATTATTATCAGACCAAAGAAAAAGGCTTTAAGATGAAAATTGTCAGAAGAGAAAAGACAAGACACTATATAATGGTAACAACATTAATCGGTAAAGGGGAGAAACCACTGTAAACACATGTAAAAACTGACAAGATGAAGGAAGAGTAGACAATTCTACAATAAGGGTTGGAGATCTCAATATCCCATTTTCAATAGTGTACACAACAATTAGAAATAAGGTCAAAAAATTTACAGAGGTATTGACAAACACTGCAAACCAATTAGACCTAACAGAAATATGTGTAAACCAAACGCACTAGAATACACATTCTTTTCAAGTGACCATGAAAAATCTTTAGGATAGACTACAATGACATTAATAAAATTATATAGGTTTCAAATGTACAATTCTATAATATGTCAGATGTATATTGCATTGTGTGTCCACCGCCCAAAGTTAAATTTCCTTCCATCGCTATATATTTGACCCCCTTTACCCTTACCTACCTTCCCCTATGTTTTCCTTACTGTAATCACTAAATTGTTGCCTGTGTCCATGAGTAACTCTGTTTGTCATGTTCGCTTGCTGCTTGCAGATTTATATCACACATATAAATGAAATCTTTTAATTCTCAACTTTTTAAGTCTGACTTATTTTGCTTAGCATTTTAATCTCAAGATCCATCCATATTTCAAATGGCAGTATTTCATCTTTTCTTATGGCTGAGTAATATTCTATTGTATACATACTACTAAATTAAGGCTTAGTTTTATTAGCTTCAACCATGTATATGGATTCATAGCCTTTCCTTCCAATAAAAAAGAAAAGATAATAAAATTCATTGTGACTGAGCAGTAATCTCCATAACAATCCAATAAGATAGTCATTGCTATTATTATCATTTTACAGATGAGGAAATTGACAGAAAGGAGAAGGTATCAAAATAGAAATACTGGAGAGCCCATAACCAGAACAACTGATTTCCTGCATTATGCCCTTAACTGCTGTTAGCTGCCAGGCAATAATAATAGGAAGATCAGATAACCATATTAGTTACAATTTATTGAGCCAGGGACTGTGCTGGACACAGTGTATTAGTTTATTATTTATAAAAATCTCATAATTTTTAACTAATACCTGTGCTTGTTTTTATATATAACAATTATTATATGTTGCCTGTAACATTATGGTATGTAACAACTTTAGGGCTATAAAAGCATCAGCCATTTCAGCTGACAAGTAGGGCAAAGTTCCTTACAATTTAGAACTGTTTTGTATTGCTCATATCACTCATCTTATGCTGATAACATATCAGAAAGAGTAATGATTCAAATAAAAGGACATTTTGATGCCATAAAGGAATTTCTATTTATTAAATATACAGTCATATTCTATAAAGTATTTGCCTGTCATATAACAATAGTTTCTACAAGGTAGCACAATGTTTGGTACACAATAAATATTAAATGAATGAAAGTATAAAGGAAGATAAATTCAATAAAATGAAGTGCAAAAAAGTAGCATTGGAGGCTACAGAATGCTTTCCTACATTTATCTGTTTCAACTCGAAGGAACATTCTGGTGAGACCTCTTAGGAGAACTACAATTTGTTTTATTCCTGCTTAAACTGAGGATGACAAAAAAATTAAACTACAATTCTCAGTATTTAAGTAAATAGTTTACCATGATATTCTCCCTGTTGTCAATAAGATTTTATTATCATATAAACGTGAGCTCTTTATGTTATAGTTCCCCTTTAATCGGTTTACTTTTTGGTACTATTTCATTATTAAAAGCTGTTTGTAAAGATATGTCACTCAATCTACACATAAAGCAATTTCAGGATAAATATGTTGCTTTCATTTCTTCTCTCCTTCATTCATTAATCAACAAATATTTCTGAGCCTAAGGAAAGTAACGGCCATGTTGACAGTTGCTGGGGCTCCAGTGATGAATAAAAGAGATCCAGTTCCTGCCTTTGCAGAGCTTAGGATCCAATGAAAGTCTCCGAAGAGGTAGCAGAAAATTACAACGCAGTGTTATAAGAAATAATATTACTCCACATTGGACAGACACACAACAAATACCTGCAGGGGCCAGGAAAAGATTTCTACATAAAAAGCCATCGAAAACAGGACCCAACAGATAAAGGGAGTTTGGTTAGCAGAGTGAATGGGCACGAGGTTGGAGGAGAATGTCTTAGAAGATGAAATACATAACAAAGGCCAGGAGGTTAAAAAGAGAGAGAAAGAATATGCAGGAAACCTAATCAATTCAATAGAGCTAGGGTTATTAATTCATCCTTTCATTAAACATTTATTTATTGAACCTCCCACTGGGTGCGGGACACTCTGCTGGACATCGAGCTTGTAAAAGGGTAAATGGCAAGACAGGAGGCTGGAGAGACAAGAATGGAGAAGATCGAGAAGGGTTTCGTAATCGTCTTAAGGCTCGATGCTAAGTGCCATAGGGAAAATATTGAAAGTTTTTTTAAGCTAGTAGGTGATAGTCAGATTTGAGTTTTAGAACGATAACTCTAGTTACAGGATGGAGAATGGACTGAAGGGGACAAGACTGACAGCAGGAGAGCAGTTAGGATGTTACTGTGATGATTTGGGTGTGAAAGGATGGAGACCTAGCCTCTGGTGGTACCAGTACCAGTGAGGATGCAGAGTTTTGTGCACACTGCTGTGTCCGACTCCAGTCCCCTTCACTGGGCCAGTGCACCCATGGCCCCCGCTGCTGTGTGTTTTGGCTCCTAACAGCTCACAGCCCCACTATACCAGAACCTACCAGTGGTCAATGAAGGACTAGAGCCTTGGTCAACCTGTACCCTAGAGAGTTGTTCCCTGCTTGCCAGTCCAGAACACTGCTCCTTGTTCACCAGCCTCAGCCCACCAGCACCCCAGTGGGAAGCTTCCGGCGAGCCAGTCCCTTTCCTGCTTGCTAGTCACTGTTCAGCTACTATGAACCGGTTCTGGCCCAAGGCAACTGACAACTTCACCATCCCATGAACAACAACTCTACCTTCTCCAAAAGACTGGAATCCTAGTAGTAAGCAAAGTCTCAAAGCTACACAATAAAAAATTATTTTAATACCAATCCAATATTCTACATTCATACCTTGTAGCTTCTAAAGATATTTCATATTTCTAGGTAATAGATAAATATTTATTAGGAGGCAATAAATTATGATAACAAGAGTGCGGGGTGAGAGACAGTAAGTCTGGGTTCCAGTCCAAGCTTTACCTCTGTGCTTACGTGGCTACCTGCAAGCATTATCCAATCCCTTGTTAGAGCTGATGTCTTCATCTGTAGATCAAGAGGCTTGGAGGAGATTACCTCTATTACTTCTACCTATGATGCTCAATGATTCTGTTTAATCATTACCAGACATCACTTTTTTCCTCCAGAGTTTACTCATAGCATTTTTTACTTCAGCATTTCTGAGGGTGTAGATTAAAGGATTTAACATAGGAGTAATCATGGTATAAAACACAGCCACAGCTTTATCAACGGATAAAGTAACAACTGGGCGCAGATACACAAAGATGCAGGGCACAAAAAATAAAATGACCACAGTGATGTGAGACACACAGGTGGAGAGAGCTTTGCGCCTCGCCTCCAAGTTGTAGGTCCTTAGGGAGTGCAAGATGACCACATAGGAGGCCACCAAGAGGAGGAAGTTTAACAAGCAGATGAACCCACTGTTGGCAGCAACAAAGAGACCAAGGGTATGAGTGTCCATACAGACAAGCTGCAACAAAGGGTACAAGTCACACATGAAATGATCTATGACATTGGGGCCACAGAAGGGCAGCCAGACTGTGAAGAGAATCTGAATGGTTGCATGGAGAAATCCTCCAGTCCAGGCCACTCCCAGCAGAAGCCTGCACAGCCTGTGGCTCATGATGGCTGTATAGTGCAAAGGTTTGCAGATGGCCACGTAGCGATCATACGCCATCACTGTCAGCAGGATGATCTCAGTGGCACCAAAAATGTGTTCTGCATACACTTGAGCCATACATCCATTAAAGGAGATAATTTTCTTCTCATGAAGGGAGTCCATAATCAGTTTAGGAGCTGAAGAAGAAGAATAAATTGTGTCTATCAAGGAAAGCTGAGTCAGGAAGAAGTACATGGGGGAGTTCAGAGCCTGGCTGGTGGTAATGGTAACCACGATGAGCAGGTTGCCTGAAAGTGTTACCATGTATAGGACCAAAAATATCACAAACACTACTTTCTGCATTTTGGGGTTCTGTGTAAGGCCTACTAAAATGAATTCAGTCACATTCCTTTTCTGCTCCATCTATGCAGTGTGGGTGATAAAAACTCCAGAAAGGAATGCTTTACCTTTAAAATAAAAAATAAAAAGGAAGGAAAGATGGAAGAAAAAGAACTTACATATTGATACTGATAGTTAATAAGTCAAGTCTATATAGTCAACCAGATAAGTTTAATGCAGTCTATTTCCATTTGCATGATGAAGAATACACATATCATTCAATTAAACTTCAAGATAATATTTAAAACTAAGTTTTGCCATTATTAATTCTCACTTTCTCCTGGACCTCAGATTCCTTTATTCCCTATATCTTAATATATTTCTAAAACACAAAGACAGTGAAGGGTAAGATGAATTGTCCCTGTTACACGTGGGCAAGGTACATAACGAGGTACATGGAAAGGAAATCTCTTCCAGATGATTCCACAAATGCTTCACTGAGAAGCTAGCCTTACAGTTCAGAGCCCCAGGATAGCGGTCTCCCTTCTGGATACCCCACTGCATCAGAGTCCTTCCAGGCACAAGAACCATAGAGAAGAAAGTTGAGTGCACTTCTAATTGCCAATTTTTCTCTAGAAGAAGTGGCCCCTGGGGAACCAACAACTGACTACTAATATGTTTTTATAAATTCCTGAAGGTCTGTTTCAAAGGTCAGATTTCATGATCAAAATCAAACAGAAAACCAAAATTCGATTCATTACTTCCGTTTCTTGCAAATCTTAAAGTAATTAGAATATATTATTAAAGCTCTTCTCTTTCACAATTTTCACCTGCCTCCTTTTGCCCCATACCATACAGAAACAGCTTGGACTTATGTCAGAATTCGTGTCTTTGATGTCCTATGTTAACTGACGGACGCAAGCACAAATCGGTTCCTCTTCTGTCCTACCCCAAGACCAATAGTGTGGCTATTGCCACTCAAATCTGCTAATACCAGTTCTTCTGAAAGAATGAGAAATGAAGAAAAGCGTTGATCTAGCAAGAAGGCCCTGACCGTTAATAAAAGAGCCCTGCAATTCAAAGGCAAAAATCTAAGAAGACAAACTTCTTCCAAACAGAGAAACTTTTGTCGCTTGTTTATATTCTACATGTTTGAACATTTTGAAATGCAAACATTATAACTTGACTTTTCCCCTTTCTTAATAACATGCAGAGATTTACTGTTACCTTAGTAGTTCCTATGATGGTTGATTTTTGTTGAGTGTTTGCCACATGCCAGGCACTATGCTAAGAACTTTACATGCATTATTTCACTGAATCTTCACAACAGTGCTTTGAGATTGGTACACTATTATCTATACTTTAAAGAAAAGGAAATTGTAATTAGGAAAAGATAAATGACCTGCCCAAAGTCATAATGATAAAAAAAATACATAGAGGAACTTGTATCCAAATCTAAGTTGTTCTTCTTTACTGTCTCCAGATCTTTTACACTCAGTACCTCTCCAGTATGGATCCAGTTTACTCTAGGATTCAGCAATGCCAGAGTTTGGACAAGTAGGTTGGTACCTAACGCCACCACCTGTGACCATGTGAAATCCATAGCAGTGTCAACCTATGAAATGTAGAATCAGGTGTTAATGCGTTTAGGGTCCACTGGACAAGACCCTAGAATTTTGGTACACTAGACATCCACTAGAAGCTTGAATTTAAAGATAAGGAAACTGAGGCCCAGAGAAGTCAAGTCTAAAGAAACACAGCTATTTGAATAGTATCAGAACACAGTAAGAACATAAGTCTTCTAATGCCCAACACAGTAAATCTTTTTCCACCACCACATCTTGCTTCCCTTAAGATGACTTTAGACAAGTGTACACAAGAAAAAAATCACCCTCAGGTGACAAAGAGAATCAATTTTCATCTCTTACCTTTAGCAATACCTGTCTTGACTAAGAAAAAGGGCTAAGTTCAAGGATGCAGAAATTCAGTCACATTGCTGGGATTAAAATCCATTGTAGCAGAAATAAGGTCTTACTTGGTTGGAACAACATACAAAAATGTTTGAATAGAGTCAGAATAAAAAGTGACCTTGAACCTGGAGTTTAATATAGATTCCCAAACACAGTAGAAGGTACATTCTTTCCTTACAGATCCTATATTTTAATGCATTTTTCTTATGGATCTCAGTTTTAGAGTTGAATGTTTCTTTCCAGAAACAGAATCCAAATGTTGTCTTTCTCTTCTATTCCATGCTAACCTATCTCGACCACAGTGACTATCATACATTCTATCTCTGCTTCACCTTAAATTTCCCTTCTTTATTCTGATTTGATTCTCATATCTTCTATCGGCATAAGGGAGGCATTTCCCCTCTTTAATCCCTGTAAATTATCAAAGTCAGAGCAGTTTCAATGAAATGAGTACCTGTACATGATCCAATCTCTGAATTTTCAAAACATCACACCATATTCCTTACCGCTGGAGGTAACCCTCAGTGACCCATCCAGCTCCAATCTGCTATACTGCTGCACTGTCTCCACACTCAAAAGCCTAGAAATTGACTCAGGGATCCATAAATTCCTAATAATATAGATATATTCACACACCGTGAGAACAAATGTTTCTGCAAAATATCCTAAAATATCTCAAAGTGATTCTCCATCAAATATCAGAAAGTAATGCTTTGATGATTTTAATTATAAACCGCTTGGTAGAAAGTGGAAATGTGAGAAACTGGATTAAAAATCAGCAATTCTAGTTAACTTACTGTGGTTGCCTCTGTAGTTAAGGAGAATATCCAATAAATTCAGGAACCAGAAATAAACATTCCCTGTATCTGTTCAAACATCATGTTGTGTAATGGATATTTTTCAAGCCCCTACTGACTGGACAATATTACAGGAAGCAGAGAATGCGACACAAATTTCTTCAAATTATTTCAGCCTGCACTTTCAAAGCTCCAATACCTTGGAGACTGGAGATTCAAGTCAAAGGGGGGAAAATGAGATGTTGAATTTGAAATCCAAAGTCCTCAGGTACAAACGGGATTCTTCAGGACAAGCTATCTAGCTACAGAACAAGAGATACAAAGATTTCCATCGCTTAATAATCCCCCCTTATTCTACACTTAAAAAAGCAGCTTCTTGAGTGTTCAGAGAGGATACTGAGAACATTAAAGAACCTATCTTTCTGTCTGAGGATTGACCCTCTCAGGAATTAATTATCTCTGTGTTTTAAAAATCTCACCTTAGAAACAGATATTTGGGAGAATTCCTTTCTAAACAACACATCTACATCTGCCTGGTTCTTTTCTCTGCATTTAAACATATATTAACAGCCTGAGTTCCTGGTCTGGAAAATCATGCAATAAATCTCTCCTCTTATATGCCCTTGGGTATCATGAAGTGGGACATGCAGGATTCTAAATGCTGTATAAACAACAACATGGAGTTTCATTCAAGTTGCCTCCCTGAGGAAATTTCTTCACTGGCTGAAATCACCAGAGGAGTTTGGGGTACTGCATCAATCTCTCAGCTATACTGTGAACACATCAGGACACGCTCTGTAGGAACCTTGCAATTTCATATATTTTCAGGCAGAGTAATATCTAGACTTGGATAAAACTGAAGGCCAAATGAAGGCTAAAATTCTAGTACCGACTTACATGGTGTAAAAATATAAAAAGATCAATTTTTATGCCTTTTGTTGACTACTTTTGGAAGTCCACTAATTCCACTGGCCATTCAATGACAGTAGTCTTATCCACACAAACAGATATCTTTAAATTTTATTCACACATAATTTATTTGAGACAGTGGAGATTGAAACAGTCAACTGTATTCTGCCATTTTGCAAACACATACTAAAGCAAGTACTCAGCAGCCTAGAGAAGAGGGTGATGTTTAAATCACATGTTATAAGACCTGAAGCGCCAGCTACATTTAAATGTACAGATAGGCATTGGAGGGAGAACCAGGAGAAATAGTAATAATAGCACCTACCATTACTGAGTCCCTACTTTTGTTCCTGCTTTTAGTAATTAGAGTCTTCCATCTCCGTTTTAGTCAATCTAGGCAAAGGTTTATCAATTTGATGATCTTTTCAAATAATCCACTTTTGTTTTTATTGTTTTCATATTCTGCATTCTCTAATTCATTTGTTTCTGCTCTTTGTTATTTCATTCCTTCTCTTTGCTCCAGCTGTATTTTGCTCTTCTTTCTCCAATGTCTTAAGGAGAAAGGTTAGGCTACTGATTGATTTCAGGTCTTTCTTCTTTTACTGAGATAGGTATTTATAGCTCTAACATTCCCACTAAGCACTGATTTAGATGCATCCCATAAATTATACTATGTATGTTTTCATTTTCATCCATCTCAGAGTATTTTCTAACTCCTTTCACAACTTCCTCTTTGGCCCATTGGCTATTCAGGAATATGCTGTTTAATTTCCACATCTCTGTGAATTTCCCAAATTTCCTCCTATCATGATTTTTAATTTCACTACAGCATAGTTAGAGAGCATACTTTGTATGATCACTACTTTTATATTTATTGAGTCTTATTTTATGGCCTAGCATATGGCCTAATCTGGAGAACGTTCCATGGGCACTTGAGAGAATTAATATTCTGCTGTTGCTGAATGGACTGCTTTATAGACATGTGTTAGTTATAATTGATTTATAGCATTGTTTCAGTATTCTGTTTCCCATTAAACTTCTGGATAGCTGTCTGACCATATTGAATGTTGGATATTTAAGTCTCCAACTATTGTTGAATTATTTATTTACTCTTTCTACTGTGCCAGTAATATACATGTATTCATATATTCTAAGGCTGTATTGTTAGCTGCAATATGTCTATAATTGTTATGTCTTGATTCATTGAATATTTCATCATTATAAAATATCCTTTTTGGTCTCTCGTCACAATTTATGGCTTAAAGTCTATTTTGTCATATATTAGTGTTAGCTTTCATTTGCTTAGTTTGCTTGGTATATATTTTTCCATATAATCACATTCCACTTGTTTCTTCGAATCTAAAGTGTGTCTCTTGTAGACAAAATATATTTGAATGATGTCTTTTCCATTCTATAAATCTCTGCCTTTTACTTAGCACTCTAAATCATTTATATTTTATGTAATTACTAAAAAGGTAGGATCTATATCTTCTATTTTGCTCTTTGTTTTCTAAATGTCCTGCCCTGTCTTTTAATGTCTTTATTTCTCCATTACTGCATTTTTTGGGTTAAAAATATTTTTTATAGTGTTCCATTTTAATTCTTGTCGCATCTTTTACTGTATTTTTTAGTTGTTATTCTAAGTAACTAAACAGTGAGAACAAGAGCCAGGTTCTTATTTCTGGGTGCTGATAGGTTAGAGGATGGAATTATGAAAGATTATATTAAGGTTCTCTTTTGTTGTTTGGATGGAGAGGGAATGTAGGGTTGGTTGCTAGTTATGTGTTTATCCACCATGCTTGCTAAACTCAATTGTTATGTCTAATACTTTGCTTACATAAACTTCTAGATTTCCTGTATGAGAAGTATGGCTCTTGGCCAAAAGCCTGTTTGATTTTTCAGGCCTGATCATAGGCAATTACAAAGGCTTCTTGACAGCCTTCGTAAGAGAAAGCTGCTCACTCCACACCAGATTTTGGAGTTTTGTCAGAGAGAATGAAGATGAAAAATAGCTACTCTGTGGGCAACAGATAACATACCTTAAATGTCTCTGTTAGTTACTCTCCTTTCTCTCCTATATCTGTAATTTCTGTGGGTTTTTTTCTTTCTCTTTCTTCTGTCTCTATCTCTTACCTCCCTTCTCTCTCCATCTCTTAGTTCTTCCCATTGGCATTTAAACATGATCAAGTTTCTCTCATTTAGAAATATATTCGCCCTCAATCTCATGTCCCACTTCAGTGACTAAGTTCATTCTCATAACCCTTATGAGGTAATATTATTATCTCTATTTTGCAAAAGAGATAATTGAGACAGAGAAGTTGGGTAACTTACCCAAGATCACACAGCTTCGCCAGGATTCAATAAATGATAGCCAAAAGTATCATAGTAGTGGAAAGTACAAAAATTTCTCTCAATTAATTTCAGAAAATATTTTCCATACTTTCTATGCATAATGCACTAGTTGGATAATTTTATATGCTCTCTTTCAGCTTTACATAAATTGGGATTCTCCCAATAATCCCAATTTATGTAAAGCTGTTTTACAGGTTCTGGTAAGTTAAGTGACATGCATATAATAACGGTAAACAGAATTGAGAATCACACCCAGGTTCATGTCTTTGGTGTATTATTTATCTAAGACTCTACCATGTTCCACTCATGTAGAGGATGTCCCTGGTCCTAAGTCTGAACTCCTGCTCAGTCTTCCCTTCTACTCTGCAGACATCAGGAAATTTCCACAATCAAAACTTCCAAGATAGTGCCTAGGCAGATCTCTCAGATGGGGCCAAATATAGGAGCAGAAGATAAGAGATGTTCTCTTTTCTCTTTGGCTCTCCTTTATCGTCATTGCTGCACATGGGATCTGTCTAAGAAATGTGTCCCGCCTGCAACTGGTGGTAGAACCAAAGTCTCTAAATAATGCACAGCTGGTCTGAATGAGCTCCTCCTCTCCCATCATTCCCAGTGCATGAGACACATCACGGAATCAGTGCCCAATGCACTACGTTAAGAGAATTGTTAGAACTCAGGTTAGAAATTAGATCGGTGTGTATTTAAATCCAAGCGCTACCAAATATTAGCTTTGTCAACCTTGACCAATTAAAGCTCACAGTGAGCATCAATTTTCTTATAGATAAAATGGAATTATAAATTCCCCCCTCATGGGTATTATGTGAGAATCAGATAAAATACCATACTTACCAGAGTAACATAAATAGAGTGCTCATTATTTGTTAGTTCTCATTATACCATGATTTTTTTTTATTTCCTACAACCTTTTCAAGAACTCTTCATGTCAGATTGTTTTAGTAAAAAGAATGTCACTCATAGAAAAGATTTCAGAATTACAATGATTTATGGATCAGCATTCAATACTTTAATACTTGGTCTTTTTTCTTCTCTCCTTGTTTCTATGTTTGTCCAGATTTTACCAACCATAAAGAAGATAAGCTATATATATATATATATATGAATTAATTCCTGCCCAAAGCCTGAAATAGTCACACCATGAAATCTGATTTACTATAACAGAAAATGATAATAAACAGTGAGCCTTTGCTCTATGCCAGGCACCAATCTAAGCACTTTATACTCTTAATCTTGTAGAACCCCACAGAGTCCTGTGACAGATACCATTATCAGATATGGGAATTTGTATGTAAAGAGTAATTTGCCCAAGATCACATAGTGTAGCAAATAGATGAGCCAGCAAAATTCTTACTCTTTAGCATGATTCAGATTTTTACTATTATTTTTTATTAAATTTATTGTGTTGACATTGATTAATAAAATTATATAGGTTTCAAGTGTACAAGTCAATAACACATCATATGTATATTGCATTAAAGAGCAGTTTCTCTAGTCCACATGTGTCTATCCTCAGGGCATTACAGTAGAATAGAAGTTTTGCACTGACTTAGAGTTTTCACATGTTACCTTGTTCAATACTCCCCATAACTGTGAGACAGGTATTATTAAGGCTGTTTGACAGACTCTGGCTGGCTCATACACCCATAGTCTCATGGCTAGAACATTCTGTGCTTTAGGTCCCTGACTCTAGAATCATTTCCTAAACACAGTAATAGAAAGGCTGTTAATCTAGCATAGCTGGCTCTCCCCCACCCTCTTGGTCATATATGTCATAGCCACAAAAGAGAAAAGGTAACCTGGTTTGGCTGCCATCTTAGTTGAAGCTGCTAATTCTAATCCTCTGGGAGTTGATAGGTCAGAGCCTCCCTAACTCCTTGCACTTGAGTAATACTCATTTAAATATTTCCTGAAACTACAGGTGAAAATGTTAGCAAGGACAGACCCAGGAAGACTACATAAGCATAAACAGCCACAGGTCACAGAAGCTGTCTGGTTCTGAGTTTCAAACCCATTTGGATACAGACTCTCAGGGACCAACGGAGTTATCTCCGGACGGAGCACAGCCTTACTAAGAAAAAGGCTTAAAAGAGCTAAGTTCATTCAGGGACCTGCTACTTCAAGACAACTTTCATTTGATGCTGGTTCTATGGTGTTTAAAATCCCTAATTTTTCTACTATAACATAGTCTGCTATTTTCAGGGTTTAAATCGGGTTAGATCCCAGATCAAGTGGTTTTTTTATAATATACTTCATCTGGTCACCAAGAAAGAACTGGCAAATGTATATATAGAGAGAGATGTCCTCCAATAATTAGGTTTTTTTCCCCCATCAATTTTTTTTGAAGCCTAAACTTTGAAAGCTGTCTGACCAAAAAAAAAAAAATCATTATCTGACCTAGGATGCTGTGCCTCACACTCACAGGATGGTGTAATCCTATAATACAAAACTAAACCCAGACCATGAACTCAGCATTGCTTAGGAAGTCTCTCTCAACAATTGTTATCAAGTTATTAAGTGAGGAAAGGAAATATTATACTTTAGATAAAAATAGATGAACCTGCAAAGCAGCCATTTGCAATGGGTCAGTGATTGCTACCGCCATGCAAAGTATGCTCTACAAATAAGATGCCTTGTTATTGAATGAACCTGTTACTTCTTTTGAAAATGCATTCAGAGAGGTAGGTACAAGCTGTGATTACTTTATTTGTATTTTTTTCAAGTGATTTACTGTCACAGATTTTTATTAATAATGACTGGCATATTTAGTCTACTAAGAAAAGCAGTAAGGATATTATGGATGCAGACCTGAGCTAAGAAAAAATTATATTATTAAATTATTTTAATTATAAAAGTAATATATTCATTTTGTAGAAAACTTGGGTCAGAATATTTTTTTTAAATATAAAAACTGTCCTTAACCCATAATTCAAATTATTACTATTAGTCTTTATGTACTTTTTTCATACTTTTCTATGTACATATGTCATTTTGGACAATTTAGATAACATATAAGCCATTTCATAACTTGTGTTTTCCCTTCAGTATTATATTGGAAGAATCCTTTCATATCATTAATTCTTATTGCAAATAATTTCAAGTTCACCTGATATTTCACAATTATAATTCATTAATTGTCCCTCTTTATATAGACATTTGGATTTTCACTTTTTCATTAAAAATATATTGTAAATATATTTTTGAAAATATATTTACAAAATATATTATTGTAAATATATTTCACATAAAAATATATTGTGAAAAACAAACTATAAACATAATTTTTGCCCATATTTTTATCTATAATAGATTCCTAAGCATAAGGAATACTAGACAAAGGGACATGACCAGTTATAAAGCCCTTATTGTATACAAACTCTTTCCAGAATATTCAATACACACCAGCACTGGGTAATTTAACTGTCATAAATCTTTGTCAATTTGCCCACTAAAAGTATTTCACTATTTTTAAATTGTATTTCTTTGATGACTTATGAAATACAGGAATAATTTTTAGATGTTTAATGTTTTTTCTAATAATTATCTTTGTATTAGTTTTGCCCTTATTTTAATAATGGTGAGAGTAGATCTCTTTTTCATAAAAACAATTTCTATAATAATGGTTATGTTATACTTGTTGCAAGTATTTTTTTAGTGTGTTCCTTATCTTTATGTAGTTGGATCCATTAGTTTTGTCCTATATTTATATATCATTACATTTTACTTAAAAACACTCTTCCCTATCCAGAGATTATATGTATTTTTATATATATATATATTCGTTTTTCTGTTTTTTAATAAATCTCTGTTTTTTGGAAGACTTTAACATATACAATTTGAGTTTTTCTCTTTTCTTTCTTTTTCTGTTCTTTTGTGTGTGTGATGGCATGAGAAACTTTATTTTGAAAATGCCTATCCAGTAATTGAAAAATCTTTTATGAACTATGCATAATATTCTTAATTATTTTAAAATCTATTTGCAAATTGATCGTATTTGCTTTGTATTGAGCTTACCTGTACTTATCGGTTTTATTTGTATTTTTAAAATACTAAATACTAAAAAGGTTTCAAATTTATCAAGTCCAATATTTTTCTATCGCCTGATGTATTGATGTCTGCATTCAACTTTTTTTCTGAATATAATTGGTTGTTTTCAAACCTCTTGAGTTGAACACTTATTTCTCTCATAATTTATGTTCTTTCTTATTATAATAATCAAATATTTCAAAGATAAGAATAATAATATGTGGGGGGTTTTTTTCATTTTTATTCTCTAATCAAGAATTTGGAGTGTAGGAAAAGCTATATGTTTACATTTAGAACTTGGCTATGTAATAATGCTATTCTTCAATTCCTCTATGCCCTCTGTCATTTTTCCTATTTTATACAGGAGAAAGCTTAGGTGCAGTAAGACTAAGATCTATGTACAATATCACATGGCTACTAATCAGTGAAAAAGAATTTAAAAACATAAGTCTATCTGACTATAAAGAACAAACTCTATCCTACAAATTAGGATACTTTTGTTTCTTCCTCACCTTAAAAGTATCTATTTTGTCAGTAGATCCAGAGACTTTTTCATGGTCTTCCTTAAATCAAGTTTTGATTAGCAAAATGCCCCTAAAGCCTACACATGACAGAAGTTCTCCAAATAGTGAATTCTAAAGTTTAGAATAAATGTAGGCAATTCTGCATTGCAACATGCTGTCTGTTTTATACTCTTCAGAATATTCTTCTTCTTTCTTGTTTGATAATATCCTTAGACAATTCTGTTTAAACATAGATAAGTTCCTAATCTAACTGCCGGGTATATCTTACTAACCTTAAACATTCACTGAGTTCAGCTTTTTCTAGAATGTGACTATATTATTCCTAGTTTTAAACTGAATTTACCTGATATTTTATATTCATGCTGAAACAAATTAAAAATAACAAGAATAATGAACTCTGAAGGTTAGCCTCATCAGTACAAGAAACTAGAGAAGAGACATGTGGAAATAGACTCATGAATTCAAGCCTCTGCTTCTCTTACAGGTCCTCTCTTTACTCTTGTTTTTCTGTGGCAATTGTTGGGAGAATATCCAACCATATACAATTACAGGAAAAGTGCCTGGAAAGTCAACAGTCGTAAAACCATGTTTACGTATATGAATGAGTCTATGTACGTTTGTGAGTGTGTGTATGAGAGAGACAGATGAGAGAGAGAGAGGGAGAGAGAGAGAGAGAAGGGCTATGAGTTTGTTACATGACTAATAATGCCCAACTCTAAGTCTTGGGTTTATCTGCTTGGGGTTTTCATCAGTCTTACAGAAAACAAACTTGACAGAAATTATTTGCTTGATCAAAATTTATCTGCCACAATTGAGATCCCTGTGCTATTCACAGATAAATCAATTATCCAAATGCTAAAGTGGATTCATGGAACAAATGAACAATGTGACAGAATTCATCCTGCTTGGCCTGACACAGAACCCGGATGTGCAGAAACTCCTGTTTGCTGTGTTTACAATTATCTACTTTCTTACTGTGGCAGGCAACCTACTCATTGTAGTGACAATTACCACCAGCCGAACCCTGGGCTCCCCCATGTATTTTTTTCTTTCTTTCTTGTCCTTCATAGATGGTTGCTGCTCTTCTACCATGGCTCCCAAAATGATATTTGACTTACTCACTGAAAAGAAAACTATCTCCTTCAGTGGGTGCATGACTCAGCTCTTTGCTGAACATTTCTTTGGGGGAGTTGAGATCATCCTGCTCACAGTGATGGCCTATGACCGCTACGTGGCCATCTGCAAGCCCCTGCACTACATGATCACGATGAGCAGACGAGTGTGTGGCCTCCTGGTGGCCATGGCCTGGGCTGGTGGATTTCTTCATGCTCTGATTCAAATTACTTTCATAGTCTGGTTGCCCTTCTGTGGCCCCAATGTCATTGACCATTTCATCTGTGATCTTTTCCCTCTGCTAAAACTCTCTTGTTCTGACACTCACATCTTCGGACTTTTTGTTGCTGCCAACAGTGGACTAATGTGTATGCTCATTTTCTCTATGCTTATCACCTCCTATGTCCTCATCCTCTGCTCCCTAAGAACTCACAACACTGCAGGACAGCGGAAGGCTCTCTCCACCTGTGCCTCCCACGTTACTGTAGTGGTCCTGTTCTTTGTGCCCTGTATATTCGTGTACCTTAGGCCCATGGTCACCTTCCCCATTGATAAAGCAGTTGCTGTGTTTTATACTATGGTAACACCCATGTTAAACCCTTTAATCTACACCCTCAGGAACTCAGAGGTGAAAAATGCCATAAGAAAGCTTTGGAGCCAAAGAATATTCTTGGGTAAAAATTCATGTGAATAGAGAAGATAAAAACAATGTTCTATACATATTTTGAGAATAAGTGTGACTAATAGAAAGAGTAATAGTCTTGATGTCAAAATATGTACTTAACATTTTGCTTCTCTTGATTTCTGGAATCTCTAATTGTTTCTCTTTCATAAAATATTAATGGTTGATTAAATGATGACTAAAGTTTCCTCCAAATAGAAACTTCTTTGTATTTACAAATTATTGATCAATGGGACATTGCTAATTCACATAAAATGACACAATGCATGGAAAAATCTCCAAATTTATGTATTCAGTAGAACAGTTCTCTGTAGTTCCGGGTATAGATTATGTAACCAAAAGACCAAGTAATTAAAATATTTAAACAAACAGGCCAAAGAGCTTAGTATTTTGTTGAAACTGCATAGTTTTCATCCCAACAAATGTAGTCAAAGTAGAATTATTACTGTAAGAGATAAAGATCAACTAAAAATAAATGGGTTTTGAAGACTGAGAGAGTCATTAAGGCAAGACTCATTCCAAAGTTAATGCTTCTATGTTACACAAATATAGGGGGCATCTTTTACATTGTAATAAGGGCTCTTCCCAGAATAAGTTATTTTCTCTAAAATAAAATAATTCTTAAATTCTAAAATTCTTAAATTCTTAAATAAAGCTATAGAGGGATATAAGATTCTTCCAGGAGTAGCCAGAATGCAATCTTACACGTGATATCTCTAGCCAAAAACAATTTGTGGAGCACTTATTGTCAAAGACATCCTATATATAACTTCACCTCCAAAGTAGCTTTTATTGCATAGATTTGTAGCTTAGCTAATAGGAACAAAAGTATCTGGTACAAAAAAGAGAACTGATGATAACTGAGTAAACAAGAAGTCTGCACATTCAAATTTGAAAAGAAAATTTCAAACCAATTGTACGCCAATGAGATGGGAAGTAGTTTGAGATATAGACACAATGCCATTCTAAGAGAAAAACCCCAGATAAAAGAAGACCTGCAAGAGAAAAAAAGAAAAAGAATCAAAGCATATCAATACAAAAAAAAAAGTCAAAAAAAACAAAGGAAGGCAGTAAGAAAGGAAAAGAGAGACAAAAGAACTATAAGACAGACAGAAAACAATTAAAATGGCAATAATAAGTCTTTACCTATAATTACTTTAAATGTAAATGGGTTAAACTCCCCAGTAAAAAGATAAAGAGTGGCTAAATGGACTTAAAAAAAAGATTCAACTGTACAAGAGTCTTCCTTAAGATCTAAGGACACACACAGGCTCCAAATAAAGTGATAGAAAAAATATTGCAGGCAAATGGTAACCAAAAGAGAGCAGGAGTGGCTATACTTATGTCAGACAAAATAAATTTTAAGACAAAAATTATCACAAGAGACAAAGAACTTTATATAATGATAAAGGTAAACCCACCAGAAAGATATAATAATTAGAAATATATATGCAACCAACATCTGAACATCTAAATATTTTAAGCAAATATTAACAGATCTGAGTGCAGAAATAGACAATAATACAATAATAGTAGGAAAATTCAATATTTCAATCTCAATGATGGATAGAACACCTGGACAGAAAATTCATAAGAACACAATGGACTTGAACAACACTATAGACCAAATGAACCTAACAGACATATCTAGAACATTACATCCAATAACCATAGAATATACATTCTTCTCAAGTGTACATGGAAGATTATGCAGAATACATCATATGTTAGGTCACCAAGTCTTCAAAAATTGTTAAAGACTGGACTCATACAAAGTATCTTTTTTAACATAATCCAGTGAACTAGAAATCAACAGCAGAAAACAACTGGAAAATTTCCCAATACATGGAAATTAAACAACACATTGATATACAACCAATGGTTTAAAAAAGAAATCAAAAGGGGAATTAGAAAATATTTGAAGACAGGGGAAAATGAAAAAACTATCGACTAAAATCAACATAATGCAGCAAAAGCAATATTAAGAGGGAAATTTATAGTGATGAATACCTACATTTAAAAAAAAAAAAAAGATCTTAAATGACCTAACAGTGTACCTCAAGAAATGAGAAAAAGAGGTGAACACCAAGCCCAAAGTTAGCAGAGGAAAGAATAATAAAGATTAGAGTAGAAATAAATAAAATAGGTACTAGGGAAAAAAAATTTAAAAGTCAATGAAACAAAGAGTTGGTGTTTTGAAAAGAAAAACAAAATTAACAAACTGGCTAGACTGAGAAAAAAAGAATGAAAAGTCAAATAAATAAAATCAGAGTGGAAGAGGATATTAAAACTTATGTCAAAGAAATAAAAGGATTATAAGAGACTACTACAATTATACGCCAACAAATTGGATAACTTAGAGGTAATGGATAAATTTCTAGAAACATACAAGCTACCAAATCTGAAGCACAAAGAAACAGATACTCTGAACAGACAAATAATGAGCAAGGAAATTGAATCAGTAATCACAAACTTCCCAGGAAAGAAAAGCCCAAGAACATAGAATTCACTGTAAATTCTACTAAACATTTAAAGAAGAATTAAAACCAATCTTTCTCAAACTCTTCTAAAAATTTGATGAAGAAAAAACAGTTCTAAGTTTATTTTATAAGGCCAGAATCACTATTAGCAAAATGAAACACAAGAAAACTATAGGCCAATATTTTTATAAAATATTTGATAAACATACATGTAAAAATCCTCAACAAAGTACTAGCAAACTGAATTCAGCAGCACATTAAAATATCATACACTAAGTGCAATTTATGCCTGGGATGCAAGCATAATCAACGTATCAGAATCAACCAATCTCATATACCACATTAACAGAACAAAGGACAAAATCGTGATTATATTGTTAGATGCAGAAAAAGCATCTGGCAAAATTAGTACCTCTTCATGACAAAAATTCTCAACAAACCAAGAATAAAAGAAAATTACCTCAACATAATCAAGGTCATATGACAAGTCCACGGAAAACATATACTCAGCAACTGCATAGTTTCTTTCTTCAACAAGTGCACAATAGACAGCTTCTCCTCTAAGACTGGCAACAAGGTAGGATTCCCACCCTCACCATTTCTATTAAAGATAGTACTAGAAGTTCTAGTCCGAGCAATTAGGCCAGAAAAATAAAAGGCATCCAAATAAGAAAAGAAGAAGTAAAATTATTTCTATTTTCAGATGACATGATCTTATATATAGAAGACCATAAATACCACACACACACACACATACACACACACACACACACACACACACACACATTAGCTGTTAAGAGCTAATCAATAAATTGCAGGATAAAGTGCAGGATAAAAAAAACAACATACAAAAATCAGTTGTATTTCTATAAATTAACAAGAAGTTACACGAAAATAAATTAAGGAAAAATCCCTCTTGCAATAGCATCAAAAGGAATAAAATACTTAGGAATAAATTTAACTAAAAAAGTGAATGACTTATAAACAAAACTATGAGACATTGATGAAAGAAACTTTACAAGACACAAATAAATGGAAAGATATCTTGTGTTCATGGATTGTAAGACTCAATGTCATCAAAATGTCTATGCTACTCAAAGCAATCTACAGAGTCAACAAAATCCATATAAAGATGCCAAAAGCATTTTTCATGGAAATAGAAAAGCAATCATAAAATTCATATGAAACCACTAAAGACACTAAACAAGCAGTCTTGAGAAAGAAGAACAAATCTGGAAGTATCATATTTCCTAATTTCAAATTTATATTTTAAAGCCTTAATTATTAAAATAGTATGCTATTGACATAAAGACAAACATGTTGACCAATGGAACAGAATAGAGAACCAAAAAATAAACCCATGCACATATATATGGTCAACTGATCTTTGACAAGGATGCCAAGAATATACAATGGATATTCTTTTTTTCATAAATGGTGCTGAGAAAACTGATAACCAAATGCTAAATCATGAAAATGAAACCTTATCTTACATGTTATACAAAATTCAACTCAAATTTAAATGTAAGGCCTGAAGCCATAAAATTCCTAGAAGAAAACAGAGCAGAAAATCTTCATAACATTGGAATGGGCAATAATTTCTTGGATATGACCCCAAAAGCAGAGATAACAAAACGAAGAATAGACAAATGGGACTACATTAAACAACGAAGGACACAATTAACAAAGTGAAAAGACAACTTATAGAATGGGAGAAAATATTTGCAAACCATGTCATTGATAAGGGTTAATATCCAAAATGTATAAACAACTTGTACAACTCAGTAGCAAAAATAGCCCAAAAATGGGCAAAAGACTTGAATGGGCATTACAACAAAGAAGATACACAAATGGCCAACAAATGAAAAGTCTGAAACATCACTAAACACTAGGGAAATGCAAATCAAAACCACAATGATATATCACTCCACATCTTGTTACAATGGCTATTATCAAAAAACAGATAACGAGTGTTTGTAAGGATGTGAGAAAAGGGAATACTTGTGCACTGTTGTTAGAAATATAAATTGGTACAGCCACTATTTAAAATAGCGTGGAAGTTCCTCAAAAAATTAGAAATAAAACTACCATGTGATCCAGTAATCTCGCTCCTGGGTATTTATCCGAAAGTACTAAAATCAGGACTCAATGAATTATTTGCATTCTTACAATCATTTCAGCATTATGTACAAGAGCTAAGATGTGGAAACAACCTAAATTTCCACCAATAGATTCATGGATTTTTTTTTTAATGTGGTATGTATATACACATGAAATGTTATTCAGCCTTCAAAAAGGAAGGAAACTCTGCCATTTGTGGAAACATGCATGAATACTGAGGTTATTACTCTAAGTGAAATAAGCCAGTAATAGAATAATTAATACTTATATGAAGTACCTAACATAATCAAACCCAAAGAAGCAGAAAGTAATATGGTGGTTTCCAGGGGCTGGTATAAGAGAGGAATGAGCAGTAATTGTTTAAGGGATATGGAGTTTGGGACAATGAAAATTTTCTGTAGATGGCTGTTGGTGATGTTTGCATAACAATGTGAATATACTTAATGCCACTGAACTGTATACTTAAAATGGTTAAATTAATAAATTTATGTTATTTATATTTTACCACAATAAAAAAATACTGAGGGAGACGGACAGACTGTGAGCGAGGTTGGTAGCAAACAGAGGAGCAAAATTGCTAACTGTAGGACAGAGCTAAAGGTGTTGCTTCCTTTTCTGGTTCTGGACTTCAGAAGTGTGGCAATTTGATTTAAAGGTAAAGGCTGACAACAAAGAACGGTGATTCTTTGCCGGGTTCCAGTGTGCTCTTTATTGCCTCAGAAGCCGAGAGAGAGAAGATTGTAGCGTTTCTATTCTCTACGTCTGGATGTTTTTATAAGTGAGCAACCGGCTGAGTATGATTTTTCTCAACAGCTACTGTGTGAAAATACAGTACTTTACTGTATTTCCCCAAGATTCTCTTTCCACAGAGCAGAGAGAAAAGCTACATTCCCCTGAACACATCTTGAGAATCTGTCGTCTAGATACTCATTCCAAAGGAAGTTGATATGTCTATAACTTTTAAATGACTCAATCTTTGGTAGCTAGGAATCCTGCCATCTAAGTCTATTCTAAGTCACTCACTAATAAAAATGTCACAATCTCCAGAGCATTTTGGCATATAAGCTTGAAGATTACCATTTCCATTCACAGTGTAGCCCTATCATTTAAACCAGTCATTTTTTCAGAGAGAAATCCATTCTCTGAACTCTGCCCTATTCCTAAAACCACCCCATATCCTATGCCAGGCTCGCCAATGTCAAAATGAGCAACAAAGCCCTATAACAAAACTTGCTAACTTCTCATACCCAAGTCCCATCCTAAACTATAGCCAGAGACACATGCCTAACCAAAGCTCAACCATATTTCTAAAACATCACTAAACACTAGCCTCTGATTAGGTTTGTGGGTGCCAAATAGGAGTAAATACAAGACTCTGGCTCATGCCTCAGCAAATATTTCAACAGACCCAATTACTAATCCTCTGAGGACTTGAGGTCAATGGATTACCAAATCCTACACTTTATGAAAGCCTATTTAAACATTAGTCTAGAGTCAGTGAAGAAAGAATTACAAAGAAAGACCTTTAAGTAAATGACAGCAGCAGTACCAACAAGCTGAAGATTTGTGTGAGAGACACTCTCCCAAGCTTGGTAGGTTAGAAGGAGGACTTAAATCAGAAATAAAAAGAATTCTCTCCATATTGCTCATAGACTTGTTTGGAAACAAAAATTTAGCAGAATTGATTGAGAAAACAATGTCCAATCAAGTTGATTTGATTCACTTATACATTTTATAGTTCCATATCCCAACTTTTCCTGATTTAAAAGTTGTTTTCATTGTTCTCATTTTTAATTTAAGTTGAATATACTTCTTAGATATCTGAAAATAGGTAGAGTTTGAAGATATGTTTATACTTTCACAGGAAGCCAAGAAAATAAGTAGAAATGAAATCCTAGAGCTACTAAATTTTCCTAAAACAGCTCATTTTCTGAGTAAATCCAGACTGATCATGGGAACTGAAAGCAATTAAAATGTCCAAGATTGGGAGCGTTGTCTAGAGAGATAAGCGTTCCAGTGTCCCACTGTTAGCTCATGGAGTCTATTTGTGGATGTGGAGCATATGCCACCAGGGTAAGAAAGTGATGACTGGGCTCAATCTAAAAACTAAGGAAACCACAATCAACTAGATCCAGGTCAGTGGTAACTAAATCTTTTTTCCCAAATTTTAAGCAGATTAACTTAATTTAGCCAATTTACTTTCACTGAAATAGTTTTGTAGTTAGATTCTGTGACTTGAATCTTTCTCTGAAAAAATGATTTTGGACACAATGACATGAAAATATCAACGGAAAAATAAATAAATAAATTGCCAGACAAGATGCTGGGGAGAACTACTAAAGTCACATGTGCAACACTGTTGTTACATTTATGTCTCATTAAGTAGTTGATCCTGTAGGTTTGTTTTAATGATCTGAAATTCTCTTCCCTTTTCACGACTTCCATGTTGCCACATTGAAGTTAGAATTTGTGGACTAAATCTATTAAAATTAAATCTATTAAATCTATCAACCACCTAGTCACCATCTACAGGAGCTATGAATAGAGACGAAACAATCGAGATTAAGCTTTCCTGAAAAGTAAAGATATCTTTCCTCACCTTTACTGAAGCTAAGAGGTCATGATGTTGACTTCTGTGTTCAAAAATTTTTTGAGGAAATATATGTGGTTATGTTTTTGAAAGAAACTGGGGAAAGGAGAAAGAGGGGGAGAAGGAATAAAATATCCTATGATCTTTTATAACAACATGTACTGGCCCTTGAAAATCCATGTACAGATCATTCCAAAAAAGAATGTATTCTTGTATATATTCAATATTTCCACCAGTTAGCAATAAAAACTTCAAGTTCATCTTACTTGATCAAACTTATGACAAAAAGGCCAATTGTATTATCTTAGGTGACCCTAACTTTTCTATCTTCTCAATAGGAAACTCAAGGAAATTTCATGACTCACTTCATTCCATTTGTAAAATGTAAGTAGGATAATATATCTAATCCAGAACATTATTCTACGTGTGATGAAAGACCAACTGCACAGAAAATTCGTTTAGAAAATGTTGAGAACTTTTCAGGGAAATCTGCACCACGAGCATGGCCACATTCAAAGATGTGGAAAGACTGAGCATGAAAGAACTGTGTTGAGCCAGACACAACTGTTGAGTGAATGCTGCTCAACAGACTGTTATAAAGATATTTCCTTGGTCTTTTGAAGGGGAAAACCTTCATCTGCAGCTCTGTCTGTGTGTGTGCAGGTGCATTCATTTGACAGAAAGGAAAAACAGCTCACAGAACACATCTGGTATGGATATAGGAAGGCTCGGTGCTTTCATATCTGGTGCATGTGTGACTTTTAAAAGAGTATTGTGTCCATGTACCTATAAATATGCATTCCATTAGACAAGTATAATTTCAAAATAATTGTTACTGATGAAAAATTTTTTCCAAAAAGCCATCTGCAAGACTTTTAGAGCTAGAAAGTTCAGAAGTCAACCATTAAGTCAATATTCATAATAACACCTTGCTTTTATTGTGGTATTTGTAAAGTATTTAGTTAATATAAATAAAAAGAAATTTAATCTCCTTCCATTCTTCTTTACAACTATCTACAAAATGACAGAGTTGAGTGGAAGGTATAGCTCCACAAATCCCAGAGACCAGGACTAAAGAGGTGATGGAATATTTTAGTACTGAAATTAAAATATCATCACTCAAAAATACTGTGATCTTTCCAGATGAACCACAACCCAAGCTGAATTGATAAAGATGAGGAATGTAACAGAATTCATCCTACTGGGCCTGACCCAGAATCCAGAACTGCAGAAAGTCTTATCTGTTGTGTTTTTAATCACCTATTTGATCACACTGACAGGTAACCTGCTCATGTCAGTCACCATCTTCATCAGCCCAGACCTGGGTTCTCCCATGTACTTTTTTCTGTCCTATTTGTCTATTATAGATGTTTTCTACTCTTCTTCCATAGCACCCAAAATGATCTTTGACTTGATCTCCAAAAAGAACACCATATCCTTCAATGGCTGTATGACTCAGCTCTTTGCTGAACATTTCTTTGCTGGAACTGAAATCATCTTGTTAATTTCCATGGCCTATGACCGCTATGTAGCCATCTGTAAGCCCTTGCACTATATGACCATCATGAGCCGACCTGTGTGTGGTTTCCTGGTGGGAATGGCTGGAGTTTTAGGGCTTCTTCATGGAGGGATCCAGATTTTGTACATAGTCCAGTTACCATTCTGTGGCCCCAATGTCATTGACCATTTTATGTGTGACTTAATACCTCTCCTGGAGCTAGCCTGCACAGACACTCACACTTTGGGGCCCCTGATTACTGCCAACAGTGGGTCACTGTGCTTGCTCATTTTTTCTATGCTAGTTGCATCCTATGTTGTCATCCTGCGCTCCCTGAGGACTCATAGCTCTAAAGGTCGTCGCAAAGCCCTGTCTACATGTGCCTCTCATGTCGCTGTTGTCATTTCATTCTTTGTACCTTGTTCATTCCTGTACCTAAGACCCACAGCCTCCTTCCCCACTGACAAAGCTGTGACTGTGTTTTGCACCATAGTAACTCCAATGCTGAACCCTTTAATCTACACCCTCAGAAATGCAGAAGTAAAAACTGTCATGAAGAAGCTCTGGGGGCAAATAATGAATACTGATGATGAATAAATCTTGTGATTAGAGCATTTAGGTAAAAAAAAAAATCTAGTGATATTTTAGAGAGATTTATTCCCCTTCTTAGTTGATTAAACTTGGGACAGTCAATTATCCTGTCTGAATCAATATTCTTCAGGAGTCCACATATCCATATATGGGCAGGGCTGACATATCCATTAAGGCATAGTAGGCACAGTGCCTAGAGCCCACAACAGTTTTACAAGCCCATGAAATGTTTTCATTACTTTTAAAATAAGAAGAAAAATAAATATAATCAAATACGACTTGGATTATACTCATCTTTATACCAATGAGGTCATAAAATATCATTTTTAATATTTTTTTATGGAGGAAAGAACCCACGAGGACAAAAGTACCACGGGTCTACAAAAGTCATAGTGTCGCCCTGGTTGTAGATATGAAACAGATCAACAGCAATATTCTTGAATACTCTTTATATCCAGCACTACAGCTAGAATGAATTTTTTTTTGTTTTCTTTTAAAAGAGGAAAACAGTCAACAATGGACCACATGAACGATGGTGGTCCCATAAGATAACAGAGCTGAAAAATTTTCATCGCCTAGTGACATCGTAGTTAATATAACATCATAGAGCAACACATTACTCACATGTTTGTGGCAATGCTGGTATAAACAAACCTACTATGTTGCTAGTCATATAAAAGTACAGCACATACAATTATGTATAGTACATAATACTTGATAATGACAATAAATAACTGTTACTTGTATATGTATTTACTATACTATACTTTTTATCATTTGAGTGTACTCCTACTTGCAAAAACCATTTGCCATAGAACAGTATGCTGTGTTATGCCAGCAGCAACTTCATACATCTCATGTTTACTGCATCTCTTAATTACATCATTTTCTTTTGTGCTTGATTTAATCTCATGTTCTTTCGTACAGTTACATGATGTACAAGCTTGTAGCGTAGGAGCAATAGGTTATATGGTGATGTAAGAACAAGAATATGTCATGGAACTGGACAACAATGACAATGAATCTGGATTATAGAAGAGAATTTGTATGATGAACATAATGAAATTCTGTCTGGAACTAGTTAGATGCTTTAAAGTCAGAGATTAAGAGCTTTGGATCAAATAAGCTTGGTTTCTCATCTTGTCTCCAGCTCTAATTAGCCTTGTAAATGTAAGCAAGTTCTTTTACTTTTTTTTTTATCTGTGAGAGAGAAATAACATTACACACTTAAAAAATAAATGATTTAAATTGAAAGAGTCAGCTAAAAATTAGTGAAAATTGCTCAGACATTGTTATAGCCTTCAGAGATGTCACCAGAGCACAAGGCAAAGCCCACGAACACTGCTACTGTCACTCACTAACCATGATCATGGTGGGACCAAATGTCTGCCTCAGCCTCACATCATTTCAAAATATATCATAAATGCCATCTGTTTGAGTATGGACAAAATAACAGTGAGTTATTGGCTCAGCAAGGAAACTTAATGGGGCCAGTGAGCAGATCTCTAAACAGCAAGAGTTAGTCCATCACCAACTCTCTATTCTGGGATATTTCTGCAGTTATAATCGGGGAGCTGGTTGGAGCAACTGGAAGATGCCTGAGAACTTGTTTCAAGAGCTCTCACGAATGATGGATCCTGTCCCATTCCAGTTCTCTGGAAGGAAAAGAAAGGGGAGCCCAGGGCTAGAGACCTAAACAACTCTCTCTATACAGAGCTTGTGATTCCTGGAGAAGAGCTCAGAAACTTGTTTTCAGAAGATTTCTCACCCAAGTATTCAAATATTATATGATGCTCATATGTCTCATGTTTTCAGGAATTTATATTAGGTTAGCTCTCACTATATATGGAAGCCTTTAAAAAATAGATATTTTGACATAATTTCCTGCAAGTGACCACCTTGAAAATATATGCAAGCAAATGGCATGTTTAAAAAAATCAAGTTTATCTTTTAAAGATCTAGTTGTAGCTCCCAAGAAAGATGGAATGAAACAAGATAATGTAGAAATAAGGATGATGATGATGATGATGATTATGATAACTAATGTTTATTGAACACCTTCTGTGAATAAAGTCCTGACCTAAGCACTCATTTTATGTTTTGGAAGCAGCAAATTTCTGACCTTAATTTCTTTCTGTCAACTCATTTTTAAGTTAGTTGGGTTGTTGTTAATCACGATTTCGACAACAGAAAACAAAAGTGCAATAGGATCCTTTATGCTATTTGGTTTTATTTCCCCTTCTGAACTTTTTTCTTTTTTAAAAATAAATTTATTGAGGTGACATTGGTTAATAAAATTATATAGGTTTTAAGTTGATATTTTAACATACTAAAAGATGCTTTTCAAATTTCAACTAAAGTATGCTCTTCTAGAAAGTCTCTTAAAATAAAATTATATATATATATACACATATATACATATATACATATACATATACGTATACATATACATACGTATACATATAGATAGATAGATAGATAGATAGATAGATAGATAGATAGATCTCCCAATGTTCATAGCAGCATTATCCACTGTGGCCAGGACATGGAAGCAACCGAAGTATCCTACAATAGATGATTGGATAAAGATGTGGTACATGTATACAACAGAATATTACTCAGCCATAAGAAAAGATGAAATGCTGCCATTTGCAACAACATGGATGGATCTTGAGATAACCATGCTAAGCGAAATAAGTCAGACCAAAAAAGTTGAGAACCATGTAATTTCACTCATATGTGGGATATAAAACTGAAAGCAACAAACAAACATGATGAACAGACAGACTCATGGACATGGAAAGTGGATTAGTGGTTATCACTGGGGGTGGGGCACGGAAGGAGGTAGAGAGGGGTAAAGGGGGTCAAATATTTGATGATGAAAGGAAATTTAACTTTGGGTGGTGAACACACAATGCAATATACATATGACACACTACTGAATTATACACTTAAAATTTATTTGATTTTATTAACCAATATTATTAACCCCAAAATTTTTAATTTAAAAAAGGCTATTTTTAATTGAGCCTCACCATTTCATATTTCTTAACTGATCAGAAATTTAGCACAATTATACTTTTATGTCTAAGAGCAGAAATGAATAGGTATAGAATTCAAGATATCAGTTATACCTAGCTATTATTAGACTATCAAAATGTGACAAAGTGAAAGAAGACAATCTTTATTTTGCCTAAGAACTCAGCGACTGTTGTTTTTGTTAGGTACAGAAGTTTGGGGTTGAAGCAATTATTTCCTTAAGATCTGAATTTATTGGTTCTTGGAGACTAATTCTGAGTAAAGAAATTTTCTTTCATACTAACTTCTGGTTTGTTATTTCTGAGTGTAAAAAGTGGACATGTTGTAACATGGTGAATTACAGATTATTTATCAAACAAAGATGTTTATTATAAATTATGAGAGCCTACACTCTTTAAGGGTGAAGCCTTGGAGGGAATATGGTCAGAGTTTGTAAAAACAGAGAAAAATGGAACACAGATGTACGTTTCAGATTCTAGAACACTGGAGCATTCCCTGGAGTTTGAAACAGAGTTAGGAAAAATGAAAGGAAGGGTCATTTTGCATCATTAGCTAAAAAACATTCTGTTCTAAACGCAGCTTATTTCAAATTTAGTATAGATAGATAGTCTAGCAAAAGAAAGCAATCTTCTATGGAAGGTTAGGAAAAGGTTGAGGTACATATAATAATATCAGGTAAAACATGTTGGGGGTGGATGTGCCAGAAAACCGATTAAGAATTTGACCTAGATCATCTAATCTCATTCTCACAATAACACTTTAGATGTGAATTATCCTTAAAGACAAGCATCAGAGGCTTGTATAGAGGTTTGGTCACTTAGTCGAGGTTATGTCATGAGCAAGCATAAGAAATAAGAATCAAACTCAAGGTGACCTTGCTCCAGAACCAAGATCTTATCCTCTCTGCTAAAATGTAGCTGCTAAATGGCTGATGTCACAAAGGGTGACAAGAAGGAATAGAAGCCAGGCCTAGATGCACACAGACTGCTATATATAACTAAGCATGAAGTTTTTTTACCTTAAGTTGTATTTTGCCTCACGTTTATACAACTCAATTATCACACAGACTCTTAATATCAACATGGATTGCTATTTAAAGACATGATAATGGATCAAAAATAACTGATTTTGAGTTTTGGCATAGGTATTTCAAAGCTAGATAACCTTGATTAATCAATTAACCACATTAGGAGACACAGTTTCCTAATTTCTAAAACAAGAATATATATTTCATGCCATATATTTCATATAGTTGCTTTATAATCAAATTATGCAATTCAAGTGAAAAGGCTACGTAAACCATAAAAGTCTATGATGATGAACACATGGATAAGATGAAATAAGATGACATACGATAATAAAAAAACAAGTTTGGGGTTGTTCCACTCACAAAAATAAACTTATTTTTATTTCCTGCCTTACTATTCATGATCCACTTGCAATTTCTTACTGTGTGACGAGCTTTTTCATGGCATTTTTTACCTCTTTATTTCTCAGAGTATAAATGAGTGGATTCAACATAGGTGTCAGAATACCATAAAACACTGCCATGTTTTTGTCTATAGATAAAGCAGAGGAAGGACGCATATAAGTAAATATACAGGGCACAAAGAACAGGGCAACAACAGTGAAGTGGGCCCCACAGGTGGAGAGGGCTTTGCGTCTCCCCTCTGTGCTGTGGGACTTCAAGGAGCACAGGATGACAATGTAGGAGGCAGCCAACATGAAGAAGTTCAAAAGGCAGATCACACCACTGTTGACGACCACCAGCAAACTGATGACATATGTGTTGGTGCAGGCGAGTTCCAGCAAGGGGTACAAGTCACAGACAAAGTGATTGATTACGTTGGGCCCACAGAAGGGCAACCGAAAAACCAGGAGGAGCTGAACCAGTGAATGCAGGAATCCCCCCAGCCAAGTCACCCCTACCAGGAGGGCACAGAGATGCCTGGTCATGATGATCGTGTACTGCAGGGGCTTGCAGATGGCCACGTAGCGATCATAGGCCATCACTGTGAGCAGAATGATCTCGACGCCTCCCAAAAAATGGGCTCCAAAGAGCTGAGCCATGCAGCCCTCATAAGAGATGATTCTCCCCTCATACAAAGAGTCAGCAATGAGTTTAGGGGCCATAGAGGAAGAATAACAGGTATCAATAAAGGACAAGTTGGCAAGGAAAAAATACATGGGGGAAGCCAGGCTGGGACTGGAGGTGATGGTGACCAAAATGAGGATGTTGCCACAAACCGTGACCAAATAGATGATCAAAAAGACCACAAAGAGAACTCTCTGTATTGCTGGGTTCCGTGAGAGTCCCAGCATGAAAAATTCTGTGATGTTGTGTGGTATTTCCATAGTCCCAGGACACTGAGAATGCAGGTACAGTATTGCCTATAAAGAAAGAAACATAATCATAACAGAATTCCAGAGGGAAAAAATGTTGCAAGGTTTTCCTTTATCCACACTCACTCCCTTTCATCCCTCTTAACCCTTATTGTTCCAAAATTCTTGTTACCAATTTATTCTGTTAATCACGAAATGTCAGCATATATGCCTATGTTAATTTCAGCATATCTGGGCACTAGATATCTAAGTTTCTACAGGAAAATAATAATTTAATTATCCAAACTGTAATTTATTTTATTACTACGGAAATGAAACGTTCAGCCAACACTGGTTTTCTAATTCACCTGGAGTCCATCTCTGACAATTTTCAGCATGGTTCCACATAGACATGGTGGCGCTTGGGGAGAATATTATGGGCAAGGGCAGGCAGACAGCAGTAATAAGAGCAAACGCTTGTGCAGCACAGTCTTTGCCAAGCACTGTCCTAACTGCTTTGCATTTATCAGTTCATCTAATCCTCGCATCGTCCCCATGAGGTAGATGACTGTCTTTACCCTCATTTTATAGAAGAAAGTAAGAAACGCATTTAGCAACTTACAGAAGCATATTCAGCTAATAAGGACAGAGCTAGGGCTTGTACTCAGCCAAGTTGCTACAGAGTCTGTGGGCTTTCCCGTACTATATTATCACTTAAATTCATCTAGGTTTGAATCCTTCCTCTGCTATTTATTGGCTGTCTAATCATGAACAACTTCTCAAAGCCTTGTTCTTATCTATAAAATAAAAATGAGAGTACTGCTATACTGAGGTTGCAGAGAGGGGTAAATGAAAACATTGCATGTCAAGTTTTTGTACAGAGCCTGGATGTGATAAACATTCAATAAATGGCATCTCTGATATCGCCATCATCAATACAATGGGCAACAAACGTGGCTTATGAATCAAAGACTAACCAGGTATTGATATGGTATAACTGTATTATCGATATGAAAATGCCGTAATACTGATCCCCACACAGAATACAAGAGAAAATGCAATCAATATGAATAGTATACAATTTAGCCAAATAATAAGTTTATATCCCCTAAATAAAAATGTTAAGCTGATTCATTGCTGTGACTCTAATTTGTGGGAGTACAAAATAAATCGTTTGTTTAAAATTAGCAAAGAAAAAACATCTCCTGTTTTGAGTTATTCATGAGAAACAAAATTATTTTCTGGAAAGTAATGAGATTTTTAGTAAAATTATTCTACTGCATCTTTGAGTTGTATTTTTTCTTTAATTTTCAAAACAGATCATAGAAAACTTACATTGACAGGCTCTGAGGACACCAACACGTCACCAGGTTTGGGGGTTTTTTTTACCTCCTGACATCATGGAATGCTGGATCTGGATGTGTTCTTAAAGGACCATCTAGGTCGGCTCTAAACATAGCTTCCCAAATTTCACTGTTTCACTTGATTAAACTCCAGGATGAAATTTGAACTGTGTTTTACAATGAGGCAAAGCGCAGCTTAGGCAACTGCTATGGGTTACAGAAACTCATCTGAGCTGAAAGTTTCTTAGAACAGTAGTAGGTGAAAACCCAAATGGGAGTCATTCATTTACAAGTAGCTGGGAATTCATTCCACTATCTACTTCCCTTTTAGTTGCTGAAGAACCCTACGACGACCCTATGACATTTAAAGTCATCTTTTCCAATTGTGTCCATTTTAAAGATGGTGAATTTAAGACTCAGATTAGGTGCAAATGGTTCAAAGTCACATGGGTAATTCATGGCAGAGGCGCAGCTGGAACCCAAGTCACTTGTCACTGCAGGTCACTCAAGTGCCCTTTCCAATATGACCACCACCTTCCGTTATCAACTTTCTCTGTCTTTGACAAACCAGAAAAAGCACTGCTGCTAACATCAGGGAGGAAGGCCTCGCAGAAGGAGCAGCTGGCTTGTTCACTCTGCTTTCTGCTAAGAATAATCGTCAGCCCAGTCTCGCAGAAAATCTTTCTCCTTACACTGAAAAACATTATTTATAAGGTGGAAGTGATAACATAGAGATGATCAGTGCCTGTGTTTTTTGCCTCTCCAAGAAGGATTAATTCTCCCCTCACTGGATCACTTGCTATAGCAGTGCTGGAACTAGCTTTTGCCTTGTTTACAGGTTTGAACAATATTGATGTCGTCATTTAATTAGTCCCTTTGAATCCAGTTTTGGTCTCCCAAGTAAGTGACTTCTACTCCACCTCCTAGAAGTGCCCAGTGTCCTTCTAGTGTCTAGAGACATAGTCAACAAATTGTAGGGAGGAAAGGGAATTATGATATTTCAGGAACTGATATTAGAGGGTCAACATCTTTAGGGAAAATGCTAACTAGACAAAAATAAAAACCAACATATCCTGTGCATATCCTGTGCTCTAGGCCCATTCATAAACATCATCTCTTTCATTTCCTCCCATAAAGCTGCAAGAAAAGTATTACTAAAAGATCAGGGAAACTAGAGTCAGAATGATTTACACTGAAATTGTACTTTCACCATTTCAATCATTCAATAAGCCTTTTTTCAGGCCCTACCAAATAAAAAATAGCACTTTGCTAAATGCCAGGAATATCGTAATGAATAAGACAGACATGGTCCCTGCAGCATAGAGCCTATATTCTAAAAGATACAGTAGCTATCTTCAAAACAAAGCAGGGACATAAATAATTATAAAATCAAATATATGGAATTGCTGGGTTCGTTTTATATTTTTTAATGCTGATAAATATTTACAGGGATATACATGTTTAATACTTACTGACATATGCAGTAAATTTTCCTACATAAAATCTGTTAACCACTTACATTTTCAATACTCTCGTCCATTCAGCACACATGTACAGCAATTCCTCAGTACTGAATGAATCCTATTCTAGATATTCTCCAAACCTGTTCCCTGAAAGCTTCTAGAAAAAGTCACAAAACAAAGAGGACTTAGTCTGCTATAAACTTATGTCACCAACTTCAAAAGGCCAGTAACATTGCCTAGCAATCCTACTATATTTCTTTAATCAACGTGTTTTTTCAGTTCTCAAGGACCATTTAAAATGTTCTTCAAATTTCTGCAAAATTCCATACTCCAAACTCCAATGTCTACTCTTCACTTTTACCTCAAAAACTTCTGAGTCCTGAAAAAACTTTCTTAGAACATTCTATGATCTTTCTTCCTTTCCACTTCTCGTTCACAGGAGTCAGGCCTGTATCATTCTTGGTGGGTCTCCCCACCTTTTCTCACCTGCGTGTCCCCCAATAAATCTCTTGCATATCTACTCTTGCACATCACTCTATCTTAGCTTCTGTTTCTCATAAAACTAGGACTGGTATAGAACATATAAAGATCGCTTGCACATCAATAAGACAGACAACCAAATGAGATTTGAATAGTACTTTGGCAAAGATGATATCCAGTGGCCAGTAAACATATAAAGGGTGGGGAGGAGCTCACCTTTTTAATCAGCCATGAGACATGATATAGTACCACAATAAATACTACTGCAATGATCCCCCTACATGGCTAACATTAAAAGGACTGTCAATACCAAGTGTTTCTTATCAATATGGAGGAACAGTAACTCTCATATGCTGTCGGTGGAAATGTATAATTATTGTCCAAGTACATATTGGAAAATTACTGGAGACTGTCAGTTAATGTTGAATATACATGTAACCTATGACCCAGAAGCTCCACTCCTAGAAATAAATCTAAAAGAAATGTGTGCACCTGTGCATTGGAAGACACATCTCTGAAGTGTTGAGAATTATTCATAATAAGATAAAACTAGTTAATAACCTAAATATCCATCAATAGGATGAATAAAAACTTACAGTATATTCATAAGATGAACTAACACAGCAATGAAAATAAGTGAACAGCAGGCACAATAATGTGAATGAATCTCATAAACACAATGTTGAGGCAAGAAATATACAGCCACAGAAGATGACTTACTAGGTAATTGCATTTATTTAAAGTTTAAAAATAGACCAATCTCGAGATGTGTACTTACATGGTAAATGTATGAGAGTATAGAGAAAAGCAAAGAAGTTTTATCAAAGGGATTAGTATTTACCTTTGGGAAGAGAGACAGATGATTGGGAAAAGATGTAACGGGTCCTGGAAGGGCTAGAAATCTGTTTCTTGACATGGTTTGTGGTCTGTCCCACTTTGCAAGTCAAAGATTTTTTTCTTTGTCTTGGTTTTTAATGGTTTGATTATGATGTGTGTAGAGTGGATTTAAGATCACCCAGTTTGAGATTTGCTGAGCTTCTTAAATATTCACCAAATTTTGCAAGTTTTCAGCCATTATTTTTCCAAACATTATGTTGTGATACGCTGGACCTTTTATAAATTAAGGAGAATGTTGAATTATTAGTTTTATTAGGCAATTGTTAGCTTCAGGTTGCAATTTCCAACCCACCGCCTGCGGTGGGCTGTGATTCCAATGTCAGTTCAATCGCATCCTTTGCAAATGTGCGCCACCCAGTGGCCAGTCCAGGACTTGGGTGGTGGTTTACCCTGCAATGCCACTCTCCAAGACTTCGGTATGCTGTTTAAGTCCAGATCCACACATTTCAGCTCCAAGGCGAGCCCTGGAGTTCATACACAACTGTATGGGCTGACTCTCTTGAGTGCCCTTCTTTCTTATCTCCATGATGCTTTCTGCCTCTGGAAACTTGGCTTTAGTTTTCTCACTGAGCTGCACACTTCCCACAACTGAGTCTGTCAGTGGCCAATTCAGGAGGAGACAGGGAAAATAAAAGCAATGGAGATTTGTCCCGTGCTCGTGTGAGACTGTCGCTACAACCCTATTCTTCTTGTCACTAATTCTCTACCACAGGACTGACTGGGGTCTGGTAGGGTAGAGAACAGAGAAGGAGGGGAAAAAAGAAAGAGATCCACTCTCCGACCCACTTGTCTGATCAAAAAGACAGGGGTTCTCTTGGAGCTCTTTGCGTATGTACTCAGGGCACACTTCCAGGTCTGTACAGCTTTTGAATCCAGACCAAGTGATACGGGGCGGGGGGGCGGGGGGGGATTAGAAACTTCAAATAATATCTCCTTCCTCAATGTGCCTGCTTATCATTTACTTATTTACATTTCAGAGCCCTCAGATAGCCTCTCCAGGCATTTTGTCTAGGTTTTATAGATGCATCTCTGTGGGAGAGAAAAGGTGGATTACACTTTACACCATCTTGCCTGGAACTAGAATGCTTCAAGAGGAAGGATATTTTGAAGTTGAGCTAAGAAGATTTGCTCATACATCAGCTACTAGATGAGAGAAAGAGAGAGAAAAAGAGAGGGAAAGTGAGAGAGAGGGGCAGGGCAGAGAGAGGAGAGAGGAAGGAGAGGGGGAGGGGGGAGGGAGGGAGGGAGGGGGAAAGAGGGGAGGGAGGAGAGAGAGAAAGAGATCAAGTTCAGGGCCTGAGCCAAAAGAAAAGTGAATGAAGGACTGAGGTGGAAAATAATCGTGGGAAAGGACCAGTTATAGCTACATCTCCTCAGCCCACTGACCTACAGACATAACAGGAGCTGAGGTACCTCTCGTCTCTCATTCACTCACTGTGTGTGGTTTATGCAGAGGGATAGATGCAATGAGTTTCATCTAGAGCAAAAGCTAGACTGTAACCAAAGGAAGGCAAGGAGCAGGTGGACCCTTTCCATCAACCACAGAAAGCAGGGTGCTAAAGCCCCTAGGAATATAAAATCACCCTTTAAAAAAACATGGACGACAGAAGAGAAGGTGTTTCCACCATATATAGGACTGTTTTAAAACTGAAGTTACTGGATTAGAAAAACCTAGACTTGACTAAATTAAGTTCTCTGTTCTCAGAGTTCATATGAGAATTCATACTAACTGTATGAGAGTTCATACTAAAGTAGTACATTTCTGCACAGCTAGTTCCATGTCCATTATAAAACATACATACCCATAGTATTAAGTATTATACCTTTTTGAAACTTCTAAATACATTCCTTGCATATCCTTAGTTGGTTCAGTAAGACAGTTCAACTCCAATCAGTACTATTTATTAACCAAAATGCAGGATAAATTTAAGTGCTAGACATAGGCCGATGGGTGGCTCTCTAGGAAAAACACTCCTGGGATGTGCAATTCTCCAGGGATTGTGTGTCTTACACAAAGAGACACGACTAGAGGTAAACCTTAGATTGGTTTAAAAAAAAAAAAAAAAAAGAGAGAGGAGAAGTCCTCGATAAAAGATCTGTTCAGATGTGAGAGGCCCTGGCGAGGACAGGATGATTCAGAAGCCAGCCAAACTGGGCTACCAAGGAAAGAAGGCTTTGCAAGAGATACGCCTTGGTAACTTGGGATCTGAGCTCTAGCACTTTGTTAAGTTATTCTCTAGCTATTTCACACACATCTGTGAAACAGGTTATAAACAGTATAAGCTTTTGAAGCCTTCTGAAGCATTTCTTATCATTTCTGTGGCACCTTGCCCAGGACTAGGAATGGTAGATGTTGGTGTATTATAGTTGATCCCTGAATCATCCACCTGCTACTACATCTATTTCAAAATCAAGGCATCACTGTGGGTATCCTATAAACAGCACAGAAGATAAAATATATGTGGATATCTAGTATAAAACACTGCTCTTCTTTTTGAAAATAACTCCAAAGCACGACCCCATAGAAATTAAGTGAATGAACCTACCTGGTTGCCTCAACTCTTAATGTTATTTTCTGAACATTTTTCAGTGAGAAAACTGAATCACTTGTACAAAGCGCCACAGGGAGCTTTGTTTCACTAACAAAGACTAAAGGTAGAGTAATCAAATATAGAGAGTATGTTTACTGATCTAAAACATGGAAAGTTTGGTTCAAATCAGCCCTCAGAAAAACCGAGGTTGCCGTGCAGGTTATCTCCCTACAGAGCTGTTGCCTTCATTTCTACTAGAGAAGCCCAGATAAAGTAGAAAGGCTTTCCCGGGACTCCCGCAAGGTCACACTGATGGGAAGGGGAAAAGCAAAACATAGACTTCTGTCTCCACGTGCCACCATCTTTCCACCTACAACAGCACGTTAACACTAAGAGGTAAAAGGGATGAAAGCAAGCTTCCACAGGTACATGACAGAGTGAGGATTCCGGTCCCCGGAGTCTATGCACCTGGCACTACGGACCACTGAAGCAAAGAAGGAATGCAACTCAGTTTTCCACACTCTACAAAATACAGACAGCTGTGAAAGGGCTAGGATTGACACCACAGAGTATTAAAAGCTCATCTAAAATTCAATAAAAAAACATTCATAGGTTAACTTTTGCACTATTCCTTATAGTTGACCAAAAACAGAATGCATATTTGGTCGCCCTGTACATGTGGATTGTTTTTCATTTTCATTTTTTTTCCACCCCTGAGTTCACTTTTTTGCCCCACAACCTCCTCGTGGTGATTTTCACCTCTGCATTTCTGAGGGTAGATGATGAGGTTCAGCATGAGAGTGACAAACGTGTAGAACACAGCCACCGGTTTCTCCTCAGTGAAGGTGGAGAAGGGTCCCATGTCGAGGAAACTGGCAGGTGCAAAGAACAAGAGACCTCTGGGACATGAGAGGCACAGGTAGACAGGGCTTTGCGCCTGCCCTCTGCAGAGTGGATCCTCAGGTGGACCAGGAACACGACGTAGGAGGACACCAAGAGGAGGAAGGAGAACACAGAGATCAACCCACTGTCAGCCAACACAACAACCCCTCCACGGAGGTGTCAGTGCAGGCAAGCTTGAATAAGGGATGGAGGTCACAGGAGTAGTGGTCAGTCACACTGGGACCACAGAAGGACAGTCGGCCAGTGACAACCATCTGACCATAGAGTGAAAGCCCCCCCCCCTCCACCACCACCACCAGGAACCAGCCACTAGAAGATGACGCACAGGCCGACTCATCATGGTGGTGTACTGAAGGGGCCTGCAGGTGGCCACGTAGTGGTCATAGGCCATTACCATGAGCAGGACAAACTTAGTAACTCCAACATGGAAAAAGAAGATCTGAGCCACACAGCCCTCCAAGGAAGTGGTTTTCATCTTGGCAAGTAAGTCTGTGATGAATTTCATGAAGACAGTAGAGGAGTAACTCATCTCCACCAGGGACAAGTAGCTAAGGAAGAAATGCAGATTCTCACTGACGTTGACCATCACAACGATGAGGCCACTGCCCACCACCATGGCTGATACACGGGAAGAAACACTGCAAAACACACCCTCTGCACCTCTGGATCCTGGAAGAGGCTGGTGAAAATTAACTCAGTCACGTTACTTGTACTCTCCATGTAATATGTTCAAGTGTGCGGGACGTGAGCTACTGAGAGACATGCAGTAAACAAACATTGATTGTAACTAATTCACCTCATTTATAACATGTTAGATAGTGGAAACTACAACACATTTATCATATCATTTATTTAGTCAATATGTACTCATTCAGCATTAAATATTAGCAATCTAACAACAGTTTACATATTAGACAATTAAGGCTCAGAGAAATGGTTATTTCGCCCAAGATAATACAGAAAGTGGTGAATTCTGGGACTGGACCAGGCTTTCTGACTTCAGCCAGAATTCTAAATCACCAAAACATATTCTGAATTTGGGGAGCCATTCAAGTTCATAGCCTATATTTTTATCATCTTCATTGCCTTTTAAACACTCTCTTATTGGGGAACCCCCGTGACACATCTCTGCTGCTGAACTGGTATCCTTCAGCTCTGCCTCAGGGAATCATCTTCCCACTGACAATTCTTCCCTTTCAAGAGGTCCTCTAAACTGTGTTGTTCACTCAGTCTTACCAGTCTTCAATTGACTGAGGTCAGATTTCTTTACCAGTCTTGCAGCTTCAGTAACCATGTTTATAGGACCAATGCTCAAAATCTGAAGAGAATTCAACACACTAGTTTGTCTTCATCATTTCACTATAATTTTCACACCTTTTGTCCCACTATTCAAACTACTGAGAGATCGTGAACTCAGAGATTTTACTCCAAGAGCACTGCTGTGGCTGGCCAGCCACCTCGTTCCAGTTCCAAGTTGGCAATGAATAGCAAAGTGCATGATAACGAGACTAAAGATTTCTTCATGAGTTACTCACCTGGAACAGATAATTACTGAGCACCTCTAATATATGTATAAACCTATTAGAACATATAGAAGAAATACAGATCACAATACACACCTCAAGCTGACAATGTCATGTGATTCAAAAGAAAATTCTCTATCCCAGAGGTCCCTAATCTTTTTGGCACCATGGACTGGTGCTCCTATGAGAATCTAATGCCTGATGTCTCTAGGTATCTAACACATAAGTAAAGAGTTAAAATTAAGTACGTCCTTTCATTAGAAGTCCAAAGTATACTTATGTGCCCACACAAACATATAGCTCTTGTCAGATCATGGACTCTATTTTTTTTAAATCTATTCTTGAAATTAAGAAAAGATAACAGGGCCCATCTGAGAGAGCTCTCAGAGGAGAGCTATGTAGGGTCCAAGTTTTCTGGCCTTTGTCCTGAGCAGAATGCCTGATAGTCTTTTTTTTTAAACCACCTTTTCTTTTTCTATCATCTCTGCCTTTTCTGCATTTATTACTCTCTCTGCAACCTGCCCTCAGCCATTCCCACCATCTCTCCCACATAATTGGTCAGAAATACCAGCTCTCCCCACAGAATGCAGCCACACAGAGAATCAGGGCAAGAAGCTGACCAGTGCATGAAAGCCGAAATCAGCATTTGAGCGCACAGACTCTAAATCGGGCAACCTGCTGGACTCTGCCCCAGAGCATAACGACAGAATGCAGACAATGGCCAGAGGGAAAGATGAGAGCTTCACTTGCCATTGTGACTGATCTCAAAATAAGGTCACGGAACCTCCATTCCAATTACATGCTTCCCATTGGCAATTCTCAAATGGTACATCACAGAATTGCAAAACCGTAAAAGACTTAAAAATCACCATATTTTATGTCACGTATATTTTACAATAAAAACAAATGAATAAATTTAATTCGTTGCCCCCACCACCTCATTTACACATGAATACTTGTGGTTCAAAGAGAAGAACTGACTTGCCCAACATCCTAGATCCCCTTAGAAACTTTACGCCCTACCTCCGATCACATCGCCTACTTTTAGTTCAGAAAATCCAGTGTGGCTTCATTCTGCCTTAGAACAAGGAAGTGAATCAGATGGATCTCGAATGTAGTGAAGTGTCTCTAATACAGCATGAAATTAGCCACTCTGGTGGAACAGATCATCGCTCAAGGAAATGATGCTCCAACTGGGAAAACTAAGATGGGATTAAGCATAGGATTCCTCTATGGGAATTCTGGTCCCTGGACAAGCAAGGCACCTTGGTGAATGTCGCTCAACTAGCTGATTTTTCACTGAAAGTCCTTGTTGAGCAAAGTCTAGGTCAAACTCATTTAACTCACTTTGAGAGTGGAGCCAAAAAAAATTTAGAGACCTTTTACTCTAAACTCCTCTGTGATAGATGAAGTAAAAGAGGTTGAACAAAATGAATTTGATTCCCAGGCCACACACTAGATTATTTCCCAGATTACTGATTAAGAAATCGGTGCTCTTTCAACACCACCAGGCTGATTTCTGATGGTTCTGGGTGGGGGCTGTTACTCGATTCAAGGATCAGACCGTGTCCCCAAGAACAAATCATCAAGTTACTGGGAGCTTTTAGAAAACGAAGTAGATGATGGATAAGATGAATCACGAAAAAGGGGGGAAGTGGGAATTCAGGGATTCTGGATCTACGTTGATTTTGGATTTGTAATATCTAAGAAATAAACAGAAGCCACAGGAAGCAACAAACTCAGAGATTTTAAGATCCATATTTTCATGTAGAAAACTTATCCACCCACGGAGAGTTCAAGGATTGTGATTAAATGCTTAGGTTCTTAGAGTATTTTAAATAAATTAAGCCACGCCCTATAATCAAGGGAACAACTTCTCCATGGAATTTTTTTTCTCTAGGGTAAAACTTTGCCAAATAAACTTGGACTTGGGGCAAGTTTCAAAACCTATTTAGTGAAAGTTGTAAAGTTTTTACACCCAGTAATGAAGTAGTAAGAGAAGAAAGGTGAAGGAAAGACATAAAGGGAACTTTTATCCAGACCGGACTCCTGAGAATGAAAAAGGAAAATGGATAGAAAAGAAAAAAGGACCAGACAGGGAGCCAGGACACAGGCACAAGCTCTGGTTCAGGAACTGATCACCTATCCTGAGCCATGTTGTTTCACCTCTCCACTTCTCACTCCCCCATTTCTGTTCCTGTTTTAAGATGACAGAGTTGGGCTAGACTATGTCCATCATCCTTCCAGTTCTAACAGTCACGTATTCATGTACGAGTTACTTAGACTCCCAGTGCCTCAGCCTCCCCATTGACATCTGGCACATAGTACATGCTCATTAAGTCCTGTTGGATGAATTATTAAATGGACCGAAAAGCCCTGAAATTGGTGAACAATTAGTAAATTATGCCAGAATTGGACTCTGTAATATCACCATGCCATCGAAAATCATGTTTACGAAAAACATTTAATGACGTGGGTAACTATGTATGTGATAGACTGAAACTATCTGCTAATCCTACATTCATTCTCTCCTTCCTCGTTAGGAATGGAGCAGAGTCCCGATTCTTAGCAGACCATCATTTCACACAGAATAAAATATCATAGCTTCAGTGTCTCCTGCAAGTAAGAGAAATCATGTGATTGATTTCTATCAAAGAAGATGAAAGTAAAAGTGCTAGGTGGCACTTTTGAAAAATCTCCTATGAAGGAAAAGTGATCAGTCTACCCTCCCCCTTCTCCTTTTCTGCCTCTTGGACTATGGATGAAATGTTAAAGCTGTGTCGCTTTCTTTTCTGTTATATACAGTTAAACTTACACCTAAAAGGATATAGACAACAAACGGAAAAATTAAAAATTGTTTGCTATACTCTACCAGTTTTTCTGTAATGTAATTATTTTATATTTACTGTCTAAAAACACATTTTGTTGGTTTTTTCATGCTGTGACAATCAACAACAGAACTACATGGTCTAAAATGCTAAGTGATAATAATTAGACTGTTACTATTTGTATGAATTGAGTAGGCTTTTTTTTTAATTTCGCAATGTTCTCTTTCTTTTAAAACAATGAAAAATGTTTCCCTTGGATTCCTGTATTTTTTCCAGTGAGATCCGAATAAAGTGAGTAATTAGCCTTCAATAGATCCAGCAAGTCTGAACCTCAGAAAGTGAGGTAACCCCCGAGAATGTTGACAGTTTAGTAAGATGAGGTGCGATCGACCATGCAGTACCCACTGACTCAGAGTTTGCTGATGATGCTCTTGCTGCAGCTCTCAGTGAGGAAGACAAACACGCACATGAGTCAGGGCACCCATCACAGCCTACATCCTAAGGCCCAACCTGCTGCAACACAAGCAAGGCATCAAGGGAAAGGGAAGGTAGCGCCTCTGAGTTTGTTCTGGAGCAAATGCTTTAAAATACACATTAACAAAATGTAAGCATATTCGGCATAAAAGATAATGGGGATGCTGTGTTACAGCCCTTATCTATTAAACGAATATTTACTAAGCACCTATGATATGCCAGGTACTATGCCTGGCACATGCAATTAAGCAATAGAGACCAAAGAAGCCTCAAAACAAAATGAACTGCCTCGATGCATAAAAATGGAAAGTAACGTCAGAATCATGGTGGCATAGGATGCCCCTTGTTTTTGTCCCAGCCATTAATAACAAAAATTCAGCAACCATCATGAATAGAAGTGCTTCTAAGGGAGATGTGGGATCCAGCTCCATATACCAAGGGGCTCAGGGCGAGTCTCGCCACAGGTGCACTGGGAAATAGCAGACAAACTCTGTTACCAGCTATGGAACCTGCGGAGACTGAAAGAGTTCTGACCCTTCTCGGCCCCAGTCTAGGAGCACCTGCAGACTGTCACCTACAGACCAGACAAGAGAGCCTCTGTGAAAGTTCAGATTTTTAGAGGAGAAGTTCCATCATTCTATTGGAGAAAAAAAAAAGAGTTTGACACATTGGGGTGGGAAGGATGAATACCTCGTCCAGTAACACCTAACCAAATCAGAGTTACCCCATACTCATAAATAGGATAATGCAATCTCATAAAATGTAAGTTCTCCCAATTGAACTATAGATGAATACACTTCCAAACAAAATCCCAATAAGTTATTTTGTAGGATTTGATAATTTAGCTTTAATATTGCCTAAAAGAAGAACTCAAAACAGAAAAGATAGTCCTAAAAAAAGAATATGTTAAAGGAACTTGACCTACCAAATACCAAGACACTATAAAACTATAGTAATTAAAACAGTGTAGGATTGGCCCAGAAATAGACTCACGCAACTATAGGAATTCGATATATGATAAAAGTGGCACTGTAGACTAATGCAGAAACGAAAGACTACTCAATAACTGATGATGGAACATTTGGTTTTCCATATAAGAAAAAAATAAAATTGAGTTCTTTCCTTACACTATGCCCAACGATCAATTTTAAGCAGAATAAGAACTTAAATGAAAAAGACACAACTTTAAATTTTAGGAATTTAATATCGATTAGTACCTTCTTGACCTTGACTTAAGAATTTCCAGATGCCAAGGTAACTCACTAGTACTCATAAGTGCTTAATATCTAAACATTGCAACTTTACCTTGTATACTGGATCTTCCCCAGTAACTACAGACACATGTTTATTCATGTGTATCCATATGTATGCACATATGCCCTTATATACCTGTCTCCACCTACATGAACCTATCTGCGTACATGCATGCACGCATACATGAACATACACATCATTACTTTAGTTCAAAATATGGTGTGACAGCAGTAATAGAAAGAGCACTAAACTAGCGATTAGAAGTCCTTGTACGTGACTTTATGTAAGTTAGCGTGTGTGTGCTCCCATTTATCTTCAAACCCGAATAAACACACATGTTCCCACATTCTTGCACGGATTTTTAAAAGATGATTTATTCAACACAGATTAAGCTGAATGAAAACTTCTGAGAACATTGTGTCTTCACAATGCCAATGGCTATTTTATTGCTATCATTCTCATAGTCAAGATGAACATTTGCATGTTTGTTAGGCATCGAATGGAATGAAAGTTTTTTTAACACTCCCCAGCACTGATCACACTTCTCCTGATGATTATGCTTACTTCAACAAGTTCTTGTAAGGATTAAAGTGGTTAATGCTAAGTGATCAGTAAACACTTGAGGAGTGAATAATTGATCTGGTAGTTACAAGGGCTTTAGGAGAAAGGGCAGGGAAGAAGTAAGGTCTAGGAAAACGCAATAAAGACATTATAAAGAAACAGGTGGCTGCCACTTCTGAAGAAAAGACTTTGATATAGGACTTTACAAAGTCCTGCAAACTTCTGAAGCTGCTATTGTTACTATCTCCATTTGTAAATATGGAAATTGAGTCTCAACGAGATTACATGACCTATGAATGGTTAATTATAAAGGACATCTATTCTGGCTCTTCTAATTCCACCCTGCACAAACTGGCTCCCTCTAGAGCAAAACAGAGTAAAGCAAAGGGAATTGATGGGGGCAGGAGTCCCTTTTCTGCTGGACAGAGAGGAATCAGCACTGCTGGGTGAATGCATGTTGACAATTTGTTCTCCCTGGCTCTGCTCTCCAACATTGCAGGCCACCACCAATCCTTGGTCCTTAAAAACTTCCTTGACTGTACTGCTCAGTGTCCATTCATTTAATCTTTGTCAAGGAGGCCTGAAGTGGGAAAAGCCCTGAAACCAGGCTTAAGGATCCTGGATTCTTGCCTTCTCCTTGCTCCGGACGTATTGTGTGACTCTGAGTAGATCCTTTTCTACATTTTCTACATTTATTTATTCATCTGCCTGCCGAGAGCATGAAATAAAGGAATAAAAGTGCCTTAAATATCATAAAAGAGACAGAATTAATTTCATCAAGCACTGCGTTAGCCACCACAAAACAATTATCTAGTGGTATTGTCCATTACACAGGTGAGATCCTTGAACTTCCAAGAGGCTCTTTCATTCATAAGCTCTCACAGGTTTCCAGAATGAGCCTTAATTATCATACTCAGAGCCTCTTGAACTGTGACCTCCTTGAGAATAGAGATTACATGTTACTTTTATTTGTATCCCAGCATTACAAACACTCAATAAATATTTAAAGAAGGAAAGACTGAAGGAATATATGAGGTTAATATTAGGAAAAGAGCTGGGAGGACAGCTGTCATTATAAGCCCCCCAAACTAAAGATGCAAAGCCTGTGTTAGAAGCTACAAGATGGGAAGTCTCCCAAGTTTCAGGCTAAATGAGATTCCCTGGACTGTCACTTCTCCCCCAAGCTCCCTTTGACCCTAAACAGTTTCTTCATGGCATTTTTCACCTCATTGTTCCTCAGCGTATAGATCAGAGGGTTCAACAAAGGTGGCATGACAATGTTAAAGAGGATGACAAGTTTGTCAGCAGCCAAGGTGGTAGAGGGACGGATGTACATGAACATGGGAGGCACAAGGACCAAAAGGACAGTGATGATATGTGAGCCACATGTAGACAGAGCCTTGCGCCGCCCCTCAGATGACCGGCTTCTCAAGTTCAGTAAGATGACCACATAGGAGATGATAAGGATGAGGAAGGACACCAAACTGATCATGCCACTGTTGGCCACGACGACAAGCCCCACCACGTAGGTGTCTGCACAGGCCAGCTTCAGCAAGGGGTGGACATCGCAAAAGAAGTTATCGATCTCATTGGGCCCACAAAAGGGGAGCTGCACTGTGAGGAGGGTCTGCAAGGTGGAATGCAGGAAGCCAGCCACCCAGGAGGCCCCCGCCAGCAAGCCGCACTTCCACCGATCCATGATGGTCGTGTAGTGCAGAGGTCTGCAGATGGCCACGTAGCGATCATAGGCCATGGCTGTGAGGAGGAAGATCTCAGTGCCACCAAAGAAGTGGGCAGAAAAGAGCTGGGTCATGCAGCCATTGAAGGAGATGGTCTTGCGCTCCACAAAAGTGTCAGCGATCATCTTGGGTGTGGTAGCGGATGGATAGCACACGTCAGCGAAAGACAAGTGGCTGAGGAAGAAATACATAGGAGCCTGCAGGGTCTTGCTGGCATTGATGGTGATGATGACCAGAAGGTTCCCCAGGACAGTGAGCACGTGAAAGATGGAGAAGATCACGAAGCACACATGCTGGAATGTCCTGCTCTGGAAAAGGCCGAACAACACAAACTCAGTCACGTTGTTCTTGGTGCCCATGGGTTCTCTACCCTGAGCACTAACAAAGTGGTTAGCTCTGCAAGGACACAAATTACAGGATATAAGAAAGTTTTCCTAATCTGAGGAGTCAGAAAACTGTATTCAGGTCTAATAATGATTCTAACACTCAATTTCAATTAGGAGAGAAAGGTACCGCACACCTACAAGCAATTCTCAGACAGCAGCTGAGAGTCCTACAATTCAACTCAGTAAGATAGCATCAGATCCCACAGGTTAAGGGTTTAGTCCTACAAGACTGCCCTCCCCCATTCAAAGGTCATTTGCAAGCCCAGGTCATCACTTGTGTGCTTCTAACACAATGGCTATTGATGAGGATTTCAGTGAACCCCTCCTTGGGTTCCACTGATTTTTTAGAGTGACTCGCAGAAATCAGAGAAAGATTTTACCTACAAGATTATCAGTTTATTATAAAAGGATATAACTCAGAAACAGCCAGATGGAAGAGATACATAGGGCAAGGTCTGTGGTAAGAGCATCCATGCTCTCTAAGCACATCCTCTCCCCCAGTCTCTACCTGTCTACCAACCTGCAAGCCCCATCCTTTGATTGATTAAATCATTGGCCATTGGTGATCGACCTCCAGCTCCTCTTCCCTCTTCTAGGTTAGAGGAATGGGACTGAAAGTACCAACCCTGCAATCACAGGGTTGGTTCCCCTGGTAACCAACCCCTATCCTTAGTTCACTTAGAGGCATTCTAAAAGTCACCTTATTAACGAAAGACACCTTTATCTCTCTCACTGGTCAGGAAATTTCAAGGGTTCTAAAAGCTCTGTGCTACAAATTGGAACAAAGACCAAATATATATTTCTTATAAGTCACAACATCACAAGGTTCCAACTGCTTTATATGCTGTGAACTTTGGCAAATCGAATAACTTTTCAGGACCTCGTTTTCAAAGTTTGAAAAGATTCCCAGACAAGAAAAAACTAAAGGAGTTCATCATCACCAAACCAGTATTACGAAAAATGTTAAAGGGACTTCTTTAAGAAGGAAAAATAAAGATCAAAAATATGAATAATAAAATGACAATAACTACATATCTATCATTATTTTAACTGTAAATTGATTAAAAATGCTCCATTCAAAAGATATAGGGTGGCTGAATGGATAAGAAAACAACTTTTTATTATGCTGCCTACAAGAGATTCACTTCAGATCGAAAGACACACACAAAGTAAAAGGATGGGAAAAGATATTCCATGAAAATCTGAGGTAGCAACACTTATACCAGACTAAGTAGACTTTTAAAAAAAGGCTGTAACAAGAGACCAAGAAGGGCCCAGTAATTCTGCTTCTGAGTAATTATCTTAAGAAAACCAAAATACTAATTTAAAAAGACACATGCATTCATATGTTCATTGCAGCATTGCTTACAATAGCCAAGATATGGAAGCAACCTAAGTGTTTATCAATAGATGTATGGATTAAGAAGAACTAATATATATATACATAATGGAATATTACTCAGCCATAAAAAAGAATAAAATCTTGCCATATGCAACAACACGGATGGACCTAGAGGGTATCATGCTAAGTGATATAAGTCAGAGGAAGATAAAAACTATATGATTTCACTTATATGTGGTATCTAAAAAAAAACAAAAAAAACAAAATAAACAAACAAACAAACCAGAAACAAACTCATAGATACTGAGAACATTTGGATGGATGCCAGATGGAAGGGACGTTGGCAGGATGGGTGAAAAAGGGGAAGGGATTAAGTACAAATTCATAGTTACAAAATAGTCACGGGGATGTAAAGTATAGTATAAGGAATATAGTCAGTAACATTGTAATCACTATGCATGGTGTCAAACGGGTACTAGATTTATACGAGTGATCATGTTATAAGTTATAAAAATGTCTAACCACTGTGTTGTATGCCTGAAACTAATATAAGATCGTACGCCAACTGTAATTAAAAAATAAAAAATTGTTTTAAAAAAACACAAAGTTTAAAAGATAAGGATATCTGTCACTTCCTCTGTGCTCCATTGTCCCTGCTACACACCATCATATTTGTGACACTGTTCCATAACCATGTACATGTCTACTCTCCCCAGCAGGCTGAGTTGCTTGACAAGGCTCCTGACCACCTGACTCTAGATAATGCTCAACATCTAGCACGTGGTATGCATTCAGTAAATGTTTGTGGAATAAAGGAATTAATAAATACCTGCCCTATCCACCTCAACATGTCCAAAAATAAACTCCCCATCTTTCTGCTAAAACATTTTCTTCTGAAAGCCTGTTATCTCAGTTGATGGCAACTCTGACTTTCTGAACCCTCGGCCTAAATACCTGGACGTCATCCTTGATTCCCCTCTTTTCATGTCTCACTTCAGTAAGAACTCCTGTTGTCTTTACCTCCACAAGGTAAGAGCCTACTCTCACCACCTTCACAGCCTCTCCTCCCCCTTCCCGCCTGGTTGAGCCACAATCACCTCTCCCTTGCTTCCTAGCTGGTATCCTTAATTCTCCTCTTACCACCTACCCTACCCCCAGTCTAATCTCATCACAACAGTCAGGGCTCCCTCGAAGCCCTTCAGTGGGTGCCCTCTCCGAGATTCAGAGTAAAATCCCAGAACTTTGCCATGTCACACAGGTGCTACACGATCTGAAACCCCGGCCTCTCTAATCTCACCTCCTCCCACTGTTCCCCTTGTTTCTCTCGTTCCAAGACCCCGCCCCCCTTGATATTCATCAAACACACCAGGCATGCTGCCACCTTGGGGACTTAGCACAGGTTGTGCCTTCTTCCGAGAACATTCTTATCTAGATAACTACTGGCTAACTCCTTCATTTCCCCAAAGTCTTTGTACAGATAACACTTTCTCAAGCAGGCTATTTGATCACCCTATTTAAAACTGCAACCTCCCAGCACGCTCAGTCTCCCTTGCCCTATTCCGCTTTTTCTTCTTTCCATATCACATACTGCCTTCGAATGTATTATTTATTTATTATATTTTATTGTCCTACGCCCCCACTAGAATATGAGCCCCATGAGGCAGGTTCATTGTTTGGCTCCCTAAGGCATCTCCAATGCTTAGAACATTGCCTGGCACACTGTAGGTGCCCAATTAATATTTCTTGATTAAATGAATGAATAAACCATAGTTATAGACATCAAAAATAATAATACCAATCTATATATACATAGGACTTTACAACTGTATGTAATCTTATTTCATGATCTAATATTTACTGACACTAATATGTGCCAGACACAGGCTTAGGTCCTTGCACATATTAGCTTTGGAAATGCATTTTATTTCCTCTCTCCTTTTACATAGGCAGGATCAAAAACTCAGTTATTTCTCAAGGTCATACACTGTCATAAGCAACAGCCATACCTCCTTCTATGCCACATATAAAACACTGTATGTGGAAAGCATTTTGGTATCTAGAAGCTATGTGGTTCCATGCAAACATCTACCCTGGGACATGTATAGTGCCAGAACACAGACCAGAGACTGACCTAGGAAAAAATGAAAGCATGTTAAACAAATGAATAAAAAAGTGAATGCAGAAACAAATGTCTCGGGGTCTAAGTAATTTGTGAATATATGATTATAAAAATTAACACAGTTTAACTCCAACAAAGACTGTTGGGCCCTCTAAGTGCCAACAAAGAATGTCACCGACCCTTACATGCCCAGGACCATAACAAAGGCTTTTCCCAACAGGGCTGTTTGAAGGATAAAATAAGATTCTTTTGAAAGGCAAGGGGAGAGATATGTTGACATTAGGAAGTCGGGTTTCAGGCCTTCTCTTCCATGTACATCAATCAATAAACTTGGAAAATTACAGTAAATTCTACCATGAGTACATCGGCGACAACTGGAGGATGCTGAGTGGTTATTAATGATTCATTGTCAAAGGCAGGTTAGTAGAAAATGGAACAAAGGAAGTGAAATCCCACAGGACTGTGTTTGAGCACTGTTTTTATGACATTTTGTTATTATGGTTGCAAAAATATCAAGTCAAATGATACTCATTACTAGCAGAAAAGTGAAGGATCCTGCACCATTATAAGGAGTTAGATAAGCTCCAGTCTTTGCTTCTCCAGGAGACTTAGGATCCCGGAAAAGGGTTCACAGAAGTCTGAGAAGAAGAATTAAAATGCCTCAGACACAGACTCACTGAAGTTGGCACAGAGGGTTTGTCTCAGACGAAATTAAAGTACAGCTGAAAACGAGAACAATAAGCGATGACACTGCCAAAGGCAAAAACAAGAAAATAATTGTCATCCCTCAGGATATTCTGCCCAGGCTTATTAAGCATCTCTCTCTCCTAGAAATTTCCCACAAGGAAATATATGTATTTTACAGCAACATTCTTCTTCTGTCCTCTTCTAAAATTCTGAAAATGGTTTGATCAGATGGTTACATTTAACCACAGGATAGAGAGAAAGGAGAGATAGCCAACCGGTTCCTGTCACTGAAGAAAATGCTACAACCAGAAATAATGCAATCATTGTGTACCCCAAAAATGAATTTGATAGCAGGTAGATAACCTAACCATTATTTCATGACGAAGAAATCCTACCACATTTTGTTTTTAGTTTTACAGTAAGTATAAAACACGTATGCTATATCCATCTGTTCTTTTGCAATGCTCCAAAAATAACCAATAAGAACTTTGTGACTTGAAACCAAATGCCTGCGTGGAATTACACAGTTGGTGTTTGGGCCATCATCTGAAAACTCCTGTAGGAGGCAGCATCGCAGTCAGCAAGACCCCAAGGCTCTGGAGCCTGATCCCATGAGACTGAATCCCAGCTCTGCCACAATCCAGCTGAATGACATTTGGCAACTTATCTCTCAGAAACTAACCTCTCAGAAACTCAGTTTCCACATATTCTAAAAATACATATCATCTAGAATAGCCGTAAGATAATGTAAAGGTATGGTCATGAGTTGCTTAACGATGGGGATCCATTCTGACAAATGCATCATTAGGCGATTTCATCATTGTGCAAGCATCACAGAGTGCACATACACACCAGATGATCGAGCCTACTATACATCTAGAATATGTGGCACAGCCTGTTGCTCCTAGGCTACAAACCTGTACAGCATGCTACTAGACAAAACAACTCATGACTAAATCAAGAATAAGAGAAAATAATGCAATCAAGAGGTTCAGTTAACATGAGACGTATGAGGCTGCTGCCTGTATAACACAGCACACGGTTTTACAGCAAACTGTTTTTTAATAAGTAGAAAGAGTACACTCTAAGACAACAATAAAGGTACTTTTTTTTTGCAAACATCACAGAGTGCACATACACACCAGATGATCGAGCCTAATTTAAACCTAGAATATGTGGCACAACCTGTTGCTCCTAGGCTACAAACCTGTACGGCATGCTACTAGACAAAACAACACGTGACTAAATTGAGAACAAGAGAAAATAATGCAATCAAGAGATTCAGTTAACACAGACATATGAGGCTGCTGCCTGTATAACACAGCACACTGTTTTACAGCAAACTGTTTTTTAATAAGTAGAAAGAGTACACTCTGAGACAACAGTAAAGGTACAGTACAGTGCAAACATAAACCAGTAACGGTCACGTATTATCAAGTATTTTGCACTGTACATAACTGCATGTGCTATACTTTTATATGGCTGGCAGCGCAACAGTTTTGTTTACACCAGCATCACCACAAACACGTGAGGAATGAGTTGTGCTACAACATTAGGATGGCCACAATGTCACAAGGCAATAGGAATTTTTCAGCTCCATTATAATCATAAGGAACCACTATTGTATTTGCAGTTTGTCATTGGCCAAAATGTGTTTATGCACACGTGACTGTATATAGCACATTGCCTGGCACTCAGTAGGTCTAAGTTGATATCAAGCATTATTAGATCTCAATGCTTGTATGTCAAACTAAGGTAGGAGACTGGTTTACAAGGGCAGTGCCATAGTAATTATCTCCAAAGTTATTTTTCATTTTTATTCATTTTTAAACATTTTCATTAAATCTCCAGTGCAAACAATCATGAAACTTGGTAAACCTAATGGGCAAGATGGTCAGCCACCTACCTGCTCATGAAGCCAATCCCTCCGGGATAAAGAGGGAACAGTGAGGTTGGGTGCTCCAAGTCAAGATATGTTCTCCCTTCCCTTCCATTCGTGAGATTCTGTTGTGACCCAGACTCTCCCAGAGAAAACCACCAACACCGACATCACCATCATCACATCACCACCATCATTACCATCATCATCATCACTACCATCATCATCACCACCACCACCGTGATCATCACCATCATCACATCATTATCACCATCATCATCACCATCAGTAAATCACCACCATCATTTTTGCATTATACTTTTATGATCTCTATTATAAAATAAGACATGCCTTTTGTTCTTTGATCCTCAAAACCTTCCTGTTATGTATTTGCTATTCTTATCCCCCAATTTACAGATAAGAAAAGTAAGACTCAGAGAGATCAAGTAATTTGCCCAAGTTCATACATACACATTAGAGATACTTCGGAAAGTAGAGAAGGTCCAATGAGAAACTAGAAATCATTAATATTATGGTGAATACCTTTTCATTGTTTCCTTTCAATTATGCAAACATTTCTTACAAATCTGAATGAAATGTATAATTTCATATTGAGCTCTTTTCTCTTAACACTTTATTTAAGCACTTCCTCACAGTGATAATCTTCAAAAGAGGTTTTTAATGGTACTTTTTTTTTAAAGTACCATAATTCATTTGACCATTTTTATATAAGCTTTTATGTTGCTCCCTATTTTGACCTGTAACACATGCTTTTTCCCTATAAATCTCTGGACAATTTTCCTGAAAGTAGAAAGGTTGAGGTGAAGGGCATGAACATTTTTTAGAGTCCTGATAAAATCTCAGGTAGTATGAAGAAAATGTCGTTTGCTTTTCCAGGAATTAGGGGAGAAACTGCTGAAATAAGCACAATCATTAACTCTCGACCCAGACTACTCTTCTCCAACCTAAACAGCTTAAACGCCTGCGACCTCTCCTTTACGGACTCATTTCTGTCCTTGTTTCCTCCTCTCTCATACTGTGCAAATTCATCACACCGTCCTTAAGCCATGAACACACCCTTGGACATCACGGTCTGTGAGGATCTGAACAAGAATGAACAGAGTGAAACTGGGACTTCCCGCTTCCTGCAGTTCACGCTGCTGTCACCACGTGGAGCTGCTGTGGGTCAGACACTTTTCATGAGCTTCACACGTTATCCCAGCTCACGCTCATCGCAACCCTTTAAGAAAACTATTAATATTCTCATTTCAGAGATGAGGAAAAGGAAGCTCAAAACATTTAGTGGTTAAGTGACTTGCTCAAGGTCACGAATAGCAAGCACCGTAACAGGAGTTACGACCACATCTAGGAGACGCCTGCGTATCTCATTGTCAGAGTTATCTCTATCACAACAGTCTCTTTCCCCTATTTCAGTAGTCTGTTCCTATCCCCTCCCCTTGCAATGCTTGTTTGCTACACCCTCCTACCTTCTCTAGTCTCACACTACTGATTAACTTTCGACTTGACATTGCCCGAAGGAGGCAGCATGACACAATGAAAAGGGTGCAGGTGAAAGCCAAAAGATCTTGGTTTTAGTCCCAGCATTGTCACTGGGAGCTGAGTGACCTCAAACAACTCCCTTCTTCAACCTGATACTCTATTTCCCCATCTATGTAAAATGATGGCTGGAGTAAGCTCTGTGATTCTAAGCTGGAAAAGTGAAATACATTCTAAAAATTAATTTCACTGGTAACAATAATCAATACTTGATGAATTTAAAAATAACTAGAAAACAAGTAATTTTACATTATTATTCATTCTTTTCACTACTTTGCCTGAGGATTGATGGAGGATTAAGGTTCACGTTACATTCGTCAGGCCTTACATTGAATTTGATCTCTTACCAGTTTTCAGATATAATCTGTCTTGAAAGAGAAAATTTGTAATGCAATTTAGGAACATTTCTACCTTAAAAGATTAAAATGTATATAAGCCTTGTAAGAGTCTTTCAGGCTTCGGGTATCAGAGGATTCATTTATATGAAACCACACCTTGCCAGGTGAACCTGGGCTTTGAGGAAAAAGGGTATCACAACCATACCTCAGTGAAATACACCCTTGAATTGCTCCAATTTCCAAAAAGTTAATGTGGTGTCAAGACAGCCCACGGGAAAGCATGGGGAACTCGGCAGCCCCCAGCCATGAGCTGGGCATTCATATGGCAAGCCTCTAAATAATTAAATATGTGCGAAAGTGCTCTCTGAGCTTAAACAGCTCCACAAGAAGAGAGAACAGTAACCATAGCAGTATAACATTTGTTTGCATCTGTTGAGCAATGCTGTATGCCAGGCCCTGTGAAGAGCATTTTAAATGCATCATCTCACTTCATCCACTCAACATCACTTTGAAGAAGCTACTATGATTGTTTCTATTTTTCAGATGGGAAAAATGAGGATTAGAGCAAATGAGTGATTTGGCTAAGCTCTCACACCAGTAAAGGTTAGAACAAGAAATGCAACCGGGTGTACCTGGCATCAAAGTGGTCCTCTTAGTCACTATACAACACTCCTGACTAGGGAAATGGGAGCATCTTATCACCAAGCAAGAACGTCTCCTCAACAAATAAAGGGGAAGCAAGAAAATGGCTGGAGGAGAACAATTCTAGTGATGCCACAAGAATCTGAATTTTTTTAAAATCAACTCACACTTGAGACATTTGAAGGCAGGAACCTGAGAAATACTCAGATATCGTGCAGCAGTACTTTCACCTGGGCACCGAGCACAGAACGAAGAGAGAGCAAAGCAAGTGAGGACATCTGTTTTCTGTAAAGTTCCCTGGGTGGTATGGGTTTATTCTAGCCAGAGATTCCCCAATAGACCAAGACTACGTAAGAACTCACCTTCCTCAGGTGAGTGGTGACAGTCAAGGAGTCTGGCCAGTAAACTTTTAAGCACAGAGGGTTCAGGGAAGTTCATGTGGAATCACGCCAGCCAAAGCCATTGCCAGACGTGAACACCACTGCTTTAGAAGCCATAGTACGTTCGGGGTTACCAAAAGTACCTTGAGGCTGGCTAATAAGACCCCAGAGGCACTACATCCCAATTAAAAGAGTAGGCCATAGAGACAGCTACACCCACTTGTCATATTAACTTGGTTCAGACAAACTTTAGAAGACAAGGAAGCCATTCTTTTTATACTAACTTTGGATTTCTATACTGAATCATCCCAAACTCATTCATTCAACAATAGTTATTAAGCAGCTACTACATACAGGACATGGTTTTGTGCTATCTATTTGGGGAAGTAAGCTGGTGTCAAACATGTTTGGGTAAGTTTGAATTAATTAGGACTTTGACTACTACCTTAGGTTAACATAGCACTTTGAAAACTGTTTCCACCTGTGAAGAGGATCAGACAGACAAGCAGCAGTATAATATGGTGCTTAAAAACATGGACTAAGGAGTCGAGTTGTACAACGTACAACGTGTACAAAGGCTGACTTTACCATCTGGTAGATACATAACCTTTAACAAATGGCTTAACATCTTGGGATACCATTTTCTCATCTAAGTTTTTCTTTCTCAGGTTTAAAGAAAATCAATACACAATTCCACAATAATGGTTGGAGACATTAACACCACCATGACCCCCCAGCAAGTAGGAGTATGATTAGATTTTTTAAAAATCAGTAAAACCAGATCTGAACAACATAGGAACCACCTTAACCGATATTTATAAAGCACAACACTTTAAAACTAAAGAATATATTCTTTCGAGCATTCACCAAGATAGACCTTATGTCAGGCCATGAAACAAGTTTCAATAAATGTAAAAAGAATGACATTATTCATAATGGAATTAAATTAGGAATCAATAACAATAAAGTAGCAAGGAAAAACCCCAAATATCCGGAAAATAAACAACACACTTGTAAAAAAATGTATTAGTCAAAGAAGAAATCATTTTTAAAATTAGAATACATTTTAACTGAATAATAATGAAAACATGTGAAATTTTATGAGATGCTGCTAGAGCATTGCTTAAAGAAACTTTACAGCTTTAAATTCTTATACTGGAAATGAAAGTTCTAAAATCTATTAACTCAGTTTATACCTTAAGATATAGAAAAAAGAAGAGCAAATTTAAATACAATCAAAGTAGAAGGAAGAACATAATAGAAATTAATCATGTAAAAAAATGAAAAAAGAAAAAATTGGACAAACGTCAGACTTTTATGATACATAATATAAGATTATGAACAATCATAAGTTTTAACATCAATGTCACTTGTTGACCTAAAATTATTAAAGTCTGCAATTTAAGTGAAAAGTATAAATTCCTAGAAAAAATACAATTTACATAACTGACCCAAAATGAAACAGAAAATCTGAATAGCCTCGTATTTGTTAAATTGAATCCATAGTTTACAAATATTACAAACACCAAAAAACTCCAACCAAGATAATTTCATTGGTTTCATCAAACATTTAAAGTAGAAACAACACCAAATTTACACAAACGTTTTCAAAACTAGAATGGAAAACTCTTCAAGTCATTTATAAGAGCAGCTTAACTCTGCCACCAAGCTCTTACCAAAAAAAAAAAAATTAAAAGAAAATCACAGACATTACTCATGAACACAGATGAAAAAAAAAAAAACCTTAATAAAACATATTTAAATCAAATGAAGTAATGTATACCAAGGACAATATATCATGACCAAGTGGGCCTATGCCAGGAACGCGAGGTGGTTTTAACACAAAACCAGACGCGATTCCAGATGGCGACAGAAGACCTCCCCGAACTCGCCTCCCCTCGTGGACACACTAAAACTACCGCTACAAACGGAACAATTTCCTCTGAAAAAGACCTGAAACCAACTGAGCAGCTCCTTCACATCAGGCAAACGAGGAAAAGGCCACAACCAAGCCGGCAGGAAAGAGACATAGTCTCGACATACACCCACCCCCGCCCTGGCGGGAACCCACCACGGGGAGGGAACTCACAAACCAAGCGCTTCTCCCTGAGGAGCGAAGCATTCGTACCCCACATTAGGCACCCCTAACTTTGAAGACCGGCACCTGAGAGACCCCAAAACATACGGCTTTGAAAACCAACAAGGCTCATATCCGAATGCAAAGGGCGGCAGCGAACTGAGAAAAGCCTCATGCGGAGCAGGGAGGCAGACTCACCGCGCCAGGGTCCAGAGCACAGGCCGCTGTTTGGAAAGCGCCCAGACCCACGTGCCCACATCGAGCATCTGCCGGGCCCTGAGGCCTAACTGGGATGCCCACGCCCGGCTACGGGGGCTGGGCGGGGCCGTTTCGCGCTCTCCCTCTGTCCCGCTCCAAAGCACCAGCGTGGGGCAGGTGGAGATTTTACACAACCCGGTGCCCAAGTTTTTACAGCTGCCGCTCAGGGGACACCCCCACCACCACCACCACCACTCCGATCAGATTTTATACTGAATAAAAGATGGACTACGGGGTGACTTTCAGTTTCACTAAAGATTTTTAAAGAGCTTTGTACTCTGAAAGGAAGATGTGAATTAGATTCCCTTATGGTGCAAGTGTTGGGTATGAAAAAGGCATGACCTCGAGAATTCAGCTGTTGTGAGATCAAATCCCCACTCTACCTATCTACTCTGTGATTTTAGCCAAAATCATCTATTAGCTGTATCCATGTGAAATAGTGGCCATAATACCTTCCCGAGTGCCCATATGCCATGATGCTCTGCCTATAATTGCTATGACTGTGTCAGCTCTAACACTGGGTGCGATTCTCCAGAGTAGGTTTTCATCCACAAAAAAAGTCATGGTTTTCAGAAGATACACCATGATAACCATTTATGTTATTCACTCCATTGCAACACCTGGCTTCTCAGACTTTTCCAAGAGAAGCCATAGCTCTATCGGATGCCTCATGCCCCTGAATGTGGATACTGAGCAAATATAAGTGAGGGAACCAACAAAGTGTCTCTGGACATGGCTTCTCAGACTGGTAAAAAAAAGTCTTAACACCTAGAATTCTCAGAATAACTTAGGAATAACATAACTTTCACCCAATTTTCTCGACATTAACCATACACATAAACAATCAAAGCATAGAACGTCTAGTTTTATACAAGTCACAGATTTTTAAAACTTATCAAGAAGACTGAATGCTATGAGTTGTGTGGCACAGTCTGCAGTCGTAACAGAAAGATGCTATAGTGCCATCATACCAAGGAGTGAAGCAATTTCAGACCAGGCTGTGTCAACATTGCAGGAGTTCACTCAGATTGGACAAGCTGCATTTTCTGAAGTATGTCTTCACTCTCATTGAAGAAGGTCTTGCCTTGAGTCTCTGGACTTGGACCTAGAAGAAAGCTCAGATCTGCTTCTCTTTCTCAGAACGAAGGTCATTTCCTAAAGTCTGCCACTCCATAACCAAGCCACACCTGGCTAGGACCGAACAAGAAAGAATAAACATAGTATATTATAGTGGTTCTTAAACTTTTTTTAGAATTTGAATACTTTTCATCGACAAAAATCTATATGGAAAAGATTTTGAAAAGATAATCAGCTGTTGTGATTAAAGTCCCACACATGCCTGTTTGGCTGCCTCCATCCTCTCCTGTGCTTCCTGCCCCAACCCCTGAAACACCTGAAGAATTCTGGACTCTAAATCATGGTTCACAAACAACCAGTATAGAAAAAAACATCAAGAGCTTGGAAACAGTACTCCATCTGCACTGTCTTCAACTGCAAACTGAGTTTCGTCCCACCTATGGGGCAACACTGTCCTGAGATTAATTTTAGAAAATTTATTGGTGCATGCTCAATTCATATTAGCCTTTTGCTGCCTATTTCCCTTTTCCTGATCCGAATGGTTCTCTCAAGAATGACTCCACTTTCAGTATTACGTCAATAGAAAAAAATCTCTCTTGGCCACCACACTGAGTTTTAATCCAATGCATAGGTACCTCTTGCAGCTATGCCCAGGTTTTGCCTACACAAGAAGAGGAGCCTGAGCTCACAGAAGCAGCATGTGTTCCTGCTTTCTTATTTGCCAATTCCCAATCTGGCATTGCAGGCTCTGGTTTTCTGTGGACCCAGGAACACCTGTGAACACCCATAAAGCGGTTCATGCTACATATTTTTTGGAACTTTTTATTTCTTTTGAAATGATTCCAGAGGGAAATGCCTGATAATAAGGAGATTATCAGGCCTCAGATTTGGAATTCAGAGACTTAGATGTATTTATGTTCTGGTGATCTTTATAAAGAAAGAGAGGAATGAGCAGAGAAGGCAGGGACGTAGCAATCAGGTGGACCTAGGTTTATACTTAGCCTCTGTGAGTCATTATATGAACTTGATCAAGACACTGACCTGCCAAAGATTCATTCTCTTCATCTGTAAAACAGGGGCCTCATACTCATCTCACCAGAGTATTTTCAGCTCGAATGAGATAAAATATATGAAATCTCTTGGTTAACAGTAAAGTATATACACATACCTCCTCCTTATTTCTTATTGTTCTCAGAAACGATATCAAGAGTGATTAGTGGTTTTTTCTTAAGTGTGTAACATTGGTATATTATTTAGATAATTGAGATGAAAAGAGAGAGAGAACAATAATGACTTCCAGAAACTTAATTGACCCAGTATTTATTGAGTTTTACTGTATGTTATTTAGAGCAAGGTACAAAGATGAGTAAGATTCAGACAAACTCCTATAGGTAGTGAAGGCTTTAAAGGACTCTAGCTGAGTGCTCTTGGAATTCAAATAAAGAAAAAGACATAACCAGATAGGATAAACACAGAAGCAGCATTTGAGATGGGCATGGGAAGGTAGATAGGATGTTAACAGGTAGCAATGGGGAAAAGATCTTAGGTGGAAGGCACGAGGGGATATTCAGAAAACAGTGAGCTCTACCAGAGTGTAACTGAAAATTAAAATAGAACATTAAGAGAGGGTCATGCCTTGAGGGTGTTGCGTGTCAAGTAGGAGTTTGTGGTCGATTCACAAGGCAATGGGGAGTCATCGAAGATTTCTGAAGAGGGGAATGGTGAAATTAGAGTGGTGCTTTCGGGTGATTTATCTAGAAGCATGTGAGAAACAAATCATCGGCTGTGCATGACGGTCAGTATTGGGGTTAGCGTTTGGGGGTGTATTCATGTGGCATATCGTGGTGACTACATGAAGTAGGACTCAAAAAATGATCATTAAAATATCAGGACAAGCAGTGAGGACCCAAGAGCAGTTAAACCCATACTTTAAGCAACGGCAGCTTCAGAATGAAGAAGGAAAAGGAGCAGAGTGCGCCTGGATGGAGAGTGACCAAGTCAGTATGGTGGTGGTGTAAGAGAGTGAATTATTGTGGACTTTGTGGGACCAGCTGAGAAACACAAGAAGCCAAGAGGCTGAACACAGAGCAAACTAATGGGCCAAACAACCGGAGGCATGGTGAGGAAAAGCAGGAGAAAAAGAACAGAAGAGAATTTTAAACATCAAAATGTCAGTATTACATGGGAAATAAAACTTGTGTCCACAGAGTAGATAGCATGGTCTAGTGCTCTCACATCACTTTAAAACTCCTTGAAAACATGACTCTAGCTTGAGTTCACATGAACCTCTGTCAAGAGTCAAAACACCTTCTGTCCTGAGGACTAAACCCTTCTAGGGCAGGTTGGTCTGCCCAGAACCCATGGGGCAAATTCTCAGTATGTCAGGTCAATCAAATTTCTCAGCATTTGAGTGACCACTTCTTCCCTTCCCATCAGTCACCTCCCAAATTCCAAAAGCTGAGGCTTTTCAAACACAAAGCACACATGGGTGCTATTCCCTGGGGCAGTTCCCCTCCTCTTCCACCTCCCTCTTCATTATTCCCTGAGAGACCCTGGTTTCTGGAAGAGTTCATCCTCTCAAAACCAGCCGATCTACCTCAAGGTCACTGTCAAACGTGGAGGTGCGGCACTAGGAGGCCCCTCCAAGGCTTCATCCTAGAGACCTCTGCAATTCTGTCCAATCCCTAAAGGAGAGAAGACTTAAGCTTATAGAAAGAAGGTGAGAGGCCCAAAGGCCACTCTCTCAGCCAGAACTAGAGGCAGAATGAGAGCTCGGTGCCCCATTTTCCCATCCTTGGTTTCGCCTATTCGTCCCACCCAGATCATCCGCCTCTCTTCCCAAGTCACTTTCCTCTCACTAGTCTCCTCATGGCATTTTTCACCTCAGCATTCCTGAAGGAGTAAATGACAGGGTTTAAGAGAGGTGTGACCACCGTGTAAAACACGGCAACAATCTTGTCTGCAGGGAGGGTGACACAGGGCCTCAGGTAGACAAAGGAACAGGGTATGAAGAACAGGCTCACAACCGCAACGTGGGCGACGCAGGTGGAGAGGGCCTTGCGCCGGCCGTCTGCGGTCTGGCTCCTCAGGGAGTGCAGGATGACCACGTACGAGGCCAGCAGGAGCACGAAGGCCACCGCCGATATGGAGCCGCCATTGGCGATGATGAGCGTGCCAATGAGGAAGGTGTCCGAGCAAGCCAGCTTCAGCACAGGATGCACATCGCAGAAGTAGTGGTCAAGGACCTTGGTGCCACAGAAAGGCAGCTGGAAAATGAGGAAGGTTTGCCCAAAAGAATGCAGCAAGCCCCCACCCCAGGCTGCACCCACCAGGAGGCCACGCACACGACGGCTCATGATGACGGTGTAGTGCAAAGGTTTGCAGATGGCCACGTAGCGGTCGTAGGCCATCACCACCAGGAGAAAGATCTCGGTGCCACCAAAGAAATGGAGGAAAAAGATCTGTGTGATGCAGCCCTTGACGGAAATGACTTTCCTTTCGATAAAAGAGTCAAGAATGAGCTTGGGGGCTGTGACAGAACAGTAACAGATCTCCACAAAGGACAAGTAGCCGAGAAAGAAATACATGGGGGATGTGAGTCCTTTGCTGGCCATGATGGTCACCACGATGAGGCCATTACCCAGCACAATGGCTGTGTACATGAGGAGGAAAAACACAGAAATGATCTTCTGCACGTCCCGGTTATGGGAAAATCCCAAGAAAATTATTTCAGTCTCATTGCTTGTAGGGACCATGTTTTAAAGCACAGAAGCCAACGGCCTGGAGTCACAGAAAACAAAGAACCCTCCTTCAATAATTAGAAACATGCTTCTCAAACCTTGAGGAAGATTGTCATTCTGCTCCTTCTTGAGTCCCCTGTCTGCCTTGGGCTTCTCCAACACATGTTCTCCATGAGATAATCAGTTGTTGTGATTAAAGTCCCACATGAGACAGGTGATGATGGGACACAAAACAATGACCATCAGCTGCTTGATATCATTCCTAAAATAAGATTTAAGTTTATAATAAAGGGCCTTAAGTGTTTTCTCTGATCCAGGCACACGCATTAGATAATTTAATCCTCACGACAAAAATGAGACGCTACTTTATACGTAAGAAAATTGAGACTCGGAGAGATTCGGTCACTAACTCAAGGCCACACAGCTCATCTTTGAACTCAGGTCTGTATCTTTTAAAACAAAGATGCTTCCACTATTAGATCTGCTCCTGAAGTGTGCGTGATCTTGGTTGCATACAAGTTTCAAAGAGTCTTACCCTACAATGTAATGTGGAACCAGTTTTTTACAGCAAGTGCCAGATTTCTCAACCTTAATTATTCTGCAACCTATGAAACTAACCTGATTCCCTAATAAGCATAAGAAGGAAGCTGAAAGGGGGAAGGACGGTCACCAGGCTTCAACCACTGTCCTTGGAGGGAGAGATGGAGAATAGGAAATGTGAATCGGTAACAGGCTGCCTCAATTCTCCTGGGACCAGCAGCTAAGAAACAATTCAAAAGTCATTTAAAGTTCCATTTTATAACAGCCTATTGTTCCATGGGATATCAAGTGTGCTTAACTCAGAGCTTCAGAGCACAGTAAGTCTACACAAGGAAAGGCTCTGAGGTGGGTGTAAGGACTGCCTCCCGAAACAGAGGCAAGTTAGAGATGCCGGCACACACTGCAGAGGGCTCTGAACACTGACAACGGTGATCAGACACAGAAAGTTCATACTCACAGCCTCTGAGCAGTCACTCCCTCTGGCTGAAACAAGCCCTGCCAGCAAACTCGAAGATACCCTCAGTCAAATGCACACACCTCACAGCCAGCTTACAGTCCAGGCTGTGGGAGAGCAGCTGCAGCACTGTGATCTGGTGATGGGGACACAGGCTTTGGAGTCAGGGGACCTGAGTTCGATCCCAACACTGTTGCTTAGTAGCTGTAGAACATTAAACAAGTACAGAAATCCCTCCAAGCCTATAATTTGCATCTGAGAAGCAGAAATAATAAACCTTTTGCATGGTGCTATTTTGAGAATTGAATGAGCTCACGAGTTTTAAAACAAATAATAATTGTATAAGAGAATAATTGGCGAGTATAATTGGTTATGCCTTTACTCTGCAGCATGACCCTGTTAGTGCAGTGTGTGATGGGGACTCACTAAGGTGCCTCTGCATCAGAAGGCGAGCCTGACACCCAATTCTGTTTGTGTAGACTTGCAGCACCCTGGGGTTCTGATTTAAACATCTTACAACAAGCCTATGGAATAGTAGGCCATGTAATAAAATGGGACTGAATATGCTAAGTGACATGCTAAGCCAGTCACAAAAAGAAAAATATTGTAGGAGTCCACATACAATATGAGCCCAGTACGGTATGATGTCCGTAGAGTAGTAAAACTCATAGAGACAGAGGGTAGAATGTGGTGCCAGGGGCTGGGAGGAGCGGGGACGTGGAGTTCGTGCTTGATGGGAGCACGGTTTCAGATTGAGACAATGCAAGTTCTTGACGTGGTTGGTAGCAGCGGTTGCATAACAACGCAAATGTACTTTAATACCACTGAACTAGACATGTAAAAATGGTTAAGGTGGTGCATTTTATGTTATGGGTATTCTACCACAATTAATAAATAAATACACAAACAAAATCAAATGACTCATTTCCCCTTCTCCATACCCACCTCCAAGGACAATGGTTGAAGTTGGTCAAATTTGTCCTTCCTTCCCCTTACCTCCCCACTTTAGCTTCCTTCTTATGCCTATTAGAGAGAGCCTGATTAGTTTCAAAGGATACAGACGAGTTGAGGTTGAGAAGCTCTGGCACTTGCTGTGGAAAAGCCATTCCATGTTCCAGTGTAAAGCAAGACAGATCTGACACCCTCGTTATGCAGCCATTATAACATTCACAGTAAGAGAGATAATGACTTTGGAGAATTCAGACCTCCATTCAACTATGAGCTGCATGGCCTGGGGCAATTGACTAAACCTCTCTGAGCCTCTGTTTCCTTACCTATAAAATAAACATAAAACTATTCTCTTATTGTTGAGCCACTTCCTCACCTCCCCATCAGGTTCCTCTGCCCGGTGGCAATTTTTCACTCAGGATGTTTATGCAAAGAGCAGGAATCTTAGATATGTTTCACCCTCAGGGCAAAAAGGGCTCCATTAGTAGGTGAATAATCTCCGTGAAATTAGCTTTGAAAGTAAATGCTCTATGCTTCTGCAATTGCTTCTGATTTAGGGTGTCAGCAAGAGAGCTCCTCTCAGGGGATGCGTAAGGATCACTTTAGTCTTCAGATAAAAATTTAAAATTGAGGAGCTTGTTTTTTCTTTCTAAAGTTATTGAAGGTTAACAGAGCAAGATGTATATACAGTGTAATCATCGAAATTTCTCTAAAAGGTTAAAATTTTAAAGTCTTTAGAATGGAAGAAAGAAAAGGAAATTGACATTTATTGAAACCCTGAGTAGAAACGGAAAACATTTTAGAGATAATTTCATAAAGAGGTCATCAGACCCACAAGCCATTGACAGTGGCAGTGGCATACTTGTGGAATAACTTTAATTCTGACTTTTTAATTGGCAGGGCCGAGGAAGAGACTGAAAGATCAGTATGTGTTCTTATCAGATAGTAAACAACTGCATATTTCCAGGGTTGGTGGTTAAGAAAACCTGAACAGGGATGACCCAGAAGTGTAAGATAGATTGGCCCCAATTAAAAAATAAATAAAGAATAAAATAAATAGAAATAAATAAAAACCTGTGGAAGTTCTTCAAGTCTACAATAAATCTGGCCCCTGCTTTATGATTTCTCATTGTACCTTCCCTATCATAGAACTCCATGTCCTGTGGAGTTCTGAAAAATAAAATTGGTCTAAATGGCTTTTTCCAGCACTTCTTTTATCCCACTTTTTCTCCAGATATCCTGTCACCAGAAGAGTCAGTACAAGGCCTCTCCTTGCTAGTTTTCCTCGCTGAGGAATCATGAACTGTTAAATCAGGAAGGATGCTATAGATTCCTCTTCTTACAGAAGAACCTGGGCCCACAATCATGCAGCTGGTCGGTGCGGAGCCTGGACTAAAATTAGGCTGCATGGCTTCCCGTCCAATAAGTGCTTCAATGCTCATCTCATCTGTTACCCATCCCCCTGGTCCTCACCGAAAACTATATTTCATAATGGAGGGAGAGCACAGAGAGAGAAGGGATTCGAGTTTCTGATAAAAGGCAAAACAAACCTGAAAAGATCTAAAAAAAAAAAAAAAATCAACAGTAAGAAATGTAACAATAATATTGTCCAACTTCAGTTTCCCACCTTCCTGGGTTGTCATTTTGGCCTTGGCAGCCTGTGCAGAGCTTAGAAGCCCTAGAGAGGAGAAGATATTTTAGGAGTTGGCCAGGCTGGTCTGCCAATGAAAGAAGCCTTTGCAAGATATGCCTTGGTGCCGATCCTAGCTCTAGCACTTTGTCACCAAGAGTTAAATGATTCTCTAGCTGTTTCACATGAATCTGTCAGGTCTATCCAACAAGAGAGAATATAACCTTTTGAAAGCTTTAAAAGAGTCTCTTTCATCCTCCGTCACACCTATCACAGGGTAGGGAACTCAGTAGATGTTGTAAGTATTTGGGTTTGATCCCTGAATCTTCTGGCTGGTGCTACATCTATTTCAAAACCAAGGTATCACTGGGGTGTCCTATAAATATAAAGACATATATTTATATATATATGTAAAGATGCATATGTATCTTATATATATAAATATCTATATATATATCTATATAAATATGATAAAATATATGTGGGAGTATCTATCTAGTGTTAAAAAAAAAAAAAAGCTCCTTTTTGAAAATAATTCCAAAGCAATCCCCCATCGAGATTAAGCGAATGAACCCGCCTTTAATATTGTTTGTTATCTTGATTCTGAATTTTGTGGTCAGGAAACGGATTCACTTGCCCAAGCCACCCCAGGAGAACAGATTTCTTTCACTAACAAGGTCTACAGATAAAGCAACCAAAGAAATATAAAGAGTACGTTAGTGTTCACTGATCTAAAACTTAGAAGTGTTGATTCAAGGTTGGTCCTCAGCAAAATCTAGGCTTCTGTGTACCAATTCTCCATTCAGGCTATAATGAAGCTAATACCTTCATTTCTACCAGAGAAGGCCAGACATGAGAGTGTCTTAGCCAGGATCTCTGAATTTTTCAAAAGAATATTTCTGAAAATATATGACTCTGCACTTGATTAAAAATTAGCCTTGAAAACGACTTCACACTGACCATGTTACAAGTGGCACTGGTGAGAATGACTATAACATCTGCTCTAAGCCAAGCAAAGGAGTCATCTTGTTATTAAAGTAGGCAAGAAAGACTTTAACATGATGATGTCTAAAGTCTGCTCCATCAGCTGAAAGAGTGAACAAATCTAAGGCTCCCCTTGTGTGGAAGTACGTGGAAGTCAGAGGAACAGCAGTGAAAAGTGCCAACATGTGTAAAAGACCCTGCCTGAGGGTCTGTCCCTCCATGCTAAAGGATCAAGAAATGAACTGACTCAGAACCTGTTCCACACATAAAGGCGCCACTAAATTAAGATCATCCCCTTTGGACTCACCAGTTATCACTGATGCCATCACACCATGCGCCAACTCCAGAACTTCATGACTTTCTCACTAAGAAAGTTATAGGAAAACAGAACAGGGGCAGTCTACTCTAAAATCCACTAAAATGAGGACTGCTGGACTGTGAGGCTGGAAGCATTTAAGGTGTATGAGATGGAAAATTGAGATAAGAGAATTGAATTCCCTGAACATTTCTAGCATCCCCCATTTGGGGAGTTTCTGAGATAAGCAAAAGTCGACCTCTCATGTGTTTCCTTCAGAGGTTAAGGAACTTATCTCTAATTAATCCAATTATAAAGTAGGGACTTCTACTTGCCTCCATGATTAGCCCCCTCTTGCCCTGGCCACTAGAGGTTTCCCTCTGCATTCTCAAGTAAGTGACAGAGGAGAATGCAATATCACTTCACCCCTGTGTTCTCGCCACAGGCATCCTCAAGAGGCTCTTGGTGGCCAATTCTGACCTCACCCCTCATTAGACCAATGATGTCATGCTCAATTCCAAGGGGACTTTACCCAAGTATACCTGGACCACTTCACGCACATACTTTGACATGTCTCTTCAGAGAATGCTAGACATGGAGGGCTTTCAAGATCATCATGTCCAACTCATGTCAAGCTAAAGCTGGGAAAAGAGCCAGAAGGAAAATCACTGTGCAAAGTTACCTCATGAACTGATAGCATAGATAACCCAGCTCTTTCCTGATGCCTATTACTGGGGTCTTCCAACTGTTCATTCTTAAGGTTTTAAGCATTTTGCCACAACTTTTCAACACATGGTTTTCATGTGCAAAGGCTTTGGAAAGACTAGAGTTCCCTAACTGTTAGGGATGGTCTCCTAAGTAACAGCACGTTACATTTGCGTTGTGCAGTGTTGTGTCTTTCCACTTTTCTTTCTAACATCTCACACAGAGTCAAAGTAACACTCTTCCATAGTAACTAGTATTGCCACTTGACAGATTAGGTAACTGGGGCTCAGAAAGATTAAGAGAATGGTTCAAACTTATACAACTAATAAATTGTCCGGCTGGGTCAAATGTCTAAGTGTAACATTTCCTGCCCAAACAGAATATGTCACCAGCTGCTGGCGCCCCATTAGGAAACAAAGAGGTCAACAGGAAACCGAACCAGTATATGCCCCACATCTGCTCCTTCTCTGTGTAGTAATGCTGCTTCATCAAAGTTCTCTTAACTTGAGCCAAATAAATTATGAAACATGGTATAAGTATGGCCCCTTCCTCCTAATCATAACCCATCTGAAACACCACAAGAACTCAATCTCTGTTTTTAAAGCTCCAGGAATTCTCTGAAGAAGGAGGGGAAAAAAATTAAACATTCACAATATCATCAACAGCTGGCTTATAGCCAAAACCTGGGAAAGACTTCTAAGAGTAACAAACGCTGATAAAATAGAATGAGGAAACAAAATGGCCCATACATGCATTTCTGCTCACCTGAAGGAATGTAGGAAGAGAGTGCTTCCTTTCTGCCTTACATCACACCTCCCTGCCTCATACCCACAAACATGCATGCACACACACATATACACACACCCTTTGCTTAGAAAGGAAATAAAAATAACTAATACCAGGTTTGTTTTAAATTTTTCCAGTTTTATTGAAGTATGGCTGACAAGCATGAATAGTATATATTTAAGAGATACAATGTAATATTCTGATATACTCAAACATTATAAAATTAGCACCACAATGAAGCTTACCAGACAGAAACTCTGCAGTTGAGGACTACAATAAATGAAAAGAGAAATGCAATAGAGAACATCAGCATCGGAATTTATCAATCAGAAGACTCTGTGCATAGAAGACAGGACCTTTGAAATTAACCAAAGTAGAACACACAAAAAAAATGAAAAAGGGTGTAGAAAACCTGTGTAAACAATGGGATATCATTAAAACAAACAATCTGTGAATTATTGGAGTCCCAGAAGAAGAAGAGAAGGGAAGAGAATAGAAAGCTTATTTAAAGAAATAATGGCCTCAAAATTTCCATACGAAATTATCTTTTCCAAGACCATTATAATACAACTGTTTAAAAGCAAAAACAGAAATTTTAAAACAATGAGGAAAAAAATGATCTCTTACAAGGGACCTACCTCCATAAGGCTATGACTGGATTTCTCATCAGAAACCTCCCAGGCCAAGAGAGTGGGATGATATATTCAAACTCCTGAATGAAAATATAACCAACCCAAAATGCTTTACCCAGCAAAGCTGTCCTTTGACATGAAGGTGAGATAAAGGCTTTCCCAAACAAACAAAGACAACAGTGTTTGTCATCTCTAGATTAGCCTTAGAAGAAATCCTGAAAGGACTTCTTTCTTTAAGCTGAAATGAAAGGAGGCTAATAGGCAACATAAAAACATAGAACAATAGAACAGTAGTTGCTAGAGGCTAGGGGATGGGGGAAATTGGGAGATATTAATCAGAGAGTGCAAACTTCAGTTGTAAGATAAGTTCTGAGGAAATCATGCACAGCATGGTGATTACCATTACTACTCCCGTATTATATATTTGAAAGTTGCTGAGAGAATAATAGATCTCTGCTGAAGAATGCAAAAGAAGACATCAGCAAATCCATGGTTGGATAGGAAGTGTTCATTCTTAAGGTTTTAAGCATTTTGCCACAACTTTTCAACACATGGTTTTCATGTGCAAAGGCTTTGGAAAGACTAGAGTTCCCTAACTGTTAGGGATGGTCTCCTAAGTAACAGCACGTTACATTTGCGTTGTGCAGTGTTGTGTCTTTCCACTTTTCTTTCTAACATCTCACACAGAGTCAAAGTAACACTCTTCCATAGTAACTAGTATTGCCACTTGACAGATTAGGTAACTGGGGCTCAGAAAGATTAAGAGAATGGTTCAAACTTATACAACTAATAAATTGTCCGGCTGGGTCAAATGTCTAAGTGTAACATTTCCTGCCCAAACAGAATATGTCACCAGCTGCTGGCGCCCCATTAGGAAACAAAGAGGTCAACAGGAAACCGAACCAGTATATGCCCCACATCTGCTCCTTCTCTGTGTAGTAATGCTGCTTCATCAAAGTTCTCTTAACTTGAGCCAAATAAATTATGAAACATGGTATAAGTATGGCCCCTTCCTCCTAATCATAACCCATCTGAAACACCACAAGAACTCAATCTCTGTTTTTAAAGCTCCAGGAATTCTCTGAAGAAGGAGGGGAAAAAAATTAAACATTCACAATATCATCAACAGCTGGCTTATAGCCAAAACCTGGGAAAGACTTCTAAGAGTAACAAACGCTGATAAAATAGAATGAGGAAACAAAATGGCCCATACATGCATTTCTGCTCACCTGAAGGAATGTAGGAAGAGAGTGCTTCCTTTCTGCCTTACATCACACCTCCCTGCCTCATACCCACAAACATGCATGCACACACACATATACACACACCCTTTGCTTAGAAAGGAAATAAAAATAACTAATACCAGGTTTGTTTTAAATTTTTCCAGTTTTATTGAAGTATGGCTGACAAGCATGAATAGTATATATTTAAGAGATACAATGTAATATTCTGATATACTCAAACATTATAAAATTAGCACCACAATGAAGCTTACCAGACAGAAACTCTGCAGTTGAGGACTACAATAAATGAAAAGAGAAATGCAATAGAGAACATCAGCATCGGAATTTATCAATCAGAAGACTCTGTGCATAGAAGACAGGACCTTTGAAATTAACCAAAGTAGAACACACAAAAAAAATGAAAAAGGGTGTAGAAAACCTGTGTAAACAATGGGATATCATTAAAACAAACAATCTGTGAATTATTGGAGTCCCAGAAGAAGAAGAGAAGGGAAGAGAATAGAAAGCTTATTTAAAGAAATAATGGCCTCAAAATTTCCATACGAAATTATCTTTTCCAAGACCATTATAATACAACTGTTTAAAAGCAAAAACAGAAATTTTAAAACAATGAGGAAAAAAATGATCTCTTACAAGGGACCTACCTCCATAAGGCTATGACTGGATTTCTCATCAGAAACCTCCCAGGCCAAGAGAGTGGGATGATATATTCAAACTCCTGAATGAAAATATAACCAACCCAAAATGCTTTACCCAGCAAAGCTGTCCTTTGACATGAAGGTGAGATAAAGGCTTTCCCAAACAAACAAAGACAACAGTGTTTGTCATCTCTAGATTAGCCTTAGAAGAAATCCTGAAAGGACTTCTTTCTTTAAGCTGAAATGAAAGGAGGCTAATAGGCAACATAAAAACATAGAACAATAGAACAGTAGTTGCTAGAGGCTAGGGGATGGGGGAAATTGGGAGATATTAATCAGAGAGTGCAAACTTCAGTTGTAAGATAAGTTCTGAGGAAATCATGCACAGCATGGTGATTACCATTACTACTCCCGTATTATATATTTGAAAGTTGCTGAGAGAATAATAGATCTCTGCTGAAGAATGCAAAAGAAGACATCAGCAAATCCATGGTTTTGGATAGGAAGACTCACATCATGAAGATGTCGATTCTTTCTAAATACGTTTATAAATGTAATCTTATAGCAATCAAAATAATAAGTTCTTTGGGGATGGCTATAAAACAGAAAGAGTAGTGAAATTAATCTAAAGTTCATAAGGAGAAATAATATCCAGGAGAACTCAGATAAAGAAGAGCAACATGAAGAGACTAGCCCACAGCGAAAATTTTATAAATAAGACTCAAAGCTAATTAAACATTAAAACATCCCTTCTCACTCACAAAATGTAAATTAAACAAGATGTCTATCTGATTTGCAAAGTAATTTAACTTAATATTTTAAAATAATTTCTGACAGAAAAAAGTTACAATAATAATACAAATAATTCCTGTATATCCTTAGTCCAAATTCTCCCAATATTAATATTTTTCCACATTTTCTTTATCATTCATTCTTTCAGTAGATAGACAGAATTCTTTCTGAAATGTTTGAAAGTTGACAACATAATGCCCATGTAACCTTTAGATACCTTAGTAAGTAATTCTTCAATCCAGGAACATTCTCTGGCATAACCACACTACAATTATCAAAATAAGAAAATTAACTCTGATAGAACTTTACTATCTCATTTACAGCTCTTTCGTCCACTAATGACCTTCATCTACCATGGGATCCAATCAAGGATCACAGGTCGCATTTAGTTACCATCTCTCTGTAATCTGGAAAAACTCTTCAATTTCTTTGTCTTGATACTTATAAAGAAAGCAACCTAGTAATTTTGTAGAATGTTCTTCAGTTGGGGTTTGCCTTGTATTTTGTCATGATGAGACTTAGGTTACGTGTTTTTAGTAAGAATACCACAGTAATAATACTGTGTATCTCTCCAATCTCAATACTGGTGATGTTAACTTTGAGTAATCATTTACGGGAGTATCTTCCAGGCTCCTCCACTGAAGTTACATTTTCCAAAGTTACATTTTGCCTTTTGCAATTAATAAATATCTTGCAGGGAGCTACTTTGAAACAGTGTAAAATCTTATTTCTCATCAAGAAAAGTCTTAATGACATTATTCAAGTCCCACAAGAGTATATTCACAAGGAAAGTTAATTATTACCATCTTCTTAAGAATCAACTGAACACATGCATCAAAAGTTGTTATACCTTTGAACACAGTAAACTTATTATAGCAAAAGAGTCTAAAAGAAAAATAGAAGTGTAAAGATTTCTTTTCAAGAATGCTTACCACAGTGTTATTTATACCAGTAAAAAAAAAATTAAAAGTGATCTAAACATCTAAGAGAAAGTGGCTAATTAAAATACAGCACATAAATCCATAAGAGAAAATATTTTACAACTGATTGGATTGTCTTTTGGGAGATGGAGACCAGTTAGAATAACCCTAGAAATAACAAGTCCTGTGAACTTGCCTTCGTCTCATTCTTCGGTTTGGACTCAGCATCATTCTAAACCCAAGGATGAATACCAAGACGAGCCTCTAATTCTCATCTAGTTTTATTGTCCTAATCCACAGCCTTTTCATGGCCTTCTTCACTTCAGCATTTCTCAGGGAGTAGATGACAGGATTGAGGAGTGGGGTGACCACCGTGTAAAACACGGCCACCATCTTGTCTACAGACAGGGTGGTAGAAGGCCTCAGGTAGATGAAGATGCAGGGCCCAAAGAACAAGGTAACCACGGTGATGTGGGACCCACAGGTGGAGAGGGCCTTGCGCCGCCCCTCAGAGCTTCGAGTCCTTAGATGGAGCAAGATGACCACATAGGAGGCTAAGAGGACCACGAAGCTGATGACAGACAGGGTTCCCCCATTGGCGACAATCAGCAGACCAATGAGGAAGGTGTCAGAGCAGGCGAGTTTGAGCAGAGGAAGCAGGTCACAGAAATAGTGGTCGATCACATTAGGGCCACAGAAGGGCAAGTGGAACATGAGAAGGATTTGGGCAAAGGAATGCACAAAGCCTCCCACCCAGGCTATTCCCACCAGAACAGCACATACCTGCCGGTTCATGATGATGGTGTAGTTGAGGGGCTTACAGATGGCCACATAACGATCATAAGCCATCACTGTGAGCAGGAACATCTCAGTGCCACCAAAGAAGTGGATAAAGAAAAGCTGTGTCATGCAGCCCCACAGAGATATGGCTTTCCTTTCAGCCAGCAAATCGGAGACGAGTTTGGGGGCTGTAGTAGAGGAGTAGCAGATCTCCACGAAGGACAGGTAGCTGAGGAAGAAATACATGGGGGAACCAAGACTTCTGCTGGTCAAGACGATGAGTATGATGAGGAAATTCCCCAGCAGAATTGCTGTGTACAAGAGCAGAAATATCACAAAGCAAACTTTCTGCACATCCTGATTGGAAGAAAGTCCCAGAAAAATGAATTCAGTCACGTTATGTGTGTTAGCCATGAAGCTGCCACCAGGAGGCAGTAATTTGGGTAGATGATCTGAAATGATACAAAGCAATAGATTCCCTCATTAGGCGGGAGAACTACTTCAAAGTCCTTGCATATCTGAAAAGTTTGTGAGCTGGATATTGAAAGATGAGTAAGAGTTAGTTGTGTGTGGAAGGGAAAAAAAATTCAAAAAGGAAGACGAGGATGTGGTTCCACAGTGTAGCAGTGAGCACATCTGCTTTACATGCAGAAGGTCCCGATACAAAGCAATAGATTCCCTCATTAGGCGGGAGAACTACTTCAAAGTCCTTGCATATCTGAAAAGTTTGTGAGCTGGATATTGAAAGATGAGTAAGAGTTAGTTGTGTGTGGAAGGGAAAAAAAATTCAAAAAGGAAGACGAGGATGTGGTTCCACAGTGTAGCAGTTAGCACATCTGCTTTACATGCTGAATGTCCTGGGTACGTGCCCCAGTAGAGCCACGGTCCATGGTCTATGGTCATGCCACCCTGAACAAGCCTGATGTCTGATCTCAGAAGCTAAGCCAGGTCGGGCCTGGTTAGTACTTAGATGGGAGACCACCTAGGAAGACCAGGTGCTGTAGGCATAAATAATAATAATAAACTTAAAAAATAAAAAAGGAAGACGAGCATACAAAGCAATGAAAATTCATCAGGAGAAGGGCAAAGATAAAGCTGGAGGCAGAATGTAGGACTAGTTCATGAAGCCCAGTTATGGACTTTGGGGTTTATCCTACAGACAATGGGGAATCATCAGAAACACTAGTCAATTGGAAAGCAAAAGAGGTTGGACTAGTGTTAACAGACCAGAGGAGGGGTGACCGACTAGGACACGAATACCTCACCGGATGATGTATGGCAGCAAGGAGAGTGTTACCGTCTCCGTGTTAGGTATCACTCCATCGCCTTCGAATGCTTTTGTCTTTCTCCTGTAGCTTTCTTTCATTCCATTTCCTTTTGCTCTCTTTTCTTTCTTGGTCTGCAGAACAGCTTCCTTGCCACCCTGCCTCCCTTCGGAGTCTTCGGAATAGCTGTCCCCTGGCACTCAGCTCCCCCTCTTACTTCTGCTTCCTCCTCCTGTTTCTCCTTCTCCACCTGGTCACAAATTAATGGCGATCTTGTTCCTTCCCAAGGATCCGAGTCAACCCCTGTACGATTCTTCTCCTTACGATACCTTCCTCTCCTCCCATCACATGTGCCCCCGCAAGTGGCAACAGAAGGACAAACCATCCCTCTGCCCAAAGTGCCCACTTATGCTCTGACACAACATTCTCTGCAATCCAGCCTTCCAGCCCCTCAGGGCATCACCAAAAATGTGCACTGACTGACTGCAGACTCTCTTGGTCCATGCTGGATTTTGTCCAAGGTGAATGAGTTCTGTGTATAGCAACACAGCCCCTTGTACAATGAGACTCCAGGGCACCTGAGACCTAGAGTCAGGTGACATCCACTCATGTCACAAAGCTTCCTTTCACCAGCAATGGGGACAGGTTGAGGTGATTAAGAACCATCATGAACCAGAAGGGAATCACTGATAGAGTTTATGATTACGGAGACAAAGAGAGGGCCAAGGCCAGCCAGAAACTCTCTGATCAGCTGGGGGATTTTACCAAGAAGCCACTCATGGAAGAAAGCACTGCTAGCATGCTGGCTCCTGGGTTTATATTCAGGTTTTTTCGGTCATATCTATGTGATATCTAGAAAATTCTTTAACCTCTCAGAGACTCTAGGTCCAAATGTAGCATGGAATTAATACCTATGTCACAGGTACAGAGATAGGAAATCCATCTCCCCAATCCACACACCCTTATGGTCGAAGGCCCGCTTCTCTGAGGACATTTTGGAATCACAGTAATTTTCACGCCGAGTTATAATTGTTATGTAACCGTCTGCCCCACTACGCTATGAGATTCCTGCAGGCACAGATTATGTCTCACTATAATGCCACCTTTAGTGCTCACTTACGCACCTCCATGAAATAGCATTCAATGATTGCAAGTACGATGAAGGAAGACTGGATATAGATGTTCCCCAACCTTCTTAACACAGTATTAGGTACATTGTAGGTATTCAGTAAATATCCAAAGAACAAAGGTCCCCAAGAACTGAGACCACGCCTTCTCCACCCCGGAATCCCATACCTAGCCCTGTGCTTGCCTCCGTCAAAGACCAGATGATGGGAGAGCCCTTTGTAAAATGCCATGTGCTTCATAGCAACATTCCCTTTGCTTGAAAAGTAGACTCGCAATCGTTATGTAAAAGAATCACATGCTCACAAAACAAAACTCACCCCAGTGTTGCTGTGGTTTTGCTGTTCTCACCGCAGTTACCTTTTCTGTTCTGACCGCAGAGATGCAAACATGAGAACAGCCCTCAGCTCATGCAGGTTTCCCAGTTAGACCATCAGAAAGCTCCTCTCCGGAGCTGCCAGGTGGAAGATCTGCTCCCCCTGCAGCATCAGGCTTGGGAATGCTGAGACTAAGCCACTGGGCTCAATTCCACCTGCTTTAAAACCAGAACAAAGTAGAATGGCCCTCCCAAATGTTCCACAGAGAAATAAGAATCCTGGAAGCTGAGCCTCGAGTTCAAAGTGCTTGAGAGCTCCAGAGGGTAAGGCATGATGAGCAAGAGATCGGTCCCCAGAGAGCCATACCTTTCTTCTCCCTAATCAGGTAGACTACCTCATGGGAAGCAAGACCTGGTCCCTAAAATCTCAAACCTCCTTGTAGGTAACATACCTTCAGAAGTCAACCGGAAATGTGAAAAAATTAAACTCACCCAATGTTTACAGGGCACTGACTCTGGATAGGGCTCTATGCTGTTCAGAAGTCAGTTTAATATGGCTCTTGCTTATCGTGGACTCAATCAGGTGGCTTTACACAAAATAACACCATTCAAAGGATGGGGCCAAGGAACATAAGCCTGAAGTTTCAGGAAGCGGATAGCACTTCCCTTGCTTTTGTTATGATGAGGGTATATATTAGTGGTTCTTGACAGGGTGTAATTTTGACCCCTAGAAGACAGGTGGCAATATCTGGAGCCATTTTTCATTATCACGACCTGGGCGGGGCAGGAGTGCTATTGGGTAGAAGACAGGGATGCTATAAAACATCCTACAATGCACAGGACAGACCCCACAACAAAAATTATCTGATCCAAAAATCATACCACTGCTACTGAAATGCCCTACTATAGATGAAAGACAAATGACCCTGAACTGATAATTACTGAAACTCGGTATTGGTTACAGGTGAGTTCATTACCATGCTTTGACCACAACTGTATATGTGTCAAGTTTTCTGTAATAAAAGGTTTACAAATCCTATCATAGCACTTTGTAAGATAAATGTGCTCTGCACTGGTGTTACTCGCCAATGTCATTAATTCAGCCTGGATTAAAATCAAATGTCAAGTGTTAACAGATGGTTAATAAGAAAGTAATGATGAGGTATTTTAAGATTTTTTCTAAAGGTTTCAATATAATTGCTTTTGAGAATACAAATACTGAATTAACTATTATCCTTTACATAGAAAAAAAAAAAAACACAAGCCAAATGATTACATAAAAACTCCAACTATTTCAAACCTGTATGTATTCCATAATATGTCATCATGAAGTTGAGTTTCTGTGAAAATCCTGTCATCAAAATATTTTCTATAGTGAAAGATTTGGTTTAAGAAATCTAAGGTAGATAGATTATTAAACATGAGTCCATGAATGTTTGTTATAGAAAACTATAATTATTAAAATATGTGTGGTATAGAATTGTGTTTGTTCACCTGAAGTTATAAATTGCCTTTTTCATAAGAGTTTGATGTTATTTCCTAACCCGGTAAAGATTAACTCATCAACTCTGGCATACTTCTCCAGTTCCAATTAAACCCCACCATCATAAAAGATGTACAGTTTCTTTAAGAATTAGGACTGTGTCTATACACATTCTTCCTTGCAAAAACTTATTTGCAAGTAAAACGAATGAATCGGTCAGCTTATGCTTCTTATTAATTTAAAAATAGGGATGTCAAAGAATGTTTACAGCAGAGCTTATTCACAACAGACAAAAACTGAAATCAACCCAAATATCTATGAACAAGAGGTTTATTTTAGTTGTGGTATGTTTATGTTTAGAAGAACAAACTACTGTAACTCACAACACGATGAATCTCAAAAACATTATGTTAGGTGAAAGAAGCCGGACACATAAGGGTACATTTATAAAAGTTTAAGAATGAGTTAAACAGAAACCGTGATGATAGAAACTAGATCAGCAGTTGCCTCTGGGGAGTAGAGACTACCCAGAAAGGGCCATGAAAGGAGGTTCTGGGGTGACAGAAATATTCTACATCTTAGTTGGGATGTGGTTACTCGATATATGTTTGTCGAAACTCACTGGATTGTACACTAAAGGTCTGTGCATTTCATGACATGTTACCTCAATTAAAATTTTACCTCAGTGAAAGAAATAAAACCTGGCTGGGGCAGAGGGCCACGATGGAGGGAACACCTGGTCTGGGAGTCAGAATACCTGAGCTTGTGCCCAAGACTTCGTGCCTGATTCATTCAGGAGCAGAGATTGCGAGAGTCCCCCAATGCTTATTTTCTCCTTCTTCCTTCTACAGTACTAGGACCTCTGAATTTTTATCTGGGCACAAGCCCACCTGGACTAAAGATTACATTCCACAGCCTCCCTTACAATTTCAAAGGAGAGGACATGCACTTATTTTGTCCCTTCCTCTTTCCTGATGACAGGAATGCTGCCATGAGGACTGGAGTCCTACCGGACATCTTCAGCCATGAGGCAACTCTAAGAATAGAAGTTGTAAAGGATGGAGAAACAAGATAGGGTCCCCTTCCATCCTGAAGTGTCTACTTCCTGGCTTCTATCTTGTATGAGATTCTGTTCCTTGCAACTAAAACCTAATCTAAATGATTTTACTCTCCAAAAATGTAGATTGGGAAGGATTAATTTATTTTCTATTTACAGCGAGGATTGCTATGAGACTCCAATGAAATAATGGATGTGCGAGGGCTGTGAAACATGCACAAGGTGTGAGGCAAATACGAGGAATATCAGTTATTCTACTAGTAAGTCCCAATGTGACTCCGGGTATTTCCATGCAGTTTGGAGAGTTGGTAAGTTTTATTACAAGATAATATATTAACATTACTTGTATTCACAAGAAGTTCTGTTTCCAAATTATCTCATGTCTGGCACAAGCCTTCCCCAAGTGATGAAGGGAAATAACATTGACAACATTCCGATATCTTTTATTCATTAAGCAGTTATCGAGTGCCTACCCTGTGTCACTCATTACATTAGGTACTAAAGCAGAGCAATTCACCTAAAATCAATTCACCAACTAGAAATTTGCAGAGAACTAAATTACCAACAATTAAGTGACAGAATGAACCAATTCAACAATTTAGCTATTAGGCAGATGACCAAAGACCTACTTTCACTTCCAATCAGCTCTACAGCTTTCACTCTTAATTAAGAAGCCTTGAAATATTTGAATGGCAAACACGCGGAAAATCAACATTGAATGAACCTAGATCAACAAATGCATGTCACATAAATGAACAGTTGAGCTATGCTGACCTGGCAGAAATTCACGGACACCATTTCTAGATAGTTCCAATCAAGGGCAATACCTTCAGGGCATCAGGAAGGACACATCCATGTTCAAGTTCAACATAATCTTTATGGAATGTGAGGTAAGCATACCAAGGCTCATAAACATTAACCATTTTTAACCCAATTTGCTGACTTTTCTGCTCTCCATTGCTAAATGCATGTGCTAGTTCAACTATAGAGAGTTTGTGCTATGTGCCAACCACAGATCTTCAGCAGCATATGACAATCAGCATTTATTCTCCTATCTCTTCTTGTGAGCATAGAATACCTGAAGGTGCTGTAGCCACGTTGAAGCCATGAGGGGACAGGAAAGAGAACTGAAGAGGCACAACCAAATGTTCTGGCATCACAGAATTAACAAACCAACCCTGGAACCACTGGCCTCCAAACTTCTTGTCAGTAAGCGATAAATGTTACTATGGCTTAAGCTAGGGGTTGGTGAACTTATTCTATCAGAGTTACATAGTAATTATCTGGGGTTTGCAGGCCATGCAGTCTCTGCCACAATGACTCAGTTGTGCCACTATCACAAAGGCTGCCAGAGATTTAAAAAAATAATAATAATGGGTATGACTGTGGTCCAATACCACCTTATTTATGAACACTAAAAGTTGCAGTTCATATAACTTCCATGTGTCACAAAATATTATTCTTCTTTGGTTTTTTTTAACCATGTAAACACTTAAAAACCTTTCTTAGCTCACAAGCCACACAATGGGCTGGATTTGGCTTAAGCCATATCTCGGTGCCCAGATGACAACTCTGTAGAAAAGGGAGGATCGTATAGAACTGTTCAGATTAAGATATTAATGGTTAATAATAGCCAGAGAGATTTCCATTCTAACTATACCCTACTCCCGTGAAATAAAGTTCCCATTGCAGATTTTCAGACGTTGCGATCAAGTTGTGGGGAGTGAAGGTAATGAATAAAGTAGAAAAGCTTTCTCGGGACTCTCACGAGATTACACTGATGGGGAGGGGAAAGGCAACACATAGACTTCTGTCTCCACGTGCCACCATCTTTCCACCTACAACAGCAAG
>NW_006433024.1:20609968-20629546 GCF_000325575.1 Pteropus alecto | reverse complement strand
TGGACCTGGACCAGGAACACGACGTAGGAGGACACCAAGAGGAGGAAGGAGAACACAGAGATCAACCACTGTCAGCCAACACAACAACCCCTCCACGGAGGTGTCAGTGCAGGCAAGCTTGAATAAGGGATGGAGGTCACAGGAGTAGTGGTCAGTCACACTGGGACCACAGAAGGACAGTTGGCCAGTGACAACCATCTGACCATAGAGTGAAAAAAGCCGCCCCCCCACCACCACCACCAGGAACCAGCCACTAGAAGATGACGCACAAGCCGACTCATCATGGTGGTGTACTGAAGGGGCCTGCAGGTGGCCACGTAGTGGTCATAAGCCATTACCATGAGCAGGACAAACTTAGTAACTCCAACATGGAAAAAGAAAATCTGAGCCACACAGCCCTCCAGGGAGGTGGTTTTCATCTTGGCAAGTAAGTCTTTGATGAATTTCATGAAGACAGTAGAGGAATAACTCATCTCCACCAGGGACAGGTAGCTAAGGAAGAAAGACCTCGGGGAATGCAGACTCTTACTGACGTGGACCATCACACGATGAGGCCGCAGCCCACCACTGTGGCCAGGTACACGGGAAGAAACACCACAAAGCACACCCTCTGCTCCTCTGGATCCTGGAAGAGGCCGATGAAAATTAACTCAGTCATTTGTACTGACCATGGTATCTATGTGAAGAAGATGGATCTCAGGGCAGAGCCCTGTGACAGGACAAACACAATCATAATACCAATCTCTCACATTCATTTGGCAATTACCTTTCACAGTATCTGTCCGGTTTATTTATTTATTCATTTGTTTGTTACTATAGCAAATGTTTACTCATACAGTACTCAATAGCCTACTCTATGCAAGACACTAGTCAACCTGCCCCACAAAAACTGTGATGCTCATATTACAAGTGAGACGACTGAGGCTCAGAGAGGTCGTGCCATAGCCGTACCTCCCGGTAACAAATGGACCCAGAACAAGAACCAGATTGTTTTATTCTAACCAATATGTTATTTCAAGGAAACTACACTGAAAAAATAATCACCATTTTCAGCATTAATAACCATCTATGGTAATTAATAACAATTCTCCCATTCTCAATGTTCTCATCATGGCTTTGTGTCAGAAATTCTCAAGTGAACTTCTGCTTTCGAACCCCTCGTTTCCGCTTTTTATTCCCCAGAAATTCCAATCTCCTTGATATTTCTCCCTTTCTAAAGAGTATCTTTAATATTTTCTTTATATGAACTATATAAGTTTCTGAATTTTTTCAGGCGCTATAGTTTCAGCCAATCCCACAGCTTCATGAATTTTTATACAAACATAGTTTTGAAAATTTTTGAAACCTGAGACCCAAAGTGAACATCTGAAAGTGGCTGAAAGTATAGCTCACTATCAAACAATAGTTCAAATATAATATATGGGGATTCACCAGTTCTATTGTGTCTGCCTTTCGATTTTTGCACCACTAGCAGACATTTTTGTCAGCAGGTAAGGATTTATTTTAATTCAATTCTTTAACCAAACGTTTTCTTAATCACCATGTGCTTAGGTGAGTCGAGACATAAGAAAGAAGACTGAAAGATGGCCCTCACCTCAGGAAGGTTGAAACTCTGTGCAATTAAACAGCACACTTATGAAATGAGGCAGAGAAACTCAAGGGTTTTCTCTGTTTTTAAAACTACTTTGAAGTATCTCTAAGTCCTCTTATTTTTTTTCTTATTCCACTGAGCTTCTACCCTTAAGTAAATTATCTATCTCCCACCCCACACATAGTTTGTCCCATAGTGAGAATTTGAAGACATACTCGAGGTGAAAATATGCTAAGAAAATCCTCAGTAAAGATTCCAGGTACTAGAGCTAAAACTAGAGAAGAAATGGGGGGTTTCGTGAAGGGCACCCAAGAAGAACAACTGAAGGAGAAAGAGGAAGCAAGTCGGGCTTCCCTAATGGAGGAACAGAAACAAGGGAGGCAGCAAAAATAGCCCGAACGCGCTGTGAAATGATCTGGTGGCCTGAAGGGAACTAAAGCACGTGGTTACCTGACGTTCACCACTTTCACCATCATCGTGACACTATGACAGCAGATACCACTGCCTTTTATTCGATGTCTACAGTGAACTTGACTGTGGTAAGCCCTCTAACTGTCATCTTCTCATGTACTTCTTCCTGTCTCATTTAGATGTAGCTAACTGATAGATGAGGAAATGGTGACTTAAAGAGGTTAAGTAACCTGCCCAAAGCAACACAGTTTGTGAGTAGTTAAATCAGGGCTGAAACCCAGACCTTTTGAGAAAGGGAGGGAGAGCCATCACTCCTCTGCCAGAAGAGAAAAGTGTTCACCACGCCGGTGCCTTAGAGAAATGGCATCAAGACACATGGTTAAGACACAACTTGTCTGAATCCATTTATTATCCCTTCCCTGTGAACAGGGTGCATTCCAGGAAATTCTAAAGTTATTTGGGAATGTTTCCATACCAGCATCTCTGGAACATGAGAGTCCAAGAGCTATGTGGGATCCTGAGCAGAGTGTGAGGCTTGGGGGTCCCTTTCCTCCTCCACCTCAGGGAGGAGATCTGGGTAGAGCTTAGAGCTATGGCTGGTGAGACTGAGATATGGAATCTGTCATCACCCCCACCAGGGGTGACCTGACAGAAATCTGTCTATCAATGGTTTCCCACTGCCTACAAGATTGAGTCCAATGTTATTAGCACAGCATATACATACTGGAGTTTGCTCATCTTTCTAGCATCACTTGACATCATTCCCTCTAAAGTCTACATTCCAGCCATCTTGAAATATACATTATTCCCCCAAATGTGCTCTTTGCATATGTTGTTCCCTCTGCTTGGTGTGCACACCTTGGCTTTCTAATTAATGTTTATTCTTGTTCTAATGCTCAGGTCAAACACTGCTCATCACCCCATTCCAGTCAACACTTCTGTGTTTCTAATATATTTCAACTGCAATCTTCAGCAAATTTTATGATAATTACTGTTTTTGTATCTATCTTCTTTGATGACCTTATTCATGCCTGAATCTTCAGAACTAGATACACAGTAAGCATTCGATAATTGTTCATTGCGTTGAATTTAAAAATAAAGAAATTCTCTACCACTTACAGTTAGAGCCACACAATTAATTCATTACAGCTTATTTTTTATATTGACTTTTATTGTTCACTATGGTTTTATGTTGGCTTTGTCTTCAGGAACAGAGTCTAAGTCTGTTACTCCTTGAACCTGCACAGCACCTAAGTGTCAACCTCACAGGTGGTGCTCAATATATATTTAAACTCTTAACTGATGATAAATTGATTACCCATTAGATTGTTCAGAAGGAACTAGATTCTTGAATGTTCTCTGTCTACATTTTCTTTTCAGTCTGTGTTGACCTCATATAACCTAGGTGACACTTTCACCAAATATGTAAAGTCGTGAACAATGTAGATCATCTCTTTCGAGAAGTGGATATTTTACTGCACAGGGTCAAAATCACACATGCTGCAACTTTGCAGTTGAGGTATTTTCTCTACGTCATTGATTATTTTAATGAGCTGGGTGGGGAGGATCCTAAAATCATTATGTTCCATAGAAGACATGTGTTGTTCTTTGTTTTGTCCGGGGTAACTTGGGCATAAATCATCCAATCACCTAAATCATCCAAATCATCCAATTCTTACTTAAAATCTCTTATACACATACATACACACATACATATCATATCTGAATCTTTATGTTGACAAGTTTACCATTTAAGACAATGTGACACGTATTTTGAAAAACAAACAAAAGTCCACTGGGGGAGTTTAAGACAATTATATAAGGTGATTTCATGGGATCATTGTGAGAGAGGGAGGTGATGAATCTCAGAAGGTCAGAAGTGACCTGCCATTTAGTGAAGGGGACAGTTCGAGGTTCATGGACCTCTGACTGAGGAAAACAAAACAAGGGCACCTGGTTGAGCTGCTTTTCACTCTCCTTAAGGACTGGTCTCGAGTGGTGCTTAGGGGAGCGAGCCAACTCTTAGCTCTAACACCCACATATCATGTGTCTTTGTGAACAGGTTTTCTCATTAAAATAGGGTAACAATTCATATTTGAAATAGTTGTTGCAAGAATTAGAAATGAGATCAAATAAATAAAGGACTTAACAGAGTTGGCAAATAGGAAATCGTGGCTATTATTAGCTCAGACTTCCTGGTTGTTATTTACATTTCTCTCTGCTTTCTCTTTCCTCCCGGCCCAAGAGAAAGACAATTGGTTGGTAAAAAATTACCTTTTCTTCCTCCCAGCACTTCCCCAAATAAAATCCTTACCCTAAGATCATGGAGTTCAAGGGAATTCATAGATTACACATAAAAGCCTAGGTAAGAAAATAACAGTCTGATTAGTAGAATTTTATCCTCTAATACAAAGCCTCAATGAGAGAAATCGGACAAAGAAAAAGTAATAAGTAACAGAAAGCCTGGAAGTCCTACTGCTATGAACTCAAAATCACATCACTAGGGCCTCTTTCCCATGGCTCTCTCTAGACCACCATGTGGTACTTCATGGAATCCCATAATGTTAATGCCGAAAAAATCACTTTAGGACACATTCTATCCAGCCCTCTCTTTTTCACTTAGGCAGAAATTGGGGTTCAGGAAGGAAAAGTGACTCATTGTAGATCACACAGCAATTCGGAGCCTCTTAAACTCAGTCACTATGAAAAATCCTCTGGGTACAGCATTACCTACTTCGTCCAGGTAATATTCAGTCTTAGAGCAAGGAGTTGAACATGATGGTTCTTTTCCTTAGGCTGAGGAAAAACCTCTCCCTCTGTTGCAAGACCACATCACTCAAAGGGGCATCCTGGGCTGAGGAGACTGAACGGGTGTGCCCTGGCACACAGGAAGCTCTCTTCAACGGTCTTCCCCTGCATCGAAGGCCCCAGCGGGCTAAGCCACTTTATCTCAGCTAAGGCACCAGGTGAAACCAAAGAAAGTTTAGAGCTGAAAGGAAATTCGTATATCATTAACTGAATCTCCTCAGTTTACAAATGAAATAACTAAAGGCCAGAGAGCCTGACCTCTCATAGTTACACAGCTAGTTATTGGTCAAGTTACTGAAGTATGAATAAGTGCTATTTCTATGATACTGGGATTCCTTTCTAGTGATTTTGATTTTGTGATTATTATTGCTAATTAATGGTGTCAATCTTGCTTTCACACAACAAAATTTTATGGGTCCTGTGATTTTTTAGAAAATGAATAGCTTATGGTGACATGGATAAATAACAAAGAGAAAGATTCGGGAAATCAGTCCCATGGCCAATCCTTAGATCGACTATTTAGAAACAGAAAAATATCTGCAGAAAATAGCTAACCAGTGAGTTTCAGATCCTGTTGTTGGTTTAGAAAACCCACTCACTCACTAGAAGACCAAGGATTATTTTTTAATGTTGAATAAGTAGCTTGAACTATTCCAAATAAATTGAGCCACATGCTTTAAACAAAGGATCTAATTCCCGACAGAATTTTTTGTCTGTAGTGTGAAACTTTGCCAAGAAAGTATTTGTTAGGAAAAGATTCAGAAGTGTTTCAATTAGTTTCAATTAATTGTTAGAGAACTCTTTTAGAGTCTACTGTAATTCACTGAAAATAATCACCACTACTTCTTCTATGAAACAAGGAAGTATCTGATTTAAAAAAAAAAACAACATTTCTTCCTCCTCTTCTGTGGCAGACACTGCTAATACTTTTATTGTCTTCACTCCTTTCTAATTCTTCCCAGAGGGAACTAGTCACCTTTCCAGTTTCCCTCACAGCTAGACATGGCCATGTGGTCCAAGTCCGGCCAATGACATGTAAGCAAAGGTGTGAAAAAAATTTTAAAGAGGTCAGACTTTATTGTTGTGCCCACTTAGCACTTCTCTCTTCATCCTTTACTCTGTTCCCTTCCTTCCTCATCCTTCCTATGATACAGACATGAGACTGGAGGAGAAGGAACTGTATCTCTCTACTCAATCTGTCTACAGAGTAATAGGAATAGGAAAAAAAACTATATCCAAATAAAACTACTGTAAAAACAATCTGAAAATGTGAACCAAAGTACTTTTCTGCTGGTGAAAATGCTGAAAATTTTTTATTAAAAACACAACCACAAAGCTAAAGAAATCTGCAAAACAGTACTCAAGGCTGAATTAAATATATTCAAACTAACATTTACAAGTATAAAAATAAAACACTGAATTATTAATACAAAAATTAAGAAAAGAAATGGATTTTAAAAATCAAGAATGAGTGAAATGGTTAATTAAGCTCAGGAAAAAAAAAACAGTAAAAAGACAAAATCATGTCAGTATCAAAAATTAAAATACCAAAGGGAGACTAGTCGATGTAAAATATAATAAAGGGCATGAAAGTTAATCAGATAATCAACCAAAGAAAATAAAATGAGATTTAAAAGAAGTAAAAATGTCAGAGAGAAAGAGGTAGAAACAGAAGTTAGACCAAGGAGACGCAACATATATAAGTGATGTCCCTGAAAAAAAATAAAATTAAAACAATGGAATAGAACTAATATTTAAAACTATAATACAAAAAATATGCCATAGATCTTGTAAATGCCTAAACCTACACATAGGATCTACTAGGTACCAGGAAAAATGACCTAGGACAACAAATATATCCCGTGCAAATTAAAAAAAAAAAAAAGCAAGAGTAGCTCTACTCATATCAGACAAAATTAACTCTAAGTCAAAGACTGCAATAAGAGAAAAAGAAGGTCACTATACAATGATAATGGGGTCAATCCAACAAGAGGATATAACATTTGTAAATATTTGTGTACTCTACATAGAAACACCTAAATATATAAATCAAATATTACAAGACCTGAAGGGAGAAATACAGAACAATACAATACTAGTAAAGTACTTCAACACCCCCACTTTCATTAATGGATAGATCATCCAGACAGAAAATCAATAAGAAAACACTAAACTACATATTAGACCAGATGGGCATAGACATTTACAGAACATCCAACAGCAAAAGAAAACACATTTCTTCTCATGGGCACGTGGAACATTCTCTAAGAGAGATCCTATGGTAGGCCAAAAAGCAAATCTCGATAAATTTAAGACTGAAATCACATCAAGCATCTTTTCCAACACAATGGTATGAAACTAGAAATCAATTACAAGAAGAGAAGTGGAAAATTCACAAATATGTGGAGGTTAAACAACATGCTACTGAACAACCAATGAGTCAGAGAAGAAATCAAAAGAGAAATCAAAAAACATCTTGAGACAAATGAACATACCAAAACTTACAGGATGCAGCAAAAGCAGTTAGTTCTAAGTAGGAAGTTTATAGCAATAAACGCCTACATTAGGAAAAAAAGATCTCAAATAAACAACACAATATTATAGCTTAAGGAACTAGAAAAGAACAAAAGACACCCCAAGTTAGTAAAAGGAAGAAAATAACAAGGATCAGAGCAAAAAAAAAAATGAAATAGAAACTAATAAAAAATAGAAAAGATTAACAAAACTAAGAGGTGGTTTTCTGAAAAAATTAACAAACTAGACAAATCTTTAGCTAGACTATCAAGAGAAAGAGGGAACTCAAAAAAATAAAATTAGTTTGAAAGAGTAGACATTACAACTGATACCACAAAAATACAAAGGATCATAAGTGACTACTATGAACAATTACACACCAACAAAATGGACAATGCAGAAAAAATGGATAAATCCCTGGAAAAATACAGCCTTGCCAAGACTGATTCATGAGAAATAGAAAATCTGAACAGACCAATTACCAGTAAGGAGATTGAATCAGTAATCAAAAACCTTTCAACAAAGAAACAATCTAAGTCCTAAGTATTCATCATGATTGAATAAAGATGTGATAAATGATAGGTAGGTAGGTAGGTAGGTAGATAGATAATAGATAGATAGATGATAGATAGATAGATAGATAGATAGATAGATAGATAGATAGAGGTACAGGTACAGATAGACATGCTCACAATGGAATATTATTTAGTCATGAGAAAGAATGGAATCCTGCCATTTATGAAAACATAGGTGGACCCCGAGGGCCTTATGCTAAATGAGATGAGTCAGACAAAGACAAATACTGCATGCTGTCCCTTATATGTGGAATATTGAAAACAACAACAACAAAAAAGGTCAAACTCACAGAAACAGAGAGTAGAGAAGTGGTTGCCACAGCTGAGGAGTAGAGAAACAGGGAGAGATTGGTAGAAGGGTATAAAGAGATGAATAAGATCTTGATCTAAGAGATGAATAAGATCTGAGGAGCTAATGTAAAACACAGTGACTACAGTTGATAACACTGTATTGAATAATTGAAATTTGCTGAGAAAGTAGGATTTAAATGTTCTCACACACACAGAAAAAGATAAATATGTGAAGTTGCAAAGTAACAAATGTGTCAGTTAACTAGATGGGAAAATCCTTTCACAATGTATACATATACCAAATCACCATTTTAACTATCTTACAATTTTATTTCTCAATAAAGCTGAATTTTAAATTAAAATAATGGCCAAGATATGAAAGCAACCTAAGTGACAATCAATAGATGATTAGATAAAGAAGATGTGGTACATATGTACAATGGATTATTAATCAGTCATAAAAAAATGAAATCTTATCATTTGGATGGAACTAGAGGTCATTATGCTAAGTGAAATGAGTCAGACAAAGACAAATACTATATGATCTCACTTATATGCAGAATCAAAAGAATAAAATAAACAAACAAAATAGAAACAAACTCATAGATATAAAGAACAAAATGATGGCTGCCGGATGGGAGGGGATTTGGGGGTTGGGTGAAAAAGGTGAAGAGATTAAGAAGTACAAGTTGGTATTTGCAAAATAATCACAGGGATGTAAAGTACAACATAGGAAATGTAGTCAATGATATTGTAATAACTATGTATGGTGCCAGGTGGGTACTAATCAGAGAGAACACTTCATAAATTATATAAATGTCTAACCACTATGCTGCACACCTGAAACTAACATAAAATAATGCTGAATGTTGAATGTAATTGAAAAATAAAAATAATCTAAAAATAACAAAATTTAAAAATAGATTTTTTTTTAAATAATGGTGCTTAACTGCATCCCTCAAAAATTCATATGTAGAATCCCTAATCCCCAGTGTGATGCTATTTGGAGATGGAGCCTCAGGAGGTCATTAGGGTCAAATGAGTTCATGGAGGTAGGATCCTCGTGATGTGATCAGCAGCTTTATAAGAATGTTCCCTTTCCCTCCTCCTCCCCATCACCCCACCCCTTCCCCCATGTAAGGACACAGCTACAGGGCAGCCTTTACAAGCCAGAAAGAGAGCCCTCACCTGGGAACCACATCAACTAGCAACCTGACCTTGGACTTGCAGCCTCCAGAACTATGCGAAGTAAATTCCTGGTGTTTAAGCCGCCCAGTCCATGGTGTTTTGTTATGGTGGCTACAAATGGGTAGGTACATCTATGGATACCCATATTGAAAGAGCACCAAAACATGGTTTTTTAAAAAAAAAAAAAGCAAGTTAAAAAACAGTATGCATAACATAATACTACCAACGAAAAAAAAAATAAAACCTGTTGGTCGAATCCCTGAATTCTCACCTGTGTCCAGTAACCCTTCACAACTCAGATATTGGCCCTTTCGCATTTAGTAGAAAAAGGTCTCTCCTACTACAAGGATCATCAAGGGAAGAAAGAGAGCCAATTAGTTCTCTGTTCTGTGAGTCTGAAAAAGCCAATTAGTTCTCTGTTCTGTCAGTCCCCTGCTTTCTGTGGCCCACATCCAGGCTCTATGGCACGATGGCAGGCTTCGGCAACTAATTATACTCTAAGGAGCTGAGGCAAGAGTTAGGAAAAGTTTGCAAAGGAGCAAATTAGTGTCACCCCTTGGGGCTTCTTCAGAGCTGACAATTTCTTTCACCTCCTTGAGATCCCCAGGAGCTTCAGGTGAGTAATTAAAGGCACGATTGGGGGCTGCGAGAACTTATCCCAACCAAATGTGCTGAGTTGCTGAGAAACCAGAGCTCACAGCTCCAGACTCCTATAACCATTCTGTGGACCAAAACCAAGGCTCAGCATCTCCCAGTACGCCCATTAGATCCATAAAAACGAGACAACGATGAGCAGCTGAGTCGCCATGCCAGTGCAGGAAAACTGAGGCCGTTTCTTTCTCATCGACTCCTTCCCCAGGGAGATGGCTCTGGAAGGGAGGAGGATACTGCCATTTATGGAATCCCTACTACGTGTCAGGTACTGTGCTAAGCACTTTATCCATCAGCCTGACTGATGTGGCACAGAACACCAGTGCTCGCCGGTATCCACAGCTCTCCTCTCCTTCCTGGGTACATGGTGAAGTGCTATTCTCCTACTAATAAAAAGTGGATGAAAGTGATATATGTCACTTCCAAACCTGGCCCATAGAAGCCTCCCACACATTGTCTCCCATTTTCTCCTCCTCATCTGCTAGTTGGCTGTGGCCACTCTGGATGACCTTGAAAGGTTTGGATTAAAAGTGGTAGAACCTATACCAGCCAAGGTCCTTGAATGGTGCCAGCCACAATAAACGGTGACACAGGTATTAAGCCATTGAGATCTAGGAATTGTTTGTTACAGCAGCAGTTAGTTTACCCAACTCATACAATCTATTGCACCATCTGGAAAATACAAATTAACTATATCTTTTATTTATCCAACTCATGGCTCAAGGCCCCAACTGCTTTAATAGAGAAGTCCATTATCCATTACCTCTCTCATAATGCTGGACCCTCTGTCTCCATCCTAAGTTGTCCAAGAACTTCAGAGGAACACTCAGACCAAAGGACTCCTGCTTCCAAAGATAGTGTAGGAAGAGAGGAATTAGAAATCCGAGCAGACCTTGTCTTTGGTCGTAGCCATGTAACTGGCCCTGCATAATCGGATGAGCACAGGTCTACTACCAGCTGCTGCAGAGCTGCCGCTGCAGGTCTAGCCCCCTGCTATGCCACGGTCAGACTCCACACATGAGCCCAAAGGTCGCAGTTCTCTGTTCCCCTTCACATGCTCAGCTATTGCTCCTAAAAATGCAGTGGTCCAGGCTGGCTGGGTCTAGAGGGGCCTCCAGGCCCAGGCACATGCTGCAATAAATTGAGCCTCCCACACGAGCCCCCGTGCTGAACCTGCATCACCGATGCTAGTCCCCCTTTCCCCCATGGTGGGCTTACCCCTAGGGCTTTTCATATTCTTTTATGTTGATGGATCATGGTCAGTGTCACCCTAAACCACCAAAACAGGTTTCCTTAACTGCAATTTCAGAGACCAAAAATTAGGGGGTCTCAGCCTTTTCCTTCCCAGAAAGCCCCTCGCTCTATATAAAAATTGTTTATACCAAGGGGAGAGGCACTTTTCGTTCTGCCTCAGGAATGGGTACTGACACTCGCTACATCTGCATTATTAAGCAGGGCACTCAACTTCTAAGAACAAAGACATCTACTCCAAAGAAACTTTCTGCCTCTGCCTACATAAAGCAGCAGCTAGCAGTTAATCTTGAATTTTGCATGCACTATCTCATTTAAAGGTGGGAGGAAATGCTAATATTACTCTCATTTTACAGATGAAGAACTAGAGAGTCGAAAAAGTGAAACGGCCTTTCTGCGTAGCTACTAGGTAATCAGCTAGAACACAAAACCAGGTCTATCTGACCACAAAGCCTACAGCAGTCTCTGAGGCTCAGGGATATGGGAGTGGCTTAGCTGGGTGCCTCTGGCTCAAGGTCTCCCAGGAGGCTGCAGTCAAGCTGTAGCCTGGGGCTGCTGTCATTTGAAGGCTTGACTGGGCTTAGAGAGTCTGCTTCCAAGATCACTGGGCTGTTGGCAGGAAGTTCAGTTCCTCACCATATGGGCCTCTCATGGGGCCTCTCCTGAGAGAAACAGACCAAGAGAGAATCCTTTACAACCTAATTTCAGAAGTAACATAGCATCACTTCCACTATGTTCTACTGGTCACAGAGATCAACCCTACATGTGGGACAGGACTACAAGGGGTGTGAATACCAGGAATTGCATCGTTAGGGGCCATCTTGTCAGTTGGAGACCACATAAAATTTTTTTTTTCCTTTGCCCTGTTTTTGATTTTTAGGCATCTCCTATCAACTTCCTGTTTCTTTTTCCAGTCCTATGTTCCTCCATCGTCCTCCAACAAACAGCCTAACCAAAAAGTGCTTCCTTGGCCCAGTCCTCTGGCGCCATCTTGTGGCCTCCTACAAAACTGCTGCCGGCATCCGAAGCTGCTCAATTCTTAGGTCCAAAGGCCTTACCTGTCTGCAGAAAAGTGACTTAAATATAACTGGTAAATCCTAGGGTCTCGTGTTTGTCCTTATAGGCCCCAGGGATCTTCCACAATCTTCTCCAAAAGGAGCTGTGAAATCCCAAAGGATGGGAGGGCTGTCAGAACTTTTGGGAGCAGGTCCTAAACTATTATTGCTGCCTCTTCCTGCTCCCCAAATGCCAACTAGCCCTTCATCCTTGAAGACCCACACTCAGCCAGAAGCAAGAAGGTGGTCCCTTGTGTGCCCCAGCTTTATAGCTTGGAATCTAACATCCAAAAGTAAACTATAATTTTTAACAAACTGCTAGCAACGGGTGTTCACATTCATTGCAAACAACTTTGTAAAACATTCATTGCAAACAACTTTGTAAAACTTTAAAATATATTTTAAAATAGACTGTAGCTTATTTTTTTTTTTTTTTGAGTCAAGGAGAAAAAAATGCTAAAGTTTTAAATATTCTTAATAGTACCACTCCATATTCATGGGAAGAAATTAGAAAATTTAGGCAAATAAAAATAGACACAGAAGCCACTCTAAGCGCACCATGACGTAATTCAGGAGTCATCTTACTTGTCTTCTATGCACTTATCTAATTTTTTAATGGGATTATTGTCTACTTACAGTTCTATAAATTGCTTTCCTCACTTTACATGTTACATGTTATAGGAGCACAGGGGATCATCTGATTTTTATTTCCCATGACACCTCAGTTTCTAGGCCACACCTGGGTAATCGTCATCAAACTAAGTGCTAGGAGCAGAAGACACCTGAATGCTAGGCCTTTGTGTACTTCAGCCTGTTTCTTTTCAAAGTACACAGCTAACGACAGGTCAGCAATAGAATGTGAAGGTTTCTTGCATCTGCCTGCCTCCCCCAAACCAACAGTGTACGCAGAAGACTTTGGGGACAACTTCGGCCTGAATCAAAGTATGAAGTCTATGGGTACATTCCCTCAGCCCAGGTGCTGATTCTGAGCAGGAAGCCCGGAAACATTAACTATAACATAATCTTTAGTTCAGGCCTCTGGGATGGAGGTGTGGAAAAATCCTGTTTTCTCTCGGGTTCTTTCACAAGCGCCCGTGTTAAGTAGTTGACTCTTTTTTTTTTTTTTTCCTTTTTCACAGAATTTATTTTACACCTATAATATCAAACAGCATTTTAAACGCTGACATATAAACTCCCTAACAAGATAAAGCAAGTAGTTGACTCTTTTAAGCAAAATCTTCTACTGTTGAAAGAAATGACGGAGAACCAAAAGGGGGTCGAGAGGTATAAACTTCCAGTTATAAAATAAGTAAAATACGGGACTTAATGTACAAAAGCAAGTGCCAGGGATGTAATGTGCAATGACAACTACAGTTAGTGCTACTGGACGATATTAGGAAAGTTGTTAGTAAACCCTGAGAGTTCTCACCACGAGGAGACGTTTTTTCTTTTAATTGTATCTGTATGAGGTGATGGATACTAACTAAAGCTACTGTGATAATTATTTCACAATATACGTAAATCAAACCATCATGCTATCCGCCTTAAGCTTACACAATGATGTATGTCAATTATTTCTCAATAAAACTGAAAAAAAAAATAGAAGAACCGAGCCTGGGAGTTGATTCCAGTCCCAGCTCCACCAATCACAAGCTGTGAAGCTAAGTGTTTTAGTTATTGCCACAAAAATGCTACATAACACATGACCCCAAAGTCAGAGATTCTCATGGGATAAATTATCCTCATAGATGTGCAGTTGAGGTAAGGGGCAGCCCACCTAGCCAGGGCTGGGCCAGGTGTCTCTGTTCCAAAGTGGAGCCTGGCTGGGCTCGGCGGGGGCAGCTCTGCTCCACATATATTTATTCCGGGGCCCCGGCCCATGGAGCAGCAGCTGCCCAACTTCTTTTCGCAGCAATGGTGGAAGTACAAGAGGATGAACAAAAATAAGCCAAGTCTCTTATGGTCTAAATTCAGAACTAGTAGTGTCGCCCTGCCCACACCCACGGGCCAATCCAAACCTCAGTCTTGTCTTGAGTCAAAGACAAGGGAGGAGCACTTGATGTCCGCCACTATCATGCATCTCAAATCCTCCCGTCTCTCTTCATCCTCGTTGCCACTACCCTTGTCAAGCTACCAGCCTCCATTTACAAAACCATTGCTAGACCAGAGCCTCTAACAGGCTTCCCTGCTTCCAGACTTCCCTCCTACTGTCCGTGCTCCACACAGTGACCAGCGCAACCATGACACTCGCATGCGAAACCCCGGTGGCCTCCCACTGCTCATAGGCTACCATCCCATCTCTTTACCAGATTTACGAAGTCCGACCCGACAGGGCCCCTGCCTACCTGTCCCCCTTCACAGTGTGCTTTTAGCTCCCCCACAGCTATGCCCCTGAGATGGCAGTCATCTAATTCAGGGGTCCCCAACCCTGGGGCTGTGGACCAGTATCGTTCAGTGACCTGGTAGGAACTGGGCCGCACAGCAGGAGGTGAGCGGCAGACAAGCGAGTGAAGCTTCATCTGTATTTGCAGCCGCTCCCCAGCGCTAGCATCATGGCCCCAGCTCCACCTCAGACCATCTGGCATTAGACTATCATAGGAGCACCGGTCCCTGGTGCCCAGAAGGATGGGGACCGCCGTTCTAACTGCTCTTCAAAATAACACACTCAGTCCCGCCCTTCTGCCCGCTCGCTCCAGGTCTGCCTTCCCATTCCGGCTGCAGTGTATCAGCAAATATGTACTGATTCCTTTTTAATCTCTTGTCTCTCCAATGGGCCCTGAAATTCCACGAGAGCAGTGATTATGCCTGTTTTCTTCACAAATGTACATCCCCAGGGCCCTCTGCCAGCCCATAGTAGACGCTCAATAAAAATTTTGGTTGATAAATGAATCGCTACCACTCATTGGGTGTTGCAGGCAACAGGTTCAGTGTCTCGGTCTATTACAGCGTCAAAATTATAACTCACCCATATGTGCAAAAACTTTAACTGCCATCTTTTCTCTTACTAAACTTACCTCAAGCCTCTCTGCTGTGTGGCAAGGTGTCAGACATGAGGGTAGGTCCCAGGTGATGGTGTGATGGACAGATGACATCAAGGCGTGAAAAACCGGTGGAAAGATGCCCTGTGTGGGACTCTACACTTCTCAGCTTTAACGAGATGTCCACGCACGCCCACCTCTGCTTTAACGAGATGTCCACGCACGCCCACCTCTGCACAGTGGACCCTTGAACAACGCAGGCGCCCACACCTGCGCAATGGAAAATCCGCAGTCAGCGTGTCCCATCCTCGGATTCAACCGACCACGGGTTGCGCACAGCGCTTTCCATCTGCGTTCAGGAATCTGAAGTTGCGAATCTGCGGTTGGGAATGCGAAAATACTGTTTTCCATCCTTCGATGGTTGAATCGCCCATGCAAAAACGCAGATCCGAAGGGATGGCTGTATTTACTGGGGGAAAAAATCCACGTATAAGTGGACCCACCCAGTTCAATCCGTGTTGTTCAACTGTGTTCAGCAAACCACAGACACTGCACACCCAACGCTGGGGACGAACTTTGAGTCTCTGCCTCCGTGACCCCTCAGTCAGTCCGGGGACCAGGAGGACCACAGCTCAAGCCTCTGAACTGTTTGGACAGGCACCGCTCTTGGTGCCACCGCGCATCCGGAAGCTTCCTTTTAAAGGCAAAATACTGTCTGTCTTCAATCCGGGGAGTAATTATGTGTAGAGTAATTACATTGTGATGTGCTCCAGATCTGTGCTTTTTGCCTAATCAGAAAACATTTTACAGCAACCGACCTCGTGCAGACCCAGGCATACTAAGGGATGCGATGCCTGGAAAACCGACCTTATTTCACCCCGTGTTTCACAGTAAACGACTCAGGAATGCGCTGGGATTGTTCCTAGTTATTTTGCACCTGGCAAGCAAGGCCGCTGTAGTCTCGGCGTGGTTGGGAGAGGTGAAGGGAACGGGAGAAAAAGAGAAAAGCAAAGGGAGGACGGGGGTTGGCTAGGCGAGCTCCTCCAAAGCCCTGACACAGCCCCGCGTCAGTGACCGCCGAGAACCTCATGGGGACCTAAAGGCCAGACAAACACGTCTGCCACTGAAAGTGGCAGCTACAGCGAGCCCTGTTCCGTGTGAGACATTACAGCAGGACTTTACTCCCATTTACCAGCCAAGTGTCTAGTGGGGTCCTTCCTCTACACACATATGTGTACGTCTACACACACACATCTGCACACGCCTGGCAGTGCTTTTTCAAAGCGAGACGGTTTGAGTCACTCCGGGACGCATACAGTCCCGGAGCTCTTACCTTCCAGGGTCAGCAGTCACCACGGGACCTCACCTCACCCCCTCACCGCCTCGCCTCTCCCCCTCCCACATGCTCATATTCCAGTCACCAGGAAACCCTCACTGTTCTCAAGCAAAACTGCTGCACTTTCTCGCCCCGTGCCTTCCCCGCTTTAGGCTCCTGCTGCAATTCTGCTTAAGACTCAGCTCAAATACCACCCCTCTTAATTCTCCGGGATCCCTGTTACCTTCTCCTTTAAACCTCTGGTACTTTTGTGGGGTTCATTTTGCATTTGCACCACACATGCCCCGGGCCCTCCCTCTAGACGAGCCGCTTCTTAGCGGCAGGACTTCTGCTGCATTCACCTTTGTCTCCCTGATGGGGCTGAGAGGTGTGCACTGCTGCTGTCCAAACATCTTATTTCCCCCCAAAGCAGGGGTTGTGTGCAGCAGAGTGTGTGGAGAACACGCAGAGCGCGTTCCCTTTGACAGGGCGACACTGCTCTGCCTGTCTTGTGAAAATGTCAAGGTGCTGCATCAGGGAGTGAAATGCTCTTTTTTCTTTGTATTTTCACCATCTGGCATACTAAAGATTTTATTTACATGTCGTCTGATTCCTCCTATCAGAACATGAGGGCAAAGATTTTTGTCCATTTTGTTTACCCCTGAACCTTCAGCCACTGAGGTATAGTGGCTGGTGCACAGTAGGCACTCAATGTATCACTGTTGAATGGATTGATTGGCCTCAGGCAGGAGAAACGAGAGGGATCTTAAAACAAAATCATCTTCGTCTGCTTAGCATTGGCATCAAGCATTAAGGGAAGGAGATGAAATAAAAATAACCCAAATTGCCACAGTATCCCAGCAATTCTGAGATTCCCCAAATCCATCAACCAAAAATTCTACAAACCCTGGAGACTTGCCTGAGGTACATATGTCACCACCAAGTGGGTGTCTGTCCATTTGCAGACCCATGCACTCCACCCTCTGAGAGCATACGCGGCCACATCTTAGATACACACTCACTTCCTCCAAGTGTCCTTTTCACCCAGTCACCCTGGATGTGTGTTTTGGGATGAATCGCGTCCCCGTAAAATTCATATGTTAAAGTCCTAACCCCCAGTACCTCAGAATGTGACTGTATTTGGAGAGAGTGTCTTTCAAGAGGTAATTAAGGTAAAATTATTTCATCAGGATGAGCTCTCATCCAATATGACTGATGTCCTTCTCAGAAGAGAGTAGGACATAGACACACACATAAGGAAGGCCACGTGACTACACGGGGAGAAGACAGCCATCCACAAGCCAAAGAGAGACCTTGGAAGAAAACGACCCTGCTGACACCTTGACCTCAAACTTCTCGTCTCCAGAACTGGGAGAAAATAAATTTCTGCTGTCTAATCTCACAGTCTGTGGTCCTTACTATGACTGCCCAAGCAAGCTAATACAGTGTGAAAAATCCCAAAGGGAAACATGTTTTTGTTAACGATATCTCAGTAAACCGTGTGGTAAATGTAACAGTGTGGACATCAAGGAAGGAATGGAAAAAAAGAAAAACAAACAAAGGCATAATGTGTTGACATTTTTTATATTTGGTATTTGTAAGTCTTTTTAAAAAAAATTTTTCAGGCCATTTTTTTCTTAAAAAATAAACGAAAGCAACCAACAGCAATACTCTGTACAAGTATAACAAACATTAGAAATATGCATCATTCCAAAATAGTTACAAGAAAATTACAGTTTTAGAGTCTACATCAACACATCCTATCCACATGTGCCCCATGGGGAAAAAGGCTACAGTATGTTGGACACTCGATTACTCTGTATAGTCTGAAAACTCAGAACCTGGACTTTTGAGGCAAATCAACATCACTCACCAAGTCTTTAGCTCAATAAGCACAATCAAGCATTTCAAAAGGAAACCAGGCTTTTTCATCCCAGATGAAAAGCAAACGTGAATCAGCTGCAAAGGGGGCCCCCAAACCCCAGGAGCTTCTGACGTGATGAAGCCCAGATCCAGTGGGGCTGAAGCCTAGCTGGGGGTCACTCCATGGCCACCGGGAATGGACCCCAGATGTCGTTTCCTCTTGGCGCAAGTCATCATTAGATTTAACTTTGGAGGCAAAATGGCCAAGCTCTGGCGAGAAGAGATCGATGGCCCAAATCTCCCAAACACTGACCACTGATCTTTAGCCCATTCACCACCCACTGATCCTGCCCTGTCTGCTTCTCTGTATGGAACTGTCAAATACTAAAGTGGGGCAACCACACTGTCTCCACAATTCCACTGCATCCTCACGTTTCAGTTCCTTGTTCCTGGGAGGGTTTGGGGCAGGAGCTCAAAAGCACCTTCCTCTTTCCTATGACCAACCGCCGGCCCATATGTCCCTTGTATTTACACATTAATCTTCCCTTTTTGATCACTGTGCTATAAATACCCTCAGCGCCCCACTGGCCCCACCCCAGGCTGTCTTCCCTGGGCATCTTCGGGATGCACAGAAGCATCGTGACCTTTGTGTGACCTGCCACTTGGAATCCAGACAACATCCGGGAGTGGCCCATTTCCCAAGCCCACACCAGACAGAAAGGAGAAGGGTTTCTGTTTTCTGAGCTTTTATGCTTTATGTTTATAATTATTGTTTTCATTAATTTTAAAGACAATTTTAGAGCCAAGTCCTTCCCTCCCACTTCATGGCAGCGATGACTGCTATGCAGGGGACAGCATTTTCCCGGGATTTGACAACAAGACACCCATCACAATGGTTTCCTGACAAACTGGAGCGAGAAGGGGTGTGGCCCACAGAACAGCTACCTGAACAGGGACCTCAGAATGAAGTTCTGGAACTCTCCAAGGTCTGTCTGCTTTGAGGGGCTGAAGAGTGTCAAGATTTGGAGGCAATCCAGCCAAAACTAGCTGCGCTCACACCCCGGGACGGTGTGGCTTCCCTGATTCC
>NW_006433024.1:20597573-20607958 GCF_000325575.1 Pteropus alecto | reverse complement strand
CTGAGCCTAGCTGGGGGTCCCTCCATGGCCACCGGGAATGGACCCCAGATGTCGTTTCCTCTTGGCGCAAGTCATCATTAGATTTAACTTTGGAGGCAAAATGGCCAAGCTCTGGCGAGAAGAGATCGATGGCCCAAATCTCCCAAACACTGACCACTGATCTTTAGCCCATTCACCACCCACTGATCCTGCCCTGTCTGCTTCTCTGTATGGAACTGTCAAATACTAAAGTGGGGCAACCACACTGTCTCCACAATTCCACTGCATCCTCACGTTTCAGTTCCTTGTTCCTGGGAGGGTTTGGGGCAGGAGCTCAAAAGCACCTTCCTCTTTCCTATGACCAACCCCCGGCCCATATGTCCCTTGTATTTACACATTAATCTTCTTCCCTTTTTGATCACTGTGCTATAAATACCCTCAGCGCCCCACTGGCCCCACCCCAGGCTGTCTTCCCTGGGCATCTTCGGGATGCACAGAAGCATCGTGACCTTTGTGTGACCTGCCACTTGGAATCCAGACAACATCCGGGAGTGGCCCATTTCCCAAGCCCACACCAGACAGAAAGGAGAAGGGTTTCTGTTTTCTGAGCTTTTATGCTTTATGTTTATAATTATTGTTTTCATTAATTTTAAAGACAATGTTAGAGCCAAGTCCTTCCCTCCCACTTCATGGCAGCGATGACTGCTATGCAGGGGACAGCATTTTCCCGGGATTTGACAACAAGACACCCATCACAATGGTTTCCTGACAAACTGGAGCGAGAAGGGGTGTGGCCCACAGAACAGCTACCTGAACAGGGACCTCAGAATGAAGTTCTGGAACTCTCCAAGGTCTGTCTGCTTTGAGGGGCTGAAGAGTGTCAAGATTTGGAGGCAATCCAGCCAAAACTAGCTGCGCTCACACCCCGGGACGGTGTGGCTTCCCTGATTCAGACCCACAGAGCCAAAGGCCCCTCCGAAGCTGCATTGAAAGGGCCTGGTCTGGCCTGGCCAACCGTTCCTCCAAGGGCCAGATAGCGAATGAACTGCTTACTACCACATGGAGCAAAGGCGTCAGCGAAGAAAAGTGCAATTTCCATTCGGGAAGTAAGGTCCTCCCAAAACATGACGCCACCACCTCCTCCCCTTTTAACCCTTTCAGTACCTCAAGGGGGAAGGGGAACAAAGACATGCAGCACTGAACCTCTGAAACTAATCAGGGGCCGCCAGTATGTCATCGCTCACCCTTCACCGCCCTAAAACACCCACTCACAGGTCCCGTCAGTCATCAAAGTGCCGGTGAGTTGAGGAGCATGGCAGGGTCAGGAGACAGGCTCCCCACAGGTCCACAGGAACCAGGGCACACGGAGAGAAGACCCCACTTCCATCTTCAATAGGACACATTCGTCCTGAGTTTACAGCAGGATTTACGACTGCAGCAAACAGCCACAGGCTTCCAGGGACTTCATAAAACTCCTTCAGAAGACCTTGTATACTTCATTGCCTGTTGGAGGATAAACTCAAAACTTCTTCACAATATAACCTGAGCCACAATAAGAAATAAAAAGAAACAAATCCTTCCATGTTAATGCCTTGAGAAGTTTACAGATTATGTACCAATAAAATAAATCCACATAAATTCTGAAATTCTTGGTGGATATACACCTGAAGCAAAAAAAAAAAAAAGTTAATCTACATTTTTTTTAAAATCAAAGTAATTACAGCAGCAGTATAGTGAAAAGGTTTTAAAAATAATAATTACATCTTTGATACAAATTCAAACTTTGTACATCTCATTTCAAAGGAATGACTGTTTTTAAGAGTTTAGTGTATATATACATATATATACACATACACACATATATATATGTATATATATACACAGTAGATAGCGATATGTGTCATTGCAGACAGACTAAAGCCAGTGGACTTTGAAGGAGGGATTAATTTGACACTGTTTTTTCACAAAGAAGTGTTCACAGATTGCCACACTTTTAAACACACACACACGGACACGGAAACACAAACACACATAAAATGCCAACCTGAGTAAAACATTACTAAAAATCTAGAGTATCATGAATCACTAAGTCACATATTGCACCTTTAAATAATCCTTCTTACCAAATACGACGTGAGAAAAAGCATAAAACAGGGACAAGAAAAGGAGCGTGCATTACTGTAGGGGTTCCTTTGCTTCCCCCCCAGAAATTCTCGAGGTGATAGCTTCCACTCTCACTCAACCGGTGGGCTGAAAATGTGACCAACAGTTGTGTCTTTGGGGAAAACTGGGAGGGAAGAGGGAAGAGAGAATATAGCACAAAACGAGGCGGGGCGGGGGGGGGGGAGTTGGGGTGGGGAAGCCTCCTCTCATCCGGCAAGAACAGGAATGTTATTGAGAAGGCTGAACTTCTGATACTACACTACCGTTTAAATATTCCACATATTCCAATTAAGAGATTCAATACAAAAATATAGATATCTACTGAGTTTTGCCTGTGGAAGCATAATTCAGAAAAGGCACATGTTCAAATAGAAAACCCAGGCAGGAGAGGCGCCACGTTCCCCTCCCGAAGTGATAATCATCCACAGTTACATGCTTTCCATCAGCTAGATTCCAAGATACAGTAGGTAAAAATAGACCTCTGATACTTAAAATATATTCAACCCAACACAATCCTGGCTTTAGCATGTGGATCATATAAAATAGTCTTTAAAAAAAAAAAAATCTGTTTTGAAAAAGAAAAAAAAAATCATAGCTCACTTTTCCTGGTTCTCCGTAATTCTCAAGAAAAAAAAAAAAGTGAGCTCATCCCACTGGTCACCAGGAATGTGGTTGATTTGCTCGCCGTCCATCCACAGCCCCGGGCAGCGCTAGCTTTCTCATCTGCCGTCATGTTATGTGTACAGCTTCATACCCTCAATGACTTCTAAAGAACAGAACAAGGAATTAAGATACTGGACATATAGAAACATGTCAACATCGAGGCGTTTTCCTGTGCTGTGGGTGTGATGGCCTCGTGAACTCCGGAAAGGTTATCCTTTGGAATCAGGCGATGTAACCATTCGTTTTTCCAAACGTGGTCGCTGGGGCGAGGTTTTCATAGATTGTCATTGCAGTTGTGTTCTGGTAGATGAGATCTACTTTTGAGTCCTTCTGGGATCTGATGATATCCAAAACACACTGATTGAGGAAAACATACTGGTCCTATTAGAAAAGGAAGACGAGAAAGGAAATAAGCACAGGTCCTGGAGGTTACTTTCAGATTTCCAGCCCTCAATTTTGAAGACACAGCAGGTAAAAATAGACCACTGACACTTAAATATATTCAACCCAATGTGATCCTGGCTTTAGCATTTGAATTATATAAAATAGTCTTCTTAAAAAAAAAAAAATCTGTTTCGAAAAAGAAAAAAAATTGTAGCTCACTTTTCCTGGTTGGGTTTCCCTAATTCTCAAGGAAAAGTGAACTCAAACCCACTGGCAACCAAGAATGTTGTTGATTTGTTCACCAACCCTGACGGCCCCAACTTCTCATCTATCACATGTTATGTGTGCAGTTTCACGCTCAAAAAGAAATATCAGAATAACTGGGGAAGGGCCAAGAAAAGAATGTAGAGGTGACAATGCACATATACGTTTAAATGATCAAAGTCTTTCAATATTTTCTTGGCTCGTGAGGATGTGCAGAATAAGGAGTAAATTGTGGTTCTCAACAGAGGGGGTGAGTTAAAGAAGGATTGATGGAGGTAAGAGTTGGGTGAGGACCACACTTGTAGGCAAGCATACCAGAACCTGCAGGTAGCCATTAAAAAGAGGAAGAAGAGGTATATGCTAACACGGAAAAAGACCCATGATGTTATAAGAGAAAAAAATCACAGGGCGGCATTACATACAAAACAGGATCTAATTTTTAAAAAATACTCCATGTTTGTATACGTATATGTATTTTTCTATAGCTGAGCACAAAGAAGCCTATGAAGATATACCCAAACTACCTCCAAGGAGTGGGACTGGGGAAGAGAAAGAAAAAGAGAAATATATACCCTATATAACCCAGTATTGTCAGATTTTTTAATATCGACAGGTTTATATTATTTTCAAAATATGAAAAAGGACGTGAAAAGAATCTGTAGGCAGGTACTAGATTTCGATGTTTCTCAAAATAAGATAAAAGATTGAGAACTACTCCTCTATATAATCACAGCAGAAAGAAGAAAATGTCTCTTCTGACCAACCCAGGAGGGGAATTCCACTCCTTCCACCTCGACCACACCTCTCACCCCAAAGCACGAGATGTGCCCAGGCTTCTAGAACATTCCCTGCCGGATTCAAGACAGAGAGTATATTCAGAGTTCTAAACTGGTGCAAGGCAATAGCCTGATACAAAATTAATATTCTGCTCTCATCTTGGTCACCCTACAACTTTGAAAAAGGCTATTTCCCAATATATTTGTTGAGAACATGCCTCGAAAACAGTATTTACTTGGAACATTTCAAGGAAAGCCAAATCCAACAGTCTTGCACAAACGACACTGTAGACATCAAGCATTCATCTTCTCACGTGGTCAGCAACCTCCTGTAGCTATATAGCTGACATTCACAAAGCTGAGTGAGGTTGCAGTGCCATATGAATGCTTAAAGCAGCATTATGCTACTTCATATCATTAATATTTGATAAGTCCTCATTAGCTTAGTTTAGAGATGGCGAGAGCTTCTTAGAAACAAAGAGTGAAAATTTCAGTTTTATGAGTTTAAAATCCAGAAGCCAAAGTTCAGAGAGACTTGCTAAGATTATCTGGTGAGTTCCTGGCAGCCAGGTAAGGATCCTAACACTATGTAGGTTTGTAGTGCCGATGCTGATATCAAGCACCATGTGTCACTATCAAGTAGTTCAACCTCATGTCAGTTTAGGGTCTTAAATCCAGTGTTATGTCATGATCAAGAGCCAGATAGATCTGGAAGGGTGAAACAGTTTAACACAGGTGAAACCTTTTGAAAAAGGACGGCAAGGGCAGACTGTCAGACACAGATGTTGGCCTCACCTCTGTTTGCACCATTAAGGGCCTGTGCATTCGAAGGTCATACACAATCCCGTACACATCTACAGTGTTCTCATTCTCTATCTGATAGATCAGACGATCGATGGCAATGAAAGTGCCCGTCCTTCCAACCCCAGCACTGAAAAGAAAAGGGAAATGAGCACATTTGAGCACATTGCCATGTTACCTCCACTGTACCACTCTCAAATTGCCCCATTTGTGCATACATATCTTGCTCTCCTCCACTATCAGCCTTGGAGGGCAATGCCCATGATCATTAAACATTTGCTCGTTTGAAATCTCAGCAAGTAAGACTGAACTAGCTTGGGACTGGGGCCCAACTCCTAAAGTTCCTTTGGAGTCAAGTGTCACAAATAAAATACCTTGCTACAGCTTCTTGAACCTGTCTCATTCAAGTCGCCATCATAAGCTAGGATGGCAAGATTTCAAATTCATTTCCCATAGGACGACAAAGCCCCTCCTTTCTTTTGTCTAAATTAATTCCTTTAGCTTTAAAGCTAATGTCATTGTTCTAGACAAGGGAGCGGCAAACTTTTTCAGCAAAGGGCCAGATAGTAAATGTCTTCTGCTTTTCAGGACAAATGGTCTTTCTGCCACTGCAACAAGAAATTAACTATAAATAATATGTAAACAAATGGGCATGGCTGTGTTCCAATAAAACTTTATTTATAAAAATAGACTGCCAAATATATTGTAGTGGTGGTTTCATGGGTAGATACTTATCCCCAGACTCATTAAGTTGTATATATTAATTTATGTACAGTTTTTGTATGTCAAAAATATTTTAAATAAGTAAAACGAATATAACTATCTGTTTCAACGTTGTTAAATAAAAAAACCAACATGCTGAATGAAGAAAGCAGGTTGCAGAATGATGTACATGTGATAAAATCTGGTAAAAGTTTAAAGCTATATAAAACTATAGAGGTATATACATATGTAATAAAATATAAAAGCAGGCAAGGGAATAATGCAGATTGACTTTCAGGACCACGTTCACCTACATAAGAAGGAGCACTGGAGACTGGCAAGTAGAGACTTCATATCTGTAACATATTATTAACAAAAAGGAATGTATATGGCCTCATGCTATACCTTATTAAATTGTTGTAAATCTCTGTATTTTTGTAAGGTTGAAATATTTTATAAGACAATATTATAAATGAGAAATAAATTAAAATGCCTATGGTTTACAAAGAAAAATACAGGCAATTACCAGATCTGGCCCCCAAGCCAACACAGTTTGCCAATCCCTGTCTCAGGGCTTAGAGAGTATGTCCATGGTCCCTTAGTCAAACTTTCTTGAATTTGTGAGTGCCTACTGCATTCGGTCTTATACCTTGCTTTTCAAAAGTGTCCACATTTATAATTGCATTTGAAATCTGTCACACATGGAGCACCACCTGCCTACCTGCAATGCACCAGAACTGGCGATTCGGGAGGACTCTGCTTCATGTAGTCACGAACAAGATACCGGAAGTTGATGAGCAGGTCAGTGGTGTCGGGAACGCCGTGGTCAGGCCAGGAGGTGAAGTGGAACTGTCGCAGAGGGTGACTCTCACTAGTCTGGTTCTAAAAGCCAAGAAAAGAGGTTAGATCCAAAGAGAAAGGCTGCCTAACAACACCAGAAAGCAGAGTAAAATCGAGCAGTACCTGAATGCTGAACTGCGTGGGACAGCTAAAAGGCAGCTAAACAGAAGTGGTTATAGGTAAAAATTAGAATTTTACTTTGGTGCAACAGCTGAGAAAGTGCTTGCATGGACTTCGATGTGCTCAGCAAATCTTCCTAACATGCCCAAGCAGGAGGGTTTATTACCCTTCTTGAAAGATAAGGGAGTAAATGTTCCAAGAAAGCGACTTCCCCAACACAGAGCCCGGATGTAGAAGTCCCTCATCCTCTGATTTTGAGTTCAGACCTCTTCCTTTCGCCACCAGTTTCCTGCCAATAGTGTGCCCGCATTCCTACACTTCCACCTCCTCAGAGTTTCAAAAACCCCATCCCAGAGCCTACCTGGGAATGTCACTGACCACAAACAGATTCGCACAAATACAACCAGGATAACCAGTGCCTTTGGGGCAAGAACTGCCTCGTAATTCTAATGTCTTCCAGAGACTCTAATAAAGTGATAGGCAACTAGCAAGCACCAAGTAAATATTTAGAAATGTGGGCCTCTGCGAAAAGATCCCCAAAAAAACATCTATTTCAACATCAGACAGAAAATAGAAAGTGGACTTTGTTTTAACAGAGTTAGTTATTACACAGACTGGTTCCTACCATCGACCTTTCATTATCACAACTCCGCCCAGGATGGGCCATTCCTGTCTCTGATTGAACTGTGCTCAGTATGCCCACAGCCGGGCGCTGCCCTTTCCCATGTATACCTACATCTGGACTGCAGGCATTTCCATCTCCTTGATGACAGCTACTCTTCGAAGCTTATTTATTTTTTAAATACACATACATTATAAAAGCAGTGCATTCATATTATTCGAAATGTGAAAACACAAAGAAAAAAAGGCAGAGAGAGGAGAGGGAGTATTGTGAAGTCTCATCACACGCAAAAGTAACGTTCACAAATTTAACGAAAAGTATCCATCCAAAGAAAGAAGCCAGCCATGAGAGATGAGAGAGGGCAAAGTCAGACTTTTCAGTATTATCTCTGCGACAGGACAAAGAGGCCCGGGTTAGGGATGACAGAAGAAATGTTTAGCTCTGTTATGTTCCCACTTTTAAAATGCAAACTATAGGAGCATCCTTCTAGTTGCAAGAAGGGATGCTGCCCCATTCATGAATTGCTTAATAAAGCCAATTCGATCTTCAAATTTCAATAATTAAATAAAATGGAAACTATATTCATGCATTTTCGATAATTAAAAAGTAACTTTTTACTAAATGTCATGTGGTATCCTGGATTGGATCTTGGAACAAGAAAATGGTGAAAAAACGTGAAATCCAAATAAAGTCCAGAGTTTAGTTAATCAAAAAAAAAAAAAAATAGTAACAGTAATTTTTTTAAATGATGTGGACAATTCCACCCATGATTCTGTTCCACATTGGTGAACGCCAAGTGGAGAAGGCAACCAAAGATAAGCCAGTTCATTTAAAATAGGCAAAATCTATAGAAATAAGACATTTTAAAGAATTCTCCAAAAGCTGGATATTTCCATGGTTTCTAAATCCCCCTCATTACAAATGATGCTACTGAGATTCATCTTTATGAATAATAAACCTTCTCCTACATTTCAGGTTATTTTGGGGGGACAGATTCTCAAACATAGAATCACCATATCAAAGGGGAAGGGACATTTTTCTTATGCCCTTGATATAAACTGCAAAGGGTTATACCAATTGACACGCCCATCAAAAGATAACAGTGTCCCTTCCTGACACTGCTTCTACTTTTAAACACTCTTAAAATGGTAAAAAAAAAAAAAAAGGACACATAACTGGATTTGTTTTCATAACTTTTGGGGGCAAGGAAAGCCATGTGTATATGTCCTGGAATTCTATTAGTGAAACTGTTATCACAAACTGTTCCCAAAGGCTAATAATGGCAACTCCTGATGTCATACTTCTAACCAAATAATCCAAAAGGGCCTTGGTTTGTAACAAAACCTCTCTGAGCCAAGTCACCTGGAAGTGGAAGGGAAGAAGCTACAGATGCTGAGCCAAGCTCCTCCAGTTCACTTTATTCCAGAATAACTTATTCTCCTTAAGAAAGTAAAGCTAAAGAGTTGCCTAAGAGTATATATAAATATGAATTGTTTTATTCTGTAAAGGAGAAAGCAGAAGTATTTTTCTGATGCATGAAAAAAATACTGGTTAATATCAACCTGAAAAGGATCACCACCCAAAATTAGTACATGGTAATTTTATATGAGACCTAATCATCTTGACCTCTTACTTACATTTTTCACTGTAAAGTCTCTGATGGTCCATTCAGGAAGAACAATTTCAGATGCCATTGTCACAGTTATGTCCCCATAGTCCTGAGCCTGCTTGGAAGGCCAGTATTCCTCACATTTGGTCTAGAATGAAATTGCATTTTTATACAAAGACTCAGATCATGTTGTCTGCTATCACTAAATCCTCAAGCGAGAGACCAGATATGGATGACTGGCATCACACAGTGAATCGGTCCTTCAGCTGGGTTCTGTTTGACGCTTAAAATTGTAGGTTTTTTTTTTTTTAATTTACAATTGTTACCAACTCTTTTAAAATTAGGAGGTTTTCATAAAAATCCAGATTTCTAGCTTCTCTTGAAAAACCAGAAGATCTGGCCAACACTGAGCCCCATTTTTGCATGAAAATTGATTTAATGCTGAGTAGCAGCTGTTCCTTCACATGGGACACAGTCCCACCCAGCTCCCTGTGGCCCCAAAGCAGCTTCTGCACAACTGCTTCCTGAACTAAACCTCAATGAATGGCCCATACTGCGTGGCTAGAAGAAATGAGTACTTTCCTCAATACCTGGATACATGCTAACTGCAACACAAATACAGACACCAATAAAGAGGATCAAATTAAATGCTTTTGGGGTCTTTCGTTTTTATAAAGTCACAGGGAAGATGAGAACAGAAATAAAATTCATGAAACTGCTCTCTGAGAATATCAGCATTACCATTTGACGAATGACTTAAAACACACACACACCACACACACACACACACACACTCACCCTTCCAAGGTATGCTCCACTGCAGGTGGTTCCCAAACCTGGTTGGTTATCTGATTCACCTGGTTTGTTTTACTTTAATTCTGACACAGGCTGGGGATCCACATTTTTTAAAAGATCCCAGTCTTGAACTACTGCTCCAAGAAAAGAGCACAAGATTTGGACGCATACGGACATGGAGCTGATGTCCAGCTCAGTCTCAACCAGCTGGGCTTTCGTCGCTACTTTGTGGGCAAGTTCTTAAACTCTCTGAGCCTCAGTTTCCCTATCTACAAAATAATAACACCTCACAGGGTTGTTATAGGAAAGAAATAACATATATGGGGTGTCTGGGGCAGAAAATACACTGGCTCCCTTCCCCTATCACCCAAGTCGGTATCATCCACTTCTCTCCTGACTTAAGATGAACAAGGGCCCATCGAAATTCATCTTCATGTTCTTTGTTAATGTAACTACATCATTTTTGTTTGTCTAACAGATATTTATGAGACCGTTCCAAGTGCGAGGCCCTGGGCTGAAAAGCACAGCACCATAAAGTTTATTTGCATTCATAAACAAGGTTCTCTCATTTGCATTAATGGCCTGTTGTCCCAATTCAAGAAGGGGGTGCAGAGCTCTACCCTCAGTACCCCAAGAAGCGTGAAGAAGGGAAGCACCTCTTACTGTT
>NW_006433024.1:20591661-20597539 GCF_000325575.1 Pteropus alecto | reverse complement strand
CTTACACATACCTGGGGCTGGAAACACATGTGGTAAATTAAAGTGAAATAAAAAAACATTAAAAGGAATGACACCTGACAGGTTTCCATGATCACCAAGGACAGTGCTACTCAAAATGTGCACCCTGGAGCTGTAGAAGCAGCAGCTCCTGGGAATTGTCAGGTCCCACCACAGACTCTGAATGACAAATACTCCCATGTGATTCTGATGCATGTTAAAGTTTGGGAACCACTGGCTAAGGGACGCGAGTCCTACCCTAATCTTTGAAGAAAAACCTACGTGAAAAAAATTCACAGAGCGACATCGCATCCTATTCCTCGGGCACAGAATTTCTGAATCTAGCATGTGTTTTCCAATTCTCCTCAGATCCGTTTATGGAAACATGGGCTTTTATTACTAGAGGAAATCTTATCTTTAATGAAAGTGGCTGGAAAATTCCAGGCCATCCTAGGGGAGAGGAGACTGCTGAGATTGTCTGAGGATAAGTCTGAGATTTTGAGTAAAGAAAGGGTTCCAGTGTTAACAAACAAGTCTGAAAATCGTCGAGTTGGCCAAGTGGTCCATATTACGGATGAAGAAGCTGGTTACTTAGAGACAAGGTGGGCTTGGACCCATTCACATTCGTAATGAGCAGCAGCGCCTTGCTCCAGGCTCAGATTTTCCACACACTAACCCGACTCCTGCTTTAACCAACCCCAGCAGCAGCAACTTCATAAACAGACACTGATATTTATCCACAAAAGAAGGTAATGATAAAACAGATGGTTTTTAAGATTTGTTTTAACTTTTCACTTAGAGGAGAAAAAGACAGAAAACAAGTTTCTAAGAATAGAGGTGCTAATGTTTGGAGGAATATTTTGTTTTTATTATAGACAAGTAGTTTTTAAGATACCCTTCCACCATAGCAAAAATGAATGAATGAATTTAATAGTTTTTTTAAAAAGATACTCACCCTTCCCTGTTCAACACATTTGGTCAACATAACAATGGCGTATACATTTTTCTCCCAAACCATACGCCAAAAATCTTTCAAAGTGTTGGGTAAAGGTCCTTGTGTGGCAATAAAATCTCTCTTGGAATGGTAGCCCTGAAAATGGCAAGCAACGCATACTCAACATCAAAGAAACAGAAAGAGGAACTCTGAAGACTCCATCCCAACAAGCCAGAGCCATGAATACGCCTCTCCACTTACAGGCATGTAGTTGGCATTGATGTAGTCATCCGTTGAATGGGTCTGGACTGAAAGTTTGACACGAGAAATATCATCTGTGGCATTAAAAGAAAAAAGGTCCTCTTTAGAAGCAAATGTTTGAGGAGAGTTGCATACAAGAGAGAAAAAGGACTACAGAATGTCAACACGGGCTTCTGCCATGTTGACGGTGCACAGGTTGGCATTTCACACACATTTAATCCTCACAGTCACCCTACATGACCGTGGCACAGAGAAGTTACGTGATCATCCGGCAGAGCTAGCAAGTGACAGTCAGGGAGAGAACTCAGGCAGTCTGGCAACAGGGCCCCAGCTCTCAACCACACCACGCCACCTTCTCAGACGAAACAAACCCACTGTCAGCATCCTTGGGTGTAAGCCTTGCCAGGGAATGCCCTAAGCAATTTTACTTATTCTTCAAGACTAACCTACAAGCTTTTATGCCCATTTTACAGATCAGGAAACTGAGGGTCTAGGAGATTAAGTGACTTCCCCCAGCACTTACATCCAGTGAATGGCAGTCAGAATTCAAATCTAGTGCCCTTTCTACCATGATAGGGTAGATACCCAGGTTAACTTTTTCGCATTTTCTCTATTCTCGTAAAAAAAAAAAAAAAAGTTGCCATAAAATAACAGTACCAAATTCAAGAAAAAAATGACTATATAAGACTACTATGGATGAGAGGATCTAAAATACAAAATTCTCGTGTTTTCTAAAAATTGTCATCTCAAAAACACATACTCAAGCTTGTGTTTGAGAAATGAAATAATATCCTTAGATTCGAATGTCAGGCTGAGCTATAAACAACACCACCTATGCTTCTCTGTCTGACTGTAGAGTCTCTCACCCTCCCCTGGACGAAATACGTAACAATTCTAAACCCAGTTACCAACATGAGTTTCAGCCTAAACTCTTCCAATAAAAACAAGACCCGACCCCTGGATCTGAAACTCCCCACAGACAGTCACGAGAACAGACTAAGCATCCTAAGTTAACCCCAGAAGGGCATTTCTCTCAGAATAGGGGTCAATGTCCACAGAACAGGGGTCAATGTCCACTGTCAACACAAGGGTGGAAAATAAAGAGAAAGAACCAGGAGCTAGAAAACCTCGAATCTTAACAGAAGTTAACATTTTAGGCCATAAAAGAAAAATCAACTTCAAATAAAAAAGACAATGTTTCTAAATGTTCTGGTGTAAAAATTATCAGTAGAGCCTTATAAATTTTGTCTAAATCAAAACATAGTTGCGATCCTTGATAACCTCTTTCTGTACCCAAATAACCACCCAAAAGAGAAACTAACAAAGAACTTTCTATGGAGGAGGGTTTACATTTCGTCTCGATGGATGCTGTAATAAATAATTCTCATTTTAATCGAGTGATGCCTGTAGGTTAGACTGCAGACATTGTTAATTCTCAAACACAGGAGTGAATTCGAATATAATTCATATTTAGCTGTGGAATGTACTCAGCCCACCAGAGACGTGTCTGAACAAGCAGAAAGTGTCACTACCTGCCTGTCTTCCTCCTGCCCCTTCTTTCTGTAACTGCGTTAACTGAAATAAAGGGGCTGAGTGACAGAGGGTGAAGGGCACATGTTCTGGCCTTGTCCCTGAATGAAACTGACAGGCCTGGTCCAAGCCTGGTCCTGCCATGACTATCCGTGACAAGTCACTTAGCCACTCTGTGCCTTGTTTTCCCTATTTCATAAGGTTGTCATGAAGAATGAATTCAACAGAACATGCTAAAATACAGTGCTTGGCACACGGGAGGGGACTAATGAATGGCTGTAGAAGTGGCTAGTTAGTACCTTGACTCCCTCTCCTCTACTGTTACCGCTGCAGAGACCAGTGACAAAAAAGGGAAGATGGTGTGGGAAAAACAACTTACAGGGCAGAACATTATTATAGCGATTCTTTCCTCTATTCTCAGCCAGTTCAGCTGCATATTTAGGCAGACTAATTCCAACAAGCTTCAGATCCTGAAAATAAAACAAAGGAGTTGTTCATTCAGTGTTCAGATGTTATTGAAACTGAGCAAAAAGTATGACAGAATAAAGTGGGACTGCAACATGATACTATGGCTAACATTATAGTGTTATACATCGTATTATATCCTACATGGTAAACAGGAAAGTTGTTAAGGGAGTAAATTCTAAGAGTTCTAAATTTTTTTCTATTTTTTTCCTTCTTTTCTTTGTATTATCTCGAGATGAGAGGACGATGTTAGCTGAACCAACTGAGGTAGTCATTTCGCAAAATACTATCGTGCTATATGCCTTAAATTATACAGTGATGTATGTCATTTATCTCAATACAACTGGAGAAAGAAATATATTCAATTTATTATTTGCAATTGTACCTCGATACAACTTTTTTTCAAGGGGGAATACGAAGATGTTATGGGTTAAATCATAGTTCCAAATAAGATTGCATTCACAGGTACTGAAATTTAGAACTTCAACCTATCTGTCTTTTGGGGGGCCATAGTCTTTGCAGATTAATCAAGATGAGTTCATACTGGAGCAGGGCAGGCCCTTAACCCACTACAACTGATGCCCTTTTATAAGAGAAGAGACACAGAGGCAGACACACAAGGGCAGACGGCCATGCGAAGATGAAGACTGCATTGGAGTTTTGCTGCCACAAGTCAAGCTCCCAGAAGCTGGATAAAGCAAAGTGGGACCATGGGGGGACCAGAGGGAGCACAGCCCTGCCTGACACCCTGATTTTGGACTTCTGGCCTCCAGAACTGTGGGAGAACTATTTCCTGTTGTTTTAAGCCACCAGTTTATGGTACCTTGTTATGGCATCCCTCAGAAACGAATGCAAAGGTTAAAAGAAAAAAGACGACCCTTGCCTTTGAGGAGCTTATGACCCGGGACAGAGGTGTAGACAGAAAAAACTAACGTTACAACAAGGCAGAATTAAGTAAATGTGAATATTGGTAACAAGCACCATGGCACAGGTGAAACAGGCATGAGGACACAGAATTCAAGTCTTCCTAACGCCATCAGAGAAAACCACACAGAGGTGACGGTCGAGCTTTGAGTTGTGCGTTAGGTTGAATGGTGGCCCCAAAAAAGACATGTCCACGTCCTAACCTGTGACATGACCTGATTTGTGAAAAGGGGCTTTGCAGATATAAATAATTAAGACTCTGAAGATGCGATCATCCTGGATTATCAGGTGGGCCTAAATCCAATAGTGGTGTCCTCACAGACATAGGGAGGAAAAGGAGAAAACAGGCAGAGACTAGGGTGATGCAGCCCTAAGCCAGGGAACCTCTGGAGCCATCAGAATTTGGGAAAGGCAAGAAAGGATTCTCTCCCTAGGGGCTTTGGAGGGAGCTTAGCCCTGCGGATACCTCGAAGTGTCTTTCCAGCTTCCCAATTACTCTAGTTAATAGCCCTTTAACTTAATTCCCAGTTCCTACACATTTCTGCAGAATCTTCTGGTATGAACAAGATTAAACATGTAACCCACTAGGATCGAAAGTCCAACTAAGTGCTCAGAGCCAACACGGCAACAGTGTAACCCCACAGGACACACAAAGCTCCTACCCAGAGCTTCACCTTAAAACAAAAATGGCCAGTTTTCCAACTTTCAAGAGAAACACAAAGCAATGAAAAGCATAATATCTACTACCACGTACTTCATATTCTTCTGCAAACCCACAGTTGGAGTCAGCTCGCTGTTTCTTAAAATAGGCTTCAAAATTCTCCACTCTGATCAACTTGGATCTAAGAAAACAAAGCCATGTATTAGGATTTTCTTTATATTTGATAAAGTTCACACTCAAAATAGTAAAATACAAGTTATAAAAAGAAAAAAGCAGAGCTTACTCACTTTTTAGGTCTTCATCATAAAAAGGGAAAGAAAAGAAAACAAATTAGAAAAAATGACTCAATCATGCTTCTGGAGATGATAGTAAACATCCTTCCAAAAGAAGAAAAAGTATAACATAACTTGGGGGAAAGTTGAGGGAGGAGTTGGTGTAATGTTATTTACAAAACTCTAAAATACGCATTGGGAAATCCAACTTCTAGAACCTGTGATGTAACTGACTGGCTTTGTGACTTTGGATTTTGACAACATAGATCTGGATAATCTTTTTCTTTAAATCACACAATATATATTTATTGGTAGAATATTGCAAGTATAGTTGCACCTGCCACAGCAGGAAGCTAGCGGCAAGCGACTAATAAACATAGATTCCTTGTAGAACAACAAAGCTAGCAAGAACTTCTGGATGATTGTGGCCAAATGCGTCAATCAGGAAAAATGAAAGAAAGTTCCATCAAAATATTCTCTAGATAGTCACTGAACAGATGGATTAAATGTCTTAAAATAAAGCCCATAACTCTAGACACTTACTTAATTTGAGAAAAGGACACGTCATTGTTCTTTGCATCTTTCCTGTTTTAAAAGAAAAAAAAAATAGACAAAAATGGTTAATTCCGTGCTTTGCTCCTTTCACGTGTCAACAAAATGCCTTCTTCCTGGGCATCAGCTCATATATAGCACTAAATCCTACTCACTAATATTAAGCTTAATGGTCTAAGCAGCAACGGCTGATGATAATCTCCGGAGTTACTCTCTTTTAAACCATCTAAAAGTATAGAAGAATCTTACTGAAGTGGCTTTTAGGAATTTTCTTGGGTATAT
>NW_006433024.1:20562185-20591575 GCF_000325575.1 Pteropus alecto | reverse complement strand
AGAAACTATATCCAGTGTAGCAAGGTGGAGAGACATCTGCTACTCTCCTGCATTGTTGGCTAAATCTCACATTGGTTTTTAAAAAAAAAAAAAAATTCTGAAAGGCAATTTGGCATAAGTATCGAAACTGAAAACATGCCCACCTACTGACCCAGCAACTGACCAGCTTGGAAATTAGCCTAAGGAAATAATCATAAATGAGCCCAAAGATTTAGGCACAAGGATAAGTAACTGTGGCAAAAGAGAAAACATTAGAAAATTGGTTAAATAATATACATACAGTTGAATACTCCGTAGCCACTTAAAATGAAAAAGACATGAAGCTGTCTGTGCGTCTTAATAAAGCAGGCTAGAAAATAATATGTATAATATGATTCCACTTGTTTGTGTGTGTGTGTGTGTGTGTGTATGTATTTGTGTGTGAGCTGTAATCACATCAGTGTTACAGGAAGTTTTGTGTGGGTGCTGCGATTATGGATTATCTATTTTCTTCGCTCTTCTTTTCTGGTTTGGTGCTTTTCGTTTTGCCATTGCATGTATTTCTTTATTTTAACAGGAAACAATAAAGCTGTTTTTGACTTTTCTGTTGCAAAAACAAAAATCAGAATCAAATCCAAAAAGCTGACACTGAGCACTTCCTATCAACTGGACAGGGCGAGGTGGTGGCAGAAGAATCAAGCATAGTGGCATTAGAAACCCAGAGCCGGGATGAAAATTCTTTGGCTGGCAGGACCTGATGCCACAAATGATTCCCAGCTGATACACAGGCTTCACACACCATACAGTGAGGCAAGAGGGCATGCAATAAAGAGCAAAGACCGGGTTCAAGTTCATTTCCCCACTTCCCACACTCAGCTTCTTTCTTGCAACAGGGCTTATAAGGCCTGCCTCGCAGAGCTCCAGGAGTGAGAAAACACAAAGCAAGCACAAACCCAGGCACACAGTAAGCACTCAAAACAGAGTTGCTATTTTTACTATTTAACTACCTCCAACAGGAGTTTTACAGATGACATAATCAGAGCATTCGAGGCACAAGACACTGCGAAGAGCTTTGTTTAATGTTCTTCAGTGTCCTGACTTAGGCACTGCTATTATCCCCATAGCGCAGGTGAGAACGTTAACGCTAAGGTCTCTAACAGCTAGTCAGAGAGGAACCGTGTGTTTAAACTCAGCTAACTCTAAACGGAAATCTCTTAACAGAGAAACTGATTTGTGAACCAGAACCCACTGTGTGAAAGCACCCTGCCCTGCTCACCCATGACCTGACGTCAGAGCTGGGATCTGCTTTAAAATCCTCCAGCTCGGCGGTCAAGATGAAATAAGACCAGCCAGATGGTGAAGACTGTGTGGGTGATGGGGAAATGGGGGCCCGTTTCCTTATTCCTTCCGATTGTGTAAATGTCTGAAATTTTCCATCATAAAAAGCTTCCTTAAAAAAAGCAGGGTATTATTATTAATGAAAGCAATGGTCACCTTTTCTTTCTCCAGAAGATGAAGCCTCCAACAGCCACAATAACCATGGCACCAAAGATACATCCAAAAACTGCTCCACAGATGACACCTGGGAACAATACAAATGGGAGGCACATGAAGAGGTAGGTGTTCACCAACCGGAAGAGTCCTCGAACCAGAGGGAGTGGGCTGTGTATGTGTCGTGTGCACAGACTCTCTCCCACTCCCTCTCACATACATACACACACACACATACACACACACACGCACAGTTAAGTACCTTTGGACCTAAAACTAGGCATTTAGGAGCCGGGTTACTTGTCCACAGTCCACCACTAACCGGAGGCTCTGTGAAAGTCACAGCTCCTCTCCAGGTCTCAGCTTCCTCAACCGCAAATTTAAGGAGCCATGCTCCACATGGTTCCTACCACCTCTGACCCTTTGAGATTAATACCCACATATGAGCAGAAGCACCTAAGCACCATGCTCAGGTGACATAAAAACCATCTGTTTACTGGGTAAGCGGGTGGGGATTCCCCAGACTTGGCTTCTAGGGCAGGAATTCTTTTCTGCAGCCAACGACTTCCGAGTGTGAAAACCAGACACACTAACAAACCAGTTAGTCAATGTGTCTCTGGTCTGAGGTAAGTAATGTACCCGCCTGGGGTCCTTGAAGCTCCTACATCCTGCCGTTCTGTATGATAAAGGAGAGCAGTACTCGACTAGGATTCCAAGAATGTCAGATCTGCCTCTAAGCGACAGTGAAACCCCAGGTAAGCCACTGCCTCTCTCTGGGCCTTCATTGCCTCATTTCTAAAAGGATTTGGACAAGACGATTTCTGTGCTCCCACAAGGGTTCTATGCACTAACAGCCACATCGTGGGTCTGGCACGGGACGCAAAAATGACTGCACTGAGAAAAAAGGACCAATCAGTGTGCAGACAGAAATGCAGCTGGCATTCCGAGGAGGAAGTGGGGGTGGGTCAAGAGACATTGGGGACCTCAGAAGAGGAAGCTGAGCTGGTTTCTGGGAAGGGGGTCAAGTGACATGTCAACTTCTGAGAGGAGAAACCAGGCACTCCAACCCTCCTGGGATCCAAGGGAGACGTGCAGACACCTGGCCTTCTGTGGACGCTGACGGCAAAACCCTCTGAATTGCTAGCAGCGTTGTTTTTCCCCTACCTGGATCCTGGGGCAGGAAAACAGCATCTGAATAGCGGCTGAAGGACACATAGCTCCTGGCCCCATCTATGAGTCCAACATTCGTAGGTTTAAAGGTAATATTGGTGAAGCCAGCCACACAAGCCCTGAGGGATGACAAGAGGAAAAAGAGGTGGCTGAGATGTGTCTAACGGGCAGGAATGTAAAGTTTTGCACTCAGGAGGTTGAGCCCCAAAACACAAGAACCAGGAGACGTTACCGATAGGAGCCCAGGGGCTCCAGCTTCCCGTTGTAATAGCCTTGCGTGGTTGATTCATTCCCAACGTTGATTTCGTATTTCGAGTCTTCAGACAAGCCCTGAGAATGTCCTTCTTCTTCTGTTGTTATGAGGTATGTCACGTAAGTATCCGAGAACCCCTTTTTGAAATCTTCATATGTATGATTCAAAACATCTACAGACGGGGAAACATCTAAGAAAGGCACACGGAAGAGAATTCAGAAGAAAGTGATGGCAAACAGAGATTTCCATCTCCCACGCATCTAAACAATGATGCTGACACTGGGTGACAATGACAACAGCTGCCATCTCTCAAGGATGCTCTCTATGCCAGGCTCTACTTGCATTACGTTCTAAGTGCTTTACTTACATTAACTCATTTAATCCCCACAAGAATCTCATCACATGGGCTTATTCTTCCCATTTTGCAAACAGGAAAATGAAGGCACAGAAAGCTCAAGGACCAAAAGCCACACTGCCTGCGTGGTGGAGTTGGATTTCTAACCCAGACGATCTGATTCAAGCATGTGGGTCATCCATCACAGGCTGGTCAGTCTGGTCAGTATGCAATATTGCCTCCCTCATTTAGTAAAGGTCTGAGCGTGGAATTTTCTTAAAACCTTCACAGAAAATTGACCAGGTGCTTGAAACAGACCCAAAATAAAAGGCAGAGAGAGATCAGATAGCCACGTCACTTTCTGAAAATTTTTTGCAGGTTTATGACAAATGCCTTAGTTTCCATGGTCCCCACGATCCTGACGGTGTGTTTGAACTTCACCTTCCTTGAGAAGATGAGGAAAGAATCACAGGTTGAAAGACAGAGGGAGCTGTACTCCGTTATTCACATTTAAAAAACCACCAAAATCAAAAAAAAAAAAAACTTGGCTTTTTCAACCCAGGCCTCATGCAAAGCACCCACACACAGCTAGCAAAGATACCCTTGAATCGCTCCCTCCTCACTGCCTAAGAATGTACTGGAACCCTTTAAGGAACAGCAGCCTTTCACCCACCTCCTCTCTCAACTATGAGGACACTCTTTGCAAGTTCCCACTACAAATGCAAATTATCTTCCAAGAGAAAGTCATCCTTTGACTGTTATGGGTGCATGTGCATTTGTGTGGTGTGTGTATGTGTGACAGGGGCGGAAGGTGCTCTAATTAAAAGACCCTGTGTTGTAAAGTAGATGAAAAAACCTAGATCAAATACCAGCAAGTTATGGCCCACAGGCCAAATCCAGCCAGCCACCCATTTTGGTAAATAACATTTTATTGGAACAGCCGCACTCATTCTTTATGTATCTTCTATGACTGCTTTCACACTTCATTGGCAGAGTTGAGTAATTGTGACAGAGACTGTTAAGGCCTGGAAGGCTTAAAATATTTGCTGTCTGGCCCTTTATAGAAAGTTTGTCAACCCCCAACCTAAATCATCAGGCAAATGGCCTACCCCCTCCTACCCCCATCTGATTGTCGAGCATAGGCTACAGTGTAAAAACAGACATACATTTGTATCTACAACGTGCCTCAGAGGGCGCAGAAGTGGCAACCAGTCACCACATCACTCACTGGCTATGTGACCCATAAGGACCCCCCTTACCTTCCCCAGTGGTGAGAATAAGAGCATAGGCTTTGATGGGTCCGTGGCTGGCTTCAAACCCACTGAACTTGACCTTTACCGAATTGTGGCTGACAGATGTAATATTAGGAGATTCATCTGGAGAAGGGGGGTCTGAAACAACAAAACGAAACGATCATCCGACATCTAAAACCAAAGAAGGGACAAAATTATTACGGAGAGAATGTGCTGCAGTGCCCTCGTCAAGTTCTGCCCTTGCTGTGGACAGTGGGTGCTGGGCTCATGCAAAGCAAACCCAAGGCAGGGACAGCCTTGGAACCGCCTCCGGCTCACGGCCCTGTTGGTTGAAGAGAACCTGCCTTTTCGATCTTTCCCTGGCCCCTCCGGACTCAGAGAAGCCAGGTTCCTTATTTTGAGAACTGAGGCAGGAGAAGGAGAGCGAGAGAGAGACTGATGTGAGTGGATCTCTAAGGTGGGGACTTGGGAGCTGTACGCAGACATCTAGTAACTGACAGCAGTGGCCAGTTGAAGGCGGTGTCCCCACGTCTAACTGTCAGCTGTCTCAACAGAGACATCCTATCAAGGCTCCCACATTTCCCAGCAGCTTCGTGCCTCTCAGCCCGTTGGCATTCCATCCCGAGACTGTCAGCGGGCACGTGGGCACACCCACCTCCAAGCCTGGGAACCCTTTCCCTCCCACTGCTCATCTCAATCCTACGCTCCACGGGCCTCGTCTGCCTCACTCACCACGAAGCACCCCCAAAAATGTGTCCCTTACTCCGGCACACAGTAATCCAACCAATGTTGGCTACAAGACTATCACGCCAACTGTCCCAGATTTACCCACCCCGCCAACACTTCCTGCCTCTTCCAGAGAACACACAACTCCACTTTTGTGTTAAATGAAAACCGTGTTCAATTTGTCCATTTAAAAAGCACGTTCGATTTGTAATAACAATTCATCTGAGGAAGGGGAGCTGCAGATTGAAAAGTGAGCGAATCACTGGACTAAATGATGGTGGTCATTACTCAACCCTACCACACACTATCCTTCAAAAACGACTAACTCTGACAAGCCCCTACTCTTCACTGCACCCAGCACTGGAGACAGCCAATAAGAGGTGGTTTCGGTTTCTCAGTAGCTTATACCACTGAAGAGATGACATTATGAAACAGAGAACTATGAAAACGCTCCCGAAGGTTCACTGTTTCCACTAGGTTCTGGAGTGCTACAGAAACTCAAAGGAGTGTGTCCCAGGGTCGTCCTGCACAACTGTGTACTACCCAGCTCCAGAAAGCCCCGTGCACATCAGAGTCCGTATGAATTGCGTCTCCTGGAATTGTGCAGTGCACAACCTGGGCGGCCGCACACACGGCAGCTCTTAAGTGGTCTTCCACTCACATCACCTCATCTAATTTGTGTAATAGTCTTGGAAGGTAGGTATCATTTCCCCTTTTCACAACTAAAGAAATCAAAGTTCAGAGAGATTAAATATTTTTTCTGAGATCACATAGGTAAAAGGAAGAACTTAGAAACAAACTCAGGTCTGCCCTTATAAGTTTGAGGCTCTGTCCACAGAACCCTTAATCGCTTTCTAAGACACCTTCCCTGAAGGAAGTGGCTGTTTTTTCTTGTGTTACCATCACTAATTCTCATAAAATTGTCCAAAACAGTCTGGCACCCTAAACATATCCAGGAGTCTAAAAGCACGAAGCAAAACCAACTCCACCAGGTTGATCTAAGACATAACTTTGGCAAAGACATGGGGAGCAAAAGATAGACATGCAAAGACCAAGTAGAGGATCCCTCCCTGTGTAGTGCGTGACCCCATTTCCCAAAACAGCTGGCAAGCTCGTCAGTACAGATTCTAGGGAAATGTGAATCTTGACTGAATACCTGATCAAAGTGAAAAAAGTATTGTTAATTTTTTAAGTGTGATGGTAACAGTAATGTGGTTATGTTTGAAAGGAAGAATAAAGGAGTCCCTACCTTGAAGCAATACAGACTGAAATATTTACAAATAATTTACAAATACTTACAAATTCAAGACTGACCAGGACTGGTCTCAAAGTAATCCAATAAGGGAGGAGGGGATTTAAAACAAAACATTGGTCCAATGTTGACAAATGTTCAACCAGGTGAGGATGGGTACATGGGTTTCTTTACACTTGCCTCCATTTTTTTTGTGTATTTGAATATTTCTATAAAAGTGCTATTTTTAATGCAGTAAGAGATCTCACGACTTAGAAAATGTGGCAATGAATTATATTCAGTAAAGCAAAGGAAACTTTTGGAATGTGAAAAGTGAGCTCTCCCATCCTTGGCTTTTTTAGACAAGATTTCTATAGAATTGGGTTAACAGTCTATGCCAACAAAAACAAATATTTTAGCAGGAATTAAAACACACACACACGCGCATTAGTGCGCACGCGCGCACACACACACACACACACACACACACCAGATTCCTAGGCCACACTTGCAGACCTGCTAGGTCTGCCTCTTCAGCAGTGACCACAATGCCACTAGGCCACCCTGCCACCACGAAGCCCACCTGTGATGCCTGTGAGGCAGGTGTTTTGGGTGGCGGGTGCTGTCTTGTTACAGGACAAGGCAGTGATGCTAATGTCATACGAGGTAGAAAAATTCAAATATGTGACTTCCGTCCTGTACTCAGTGAGATTCTCCGAAGAGCAGCCCTCCAGGAGTGTCATATTTTTCCAATCTCCTCTGCTGACCTCCAGCTGAAAGCCTGTGCTGGTACCAGGAGGGCAGGCCCACTTGAGAACCAAGGTTGGCTCCTTGGGGACCACTTCACAGTGGAAAGAGGCCACTGGTGCAGGTTCTGCAAGGCAAGCACAGCACAGCATGAGATTCTGGGGCTTTGGCCTTTGCAAACACTAAAACTTGGCGAGCAGCAGAATCCTGAGACATTCATGAGGAGGCGACAGGCGTGGGGCATGGTAGAAGAAGCAGAGACTGACCTGAATCGGGCATTACTGAACTATGTAACCTTGGATCAGTCACCCAACCATTTTGAGCCTCAGCTGCAGGACTATTTGAAGCTGAAACACTGGCTGTTGGTCACCAAACTGGAAGAGAACAGGGCTCTGCGAGAGGTAGCTATATCCTAAAACTTTGGTGACTTTTTCACCTACAGTGACTTCTTCACCTATGTCATATCATTTTGGGGATTACTATCCCATTTTGCTGATGAATCAACTGAGGCTTAGAGAGGTTAAGAAATTTGCATAAAGTGGCATGGCTTGTTAAGTGGAGAAGCCAACACTGGATACTAAGTTTTCTAAACCCAAGTCCAGAACATTTTCTGTACACACAACATGCTGAATAATTAATAGTAAATGGTATCAGTTTCTTTATCTTTAAAACACAGTATTATTTGTTTCTACATTTTTTGAAAGCCAACAGGGTTTTGAGAGCCAACATCAAACTGATATAAATGAATAACTCAGTATTAATGCACTGGGAAAGAATGTCATCACTACTTTAATGTTGCACTGTTTTAAAGCAGGAATAGCTCTAACAAATCACCTAGTGCAACTCCCACATCCTCCACCTGAGGCCTGGAAAGGTAACCTGCTCAATGCACACCTACTCTCTCTGCTCCTGTTCCATCCGCCCCCAGTCATTAATGCTCATGTATGCTTTTCTCCTGCTTTGGGCTGCAATGAGTATAGCTAAGAGAAGTGTCAGCAACGGAAGCCACCCAAATACCAAAGATCAGAGTCTAGACTAGGTGAGACAGAGCCTGAGTTAGCAGAGGTGACTCAAAGAAGCAGGGATTTCTTTAGCCACTCCATGTGACAGGTCAGAGGTCGTCAAGGTTCCAGCTCCTACACTAGCAGGGAGGCTAATCCAATGAGACTCCTCCTGCTTTCCAAATCAGCCTGAACACACTTGAGTGGCTTGGCCTTAGGAAGGGAAGATACGGATGTAAAGAGGGTGGAGAATAAGGTGGTACGAGGGCCACAGTCAGAACTGTGAGCAGAGGTCCTTATAACCGTCTGCAAAACAGTCCCTGGGATACTCTCCAAAAGGTCCCTCAGCGAAACGCAGGGCTCCCCTTCGCTTTATCACACTCTTCACAGTGAGAGATAAGGATGAACAAAGGATTTTAACAATATCCTTTCCATCTTCTTGGTGTAAAAGCCAAACTATTGACTACAAGCCTAGACATCACCTGTGCTCCGGCCAATACCTCTCAAGCCTCACCTCCTGCCCGCCTCGCCCTCCTGTTCCCACAGACCCGCTCCTGCTACCCTGGCCGGCTGCTCTTCCCTTAATGCCACAAGCACACTCCAGCCTCGGGGCCTTTGCACTGGCTGCTCCGCTGCCTGCAATGCTCAATGCCCAATGTCCACATGGTTGGCTATTTTATTTCTTTCAGGTCTTTGCTCAAAAGTCACCTTTTCACTAAGGCCTTCCCTGGGTACCCTCAATAAACATCTCATCTCCCTATTCCTTGTTTTATTCCCTCTCCTTGGCAGTAATCATCACCTAATAACTTATTTACCTTATTATATCTTCCCCACCAGAATAAAAGTTCCAGGAAGGCAGGGACTGAGTCACTGAAAAGTACCTAACATATAGTAAGTGCTCAATAAATATTTGTTGAACGGATAAATGATGAGGGCAACAAAACAGCACTAGTAAGCTAACAGGATGTCTCAGAGAGCTCTGTCTCTTATTACACAAAAGCTGATAAACAAGTCTGGGGAGGAGCTACTTGCCAGGTCAACACCACATAGGGAGTCCAAGAGGCACCCAGGGCTACTCACCTGTACAGAATGACTGCCGGTCAGGTTCCAGGGACTCAATGACATCCCCGACTTGGGTGAAGATCTTTACTGTGTACCACGAGCCAGGTATTAATTCAGTGACGGTGGCATAGGTGATGCCAATGACTGTGACTTCTTTTGCTTCCTCGCTGGAATTTCCACCCTGCTCAATAATAAGGCGGTAGGTGTACGTGGAAGAGGCTTCATCCAAGTTCTGCCAGCTGAATGTTGCTGCTGTGGTATTAGTATTTACTTCAAGGTTAGACACATTGCTGGGCCCTTGATTCAAAAGAGCAGAAAAAGCTTGAATTAACTTGAATTCCAGGATGATTGTGTTTACTGAATTTAAAAATAACCTGGCTCTTTTTAGGAAAGAATGAATAAGTCTAATATTTGCTGGCTCAAAAGATGGAAAACTTTTCAAAATGACATTCAGAAAATAATTATACACATAAATCTCAAAAGAATTGAAGTTTTGCATGCTTTTTTTAATACTGCATATTTATCTGAAATACATTTTCAAGATACAATTTCCTATCTGTTTTTGAAATCTGGTCAATAAAAGAAAAAAATACGAAAAAGATATGTCAAATTATCATCTCTGCCATACATTTATTTAGATCAAATATTAGCAAAGCACCTCCCTCACTGTTTCATGCAAAGCTCTTCATTTGAACAGTATCCACGAATGCCAACATGACAACTAGACTCTCCTCTAGTCATTTGAACAGTATCCACGAATGCCAACATGACAACTAGACTCTCCTCTAGTCTATATTCCCAAGGAATGAATGGAAGTTATGTTTGCCATGCTTATGGGATGACTTTCTGCTTCTAAAGACAAGTCCAAGTTCACATGGCTCAACACCAATGCCCCATGAGAAGAGCAGAACCTTTGCTGAGGCTGATGTTTTCAGCTTAAGCAGTTTCACATTCAGCCAGGAGCCTTGAAACAACTGCTCCTTAGCCAATGCTTACATCTCACCCTCCATGCAAGGGTCATAAAGAATACTCCCTTCAGAGGGCATCCTAAGACACTTACGTGTGTACTGTGCAGTGGTGTTGGAGTCCCCCTTGATATTGTTCACTTCTGGAATGATGGTGATGTTATATAAGGTGCCCGGGGTCAGGCCTCTGAGAGTGATCTCTTTGCGAGAGCTGTTGACCTGGTCAGAGCTGTGCTTGGAAACTATGTCCAGATGATAGATGTACTCAGAAGCAATGTCTGTACTCTGCCACCGCAACTGCATTTCGGTTGTGGTGACATAGACCACGGAGATGTTAAACACTGCGCTGGGGTCTGGTTAGAGGAGAAGAAAAAAGAAAGTCTGTGAGTAACTATCGTAATGTCTACTCTATTTTCAAAGGGCCTGTCCAGAGAGTCACTCTTTCACCATCGAACTCTCAAATGAATTCGCAAAGGGCAAACTCCAAAACTTAAGTGAGAAACACACATGCTCATTTCTTTCAAAAAGTCTGGCTTCCCCATAACACAGATAAATTTACAATTCACCCGCTCTACTAAGAACTCTGAGACACAGCAGCTCTACTTAATATATAGAAACAGATGCAGGGAGGCAGACAAACTGGGGAAAAAAGAAAAATGCCCCAAGCAAAAGAACAAAACAAAGCTCCAGAAAAAGAACTCACCAAAATGGACAAAAGCTATGTATCAAATGCAGAGTTCATACACTGGCTGTAAGTATGTTCAATGAACTAAGGGAAAAAGTAGATGAACTCAGTGAGAACTTTAACAAAGAAATAGAAATCATAAAAATGGAGATAGAAACAGAGACTCATGGACATGGACTATAGACTAGTGGTTACCAGAAGGTAGCGGGTGGAGGAAGGGAGGAGGTAGATGGAGTAAAGGGGGTCAAATATGTGGTGACAGAAAGAAATCTAACTATGGGAGGTGAACACACAGTGTAAATATATATGCTTTACTGTTAAAGTGTACAGCTGAAACTTACTGGATTTTGTTAACCAATGTCATCATAAAAAATTAATTTAAAAAAAATGGAGATAAAAAACATAAAAAAGTACCAGTCAGAAATAAAAAATACAATAACTGAAATGAAGAAAACATTTGAGGGAATCAACAGTAAATTAGAGAAAACAGAGGATCGAATCAGCAATTTTAAAGGTAGCAGAACACACCCAATCAGAACAGCAACAAAAAAAAAGAATCCAAAAAAATGAGTATAGTTTAAGAGACCTCTGGGACATCAACTGTACCAACATTCATATCATAGGGGTACCGGAAAGAGAAGAGAGAAAGCAAGGAATTAAAAATCTATTTGAAGAAATAATTACAGAAAACTTCCCTAACTTGGCAAAGGATCCAAAAAGGCCCACACCAAGACACATCATAATTTAAAATACCAAAGGTTAAAGACAAAGAGAGAATCTTAAAAGCAGCAAGAGAAAAGCAATTAGTTACCTACATGGGAACTCCCATAAGAGTGTCAGCTGATTTCTCAACAGAAACTTTGCAGGCCAGAAGGGATTGGTATGAAATATTCGAAGTGATGAAAAGCAAGGGCCTCCAACCAAGATTACTCTACCCAGCAAAGCTATCATTTAGAATCAAAGGATAGATAAAAAGCTTCCCAGATAAGAAAAAGCTAAAGGAGTTCCATCAATACCAAACCAATATTACAAGAAATGTTAGCGGGACTTCTTTAAGAAGAAAAATTAAAAAATTCAAAAATATAAATATTAAAATGGCAATAACTACATATCTTTCAATGATTACTTTAAATATAAATGGATTAAACGCTGCAAACAAAAGATAGGGTAACTGAATGGATAACAAGAAAAACAAGACCCTTACATATGCTGCCTAAAAGAGACTCTCTTCAGATCAAAAGATACACATGATATTTCATGAAAATGAAAATAAACAAACAAAAAAAAGCTGGGATAGCGACACTTGTACTGGACAAAAATAGGCTTTAAAACAAAGACTATGATGAGAGACAAAGAAGAATCTAGTAATCCCACTTCTGAGTATTTATCCAAACAAACCCAAAACAGTACTTCAAAGGGACATGTGAATCCATAAGTTCATTGCAGCATTATTTACAGCGGTCAAAGTATGGAGGCAACCTGGGTGTCCATCAGTGGATGAATAAAGAAGAGGTGGTACATATATACGATAGAATATTACTCTGCCATAAAAAAAAGAATGAAATCTCGCCATATGCAACAACATGAATGGACCTAGAGGGCATTGTGCTGCGTGGAGTAAGTCAGACAAAGACAAATGCCATATGATTTCACTTATATGTGGAATCTAAAGAACAAAATAAAAGAACAAACAAAATAGAAACAAACTCATAGATGTGGAGAACATTTTGATGGCTGCCAGATGGAGGGTGGATGAAAAATGGGAAAGGATTAAGTAGTACATATTGGTAGTTACACAGTCATGAGGATATAAAGTACAGCATAAGGAATATAGCCGATAATATTGTAATATCTAGGTATGGTGTTGAATGGGTACTGGATTTATCAGGGTGATCACTTTGTAAGTTATATCAATGTCTAATCACTGTGTTGTACATCTAAAACTAAGATAATATTGTATGTCAACTATAAATGAAAAATTTTAAAATTACTTTAGAAAAAGAATACATAAGCATACATTCCATTAGCTGTCAGAATGATGATGTCATCCCAAGTCATATAGCATCTGAAAAACTCCACTGTACACTCATCATGAGAGAATGAGAGTGAAAATGCCAAATAACATTTTACTATTATGCTAATAATATCTCGCAGACTCTTTGGATAAATCTAGGGGGACTCCCAGAGATCACACTTTGAAAGCCACTGACCTCGCCCAAGGTCAGCAGACTTTTTCTATGAGGCTCTGCAGGCCATATATATATTCTATGTTGCAACTATTCATTCTAGCACAAAAGCAGCCATAGACAGTACATAAACAAATAGACACGGTTGTGTTCTGACAAAATTTTATTTACAAAAACAGGGAGTCAGCTGGATTTGGCCCATGGGCCATTATTATCTGTTGGCCCCTGATATAGACAATGGAGTGCCAGGAAGGTATGAAAATTATCCTGTAGAAATATAGAAATATTTATATTGACAGAGAGAAATGTTCATAATAAACTGATATGTGGGGGGGAAAGCAGATTACAAAACCACATGTACAGAATGACTTCAATGTTTGTAAAATATATATACGTATATGTATGTATATTTATATATACACCTATATAAATCTTAAAGTTGTAAAACATCACTCATCAAAAGTTACCAGTGATTATTTCTGATTGATGGTTTATATGTGATATTTTTCTTTTCCCTTATCATTTTTATTCCTATAAAAATGAATATGCACTACTGTTGTAAATTTTTTAAAGATTTTTTTTTTAGATAATTAAAAGAAAAACAATATCTGGAAAACCCAACATTTATAAATCATCCTTTAAGAAACATCACTGTTTCACGGGACGCACAGCCTGTCTACTTACCAGTTGTATTGCAAACTGTCTGGGGATCCCCTTCAGTCCCATTTGGTCCTTGTGGAAATATTTCAAAACAATACTTGGTTCCCGGGTGTAAGTCCTCGATGACAATACTACCTTGGTTGGTGGTTTCTTCCTCCAGAGGTTTTCCACCTTCATCCTGTGTGATGAGTATCTTAAAGAAATCTGAGTAGTTGCTGCTCCAAGCTAAGCCGATAGCCCTGGTGGTAACATTTGTCACTCGAAAGTTGGAAACTGGATCAGGGCCTGAGGGAAGAAAGTAAATGACTAGATTAAGAATCTATTTCTCCAGAAGACAAGGGTGACTGAAGTTCACAAAATATTTATAGAGATGAAATGCATATTTGGGATACCTGGCCTATATTTTTCTCCTCTTTGTATTATCATCTACAACACGAGCCCCTCAGAAACTGGCATTTTGGCCACTGAGAGAACAGCTGGCTACAAGAGTACAGAAACTGCTTGCTTAGGCTGTACACCATCATTCACAGGAAATGAGAGGTAGTGTGAACCCTGTGGGCAAGGACTTAGGCTCTGAAGTAGGGCCTTGTCCTCTGACAGTGTGCTTCCTGCAAAGGCACAGACACTCAAGTAAAGCATTCTGTGGGATGAGCCTTGGGTCCAGAGCCAAGCACTCTGGGTTCAAGTCCTTGCTCTGTGACTTTGCCCAAGCTCTGTGGCCTTGGGCAAACTGTTTAAGAGCCAAGCACTCTGGGTTCAAGTCCTTGCTCTGCGACTTGCTAGCTCTGTGGCCTTGGGCAAACTGTTCAGCTCAGTTTTCTCATGTAAAACATATCATATCTACTACAAAAGCAATTGCAATACCAATATTAATGTAGTATTATTCTAACTGGCACGCCATTATTTAGTTTAAATTATGGATCTTCTTTGGAACAGAAAGCTTTTAATATGTTGCCTATCATCTTATCTTCACGGGACAGTTAAGCAAGCGAAGGATGAGACATAGCTGTGCCCTGCTCCATTATAACATCAGCACCTTAAGGACAAAGGGACACGAATATCCAAGTTCCTTTTTGTCTGCATATAGCAATTTGCTCCAGCCCTCTACCACACTAAAATGGTCATTACGAGCATAGGCTGGAGTCAAGACAACTGCCTAATCTCACCTGTCACTTGCCAGGTGTGATAATAGTCTTGGCTTCCTCATCCATAAAATAGGCTAATGCCAACCACATCACAGTGCTGTGAACATTAAGTGAGACAGAGCAGGGAAAGTAAGTCATATGATGCTGGGCATGTGGGTAGGATCGGTCAACGATCACCATTATCATGTCGCACATCCTGAGTATAAGAGTCCTGTGGGCCCACATACTCAGCTGTGCCTTCCTTGAGGAGTCTTGTCTAGTATCTGGGCCTGGCACAGAGCAGACAGGCAAGAACGGTTAGTGAACAATGCGTGAACTCACGGGTGTACACTTGGAGGAAGCCAGGTATGCCCTCGGCACTGCCGTTAAGGAAAGGATGCACTGTGATGTTGTACAAGGTGCTCGGGCTGAGTGAAGTGATAACAGCTTGAGTCTCGTTGACAGTGAGGTTGAGGGAACTGGTCTGCCCAGCAACTTGTATCTTGAAGGTGTAGAAAGAAGACGGCTCATCATCATTGATTTTCCAGGTCAGGGTCATGCCCGTGGCACTGATATTTGCAGCTTCAATGTCGAAAACGAGACTGGACTCTGTGAAGACACAAAAGGAGTTAAGAGTAACCAGAATGATCAAGCCAGAAAGAGAGAAGCCGTCATCAGAGCATGTCATCTAGTCTAAGAAACACTCCTAGCGAGTGTTCCTATTCCACACCATTTACTCCAAACCACAACACACGCAAATGTATGGGGGTCCCAGCAAGGGTCAGGCAACGTCCTCCACAAAGAAACACCCTGGCCAACTGCAACCGCAGAGTTCCTCCTCGTTCTTCTTGTGAGTTGACCCTTAGAGATACGGTGGACTCCTCCGACGATAACACAGATGCCACACGTGCCCTGCCCCAGGAGCTGGGGCAACCCAGGAAAGTGCTCAAGCATACATCCAAAGGCTTGACACAATACATGTACATACATGTACATGTATACATGTGTGTACACGTGTACAAGTTTGTATGTGTATACGCACCTACATATATGTACACACACATACATATATGTACACGCACACCATATAGAGAGGTTTAAGGTTTCTACAATTATTATTTATCAAGGACAGTTCAACACAAACCAGGCTCTGTGTATATCCATAGGACCAAGAACCTAAGAAGCAATCACTATTACTTTAATTCTGCTCGAACTGCATTAAAAAGCAGGGACCCAGGCCCATACTAATCATCTGACCCCTTTTAATGAATCAGGCAAAGGGCCCCTCCTCCGGACAGACCCAGTCCTATGCTATGTGGCTTGGTGAGAGCCCACGGACTAGATTTCAGCCCCATTCACCTTCTTGCACAAGCATCTTGTGTGCAGGACAGCACCCCTGCCCTGGTCAATGTACTCCCCCTCTTCCTCACCCCTTACCTACCCTCTAGACACCAAGCCCTCCTCCCCAGGAGCCTCCCACTTGCCAACCTGCTGAGTTACTGGAGGTCCCCAAGTGGCCTTTCCTACAGCTGCATCATCACCTCCTTACCCACACATGAGCATCACCAGTAGAAGAGGAAAGAAGGAAGGAGGGCACAAGTGAACCCTCTTGCAGTGTAGATACCCAGGAAAGCAACAATTCCTTACAGACAGGCCTTGTCACTGGCTTCTCGCCCAAATTTTCTAGCCCTGTGCAAGCAATACGGCCAGGCTAGTAACTGCCTCGTCTACAGCATGCCCTGACCTCCCATCTCCCAAAGAGAGAGACGACTCCCAAACATACAAATAGCATCTCTCCAGGAATTAAATCAACCCCTCGAGAATTATCAGGGTCCTTGAGGTCCCAGGGCCTCTCCACCTTTACCCCTCAGTGTCCACTGTCTGCACTTTCGCTCACGACCTTTGCTCAACTGACATGACCACCTCCTCTCCATTTTTCCAAAATCCTATTCTCTCTTCAAAGACAGTTCAAACTCTGTAGAAGAGGATTTGGTATATAAAAATCGTGCTCCAGCTTTCCAATGCCCACAGCACTTAAAGGGCAGCTACAGTGGACGGTGGTCACGTGTTCCCGGTGCAGCGCCCAACTCCTTCTTCCCAACAGCACCCTACCCCCTTGGTGAGAGAAGTACTTGTCACCCATGTAGACGCAAGGGGGACTGTGTCTCTCTTCTCCAGCAAATAAGTCCAGAAAGCTGGCATGTGACACTTTTTCTATCTCGGGACTCTGAATCCTGAGGAAGTGTCACCAGGTCCAGGATGGTGCAGCCCTGCAGTTTCAAAGACACTAGTCTGTTCTCTGTCCTTGGTTCTCCAGCCCCCACCCCTTGCGTTCTGTGGGTCTACGACAGCTTTTCAGAAAAGACATATTTTTGGATAAGATGATCAGAGTCGGGTCATGCTGCCTGCAACCAAGCCCCCAGAAACTACACCGTGCAGCATTTGTTCCTGAACCCACAGAGCCTGGCCATGTGCTCTTCCAAGGAGGTTTGTCTTGAGTCCTCATCTATACTGAAACTCCCTAAAGGTAGGGGCCAGGCATTTCTTTTCCTCTCTCATCAGCACCAATCCAAAAAGCCCCCAAATACTGATCAAGTTCCAGAGCGGGAGAGCTGACAAAGGAGAGGTAGAAAGCAGCACCGTGCACGTCGACGAGTTTCAACAGAAAGACTGGCACGCCTTCCAGGGTCAGGCCAAAAGAGGAAACCCTTTCTCTCATCTCAAGGGGAAGATACATAACCAACACTGATAAAATGAGTGTCAGTTTATAGGAGGAAAATATCACAGCTGCTTGTCCCATTGGCCCGTGTGCAGGGAGATGAAAAGACACGAGGCAGCACACGGCAGCCGTCACTGTGCTGTCCTGAGCTCAGTGGAAGAAGTGTCTTGGCCACTGGGTTAAGAAGAATCTCACTTGGTCTGATCAGTCCAAAATCTCTTCCAGAAAACTCCCTCTGACCACAGAACCACTTGTGAAGCAAGAGCTAACTCAGAACCAGAATCATAGAACACAAAACCTTGTGCTAGAGACTCTGGCTGAAGCCATTTTACAAAATCCGACATACTTGTCCTGAATCCTATCTCCAGGGGCTGTCCTTCTTTGCCATCGGGTGCTCGCGAATAAACAGTGGCGTTGTACTCTGTGTCAGACTTTAACCTGAGGATCAGGACCTTCGTGTCGCCAGTCAGAGCATGGACAGAGGATGTGTCTTCAGGTTCAAGTGTGTATTTGTAAACAGGGGCAGCAGGGCTCTCTGTGCTGATGGCATCTGTTTCACACACAAAAGATAAGGACATTAACGACAACCGAAGCACATCCCTGTTATCTTTCCGTGTCTCTGCCCTCCCCCCACCCCATAAGATGACACACGAGGCAGGCTCCACAGTTGGTGTTCCACAAGTGTCTGTCCCCCTCCTGCCCCAGAGAGACACATCCACCGGAAAAGGCCCCAAACGGGGGCAGACGTTTTACTTTGTATCTTCATTCCAGGTTGTACCACAGATACTTGTGCTTCTCTTTCAAACTCAGCCATTCGCCTCTCTTCCCCTCCTTTCAGGAAGTCATCTTCTCCCGCCCAATCCCTAATGTGGACTTCCAGGAACAGCCACATAACTCCAACGTGGCTCATCAGCGCCCGTCAAGGAACTATTCCCCTGGACCAGAAGCTGGCTGACAGGGGTAAAACGGGAACCGCTGGTGGCCATTTCTCCTCGAATGGCGTGGAGGGAGCCACTCTGAGAACAAAGATGGCAGAAAATACGAAGCAAGGAGAAGAGATGAGAGTCACCTCATCTCTTGCTTTAAAGCCTGCCGCCCATGGTGGGGAAATATACACAAGGCAATCGTTGCTCTTCGTCTAAGCTACTGAGAGTCTGGTTTCCATCACCTGCAATCAAGAATCCTGACGCCCACTTTGTAGTTCTGCTCCCTTGTGTGTAAAATGGAGATGGAGTATCTATTTTTGTGAATCCACAGAGTCAGCACTGAAAATGCTAGGGAATCTACAAATGTCGACTCCACTGTTAATGCAGGAGACGTCTGCCAGAAAAGCAGCTTTTTTCTCAGTAGATGTGGTGAGTTCTTCCAACAGCCCTACTTGGGTTAACACATCTGTCACTTGTTCAACTGAAAGCGTGAAACGCTAAAGGGGCTGGCTACTTTCCTGGATGTCAGACTCCAATAAGTTTCAAGCCCCATCGCCATTCTGAACCCCAATGTGCTGACCTATAAAATAAGACCGTTTTCCATCCTTCCTCACACAGGCATGGAGTCAAACTAAAAAGTGGAAGAGGACCTTCGATAAATTCTAAAACTCTATACAAATATAAGAACAATATTTTTTAAAACTGGAAGTCACTGGAAGTCAAAACCATAAAGCAGAAAGGAAACACAGCCTTGTAACTCACCTGAGCCATTTCCTATAACCAGGGACTCTCTCTGTGTCTCATTTGATTCTATAAGACTCAGGGTGACCTTATATTGAATCCCTGGCTTCAGGTCTGAAATATTGGCCACCTTCTCATCGCTTCCAGCGTCTTCAAGGAGCATCCGGCAGGTGGCAGTGCTATTATCATTCTTCCAGGCAAGAGTGACTTTCGTCACACCCACAAAGACCACGTGAAGACCAGAAACTGGAAGGGGCTCTATTTGAAAAATATACAAGAGACATTGATGAAACAAGATATCTACAATCGGCTTTCATTAAAGGTGACTGGGAACACTGATGTTTCAATATGACCTACTGTAAATACTTCTTTGATATCAGAGTCTAGTCAATCCAATCATTTCACAGTGGGGCGGGGTCAGGAGAGGATTTATTTGTTTGTTTGTTTGTTTGTTTGTTTATACAGAAAAGAGGAAAAAAGAATAAACTCTAAAGCCAAAAGTTTTTAGGATCTGTACTATTCTCCAAGACAATGACGTCCAACAGTGATTTGATAGTCTTCTAAACTGTCTTTTCCAAAGGGCAGCATTTAATTATATTTGTTTTAGACATTAGGAACAAAGCATGAAACAAAGTGATTGTTTGCTATGTCTAAAGGTCCAGATAGTGCAAATAAAATCATTTTGCAATACCAAGATATTCCCATTCAGGAGCTCGCCCTTGTACTCCAACTGCGAGGGGATCTTTTCTGATCTATACTCTCCCACCACCTTTCTTTTCATCACCTTATTTAATTGTCGGTAACATAAACAGAACCATTTCAGCCAAATGACATCCACTCCGTCATTTTTAAGATGTGACTATGGAGATACAGAGAGGCGGGTGACCTGCTCTAGAACGCACACCACTGGTGGCGTCTGGGAAGCCGGAAGCCAGGGCTCCAGCCTTCAGCTCACGGAAGCACAGACAGTGTCGCAGACAGAGCAGAAACCCTGCCTGAGGTCCGCAGGTGGCTGAACTCAAAGGCGCTGGCCGAGATGACTGCAAGTCGCCGTCCAGCTCTGAAGCGAGCTGATCCACTCTACAATTCTACTCTTTAAGAGCAAATGTTTCTGATGCAAAGATTTCTAAATTGGGTCACTCACGTGTTGTTGTTGTTGTTGCTGTTGTTGTTTTAATGGAACATCAATAAACTAGCCAGTTCAATGACTCTGGGTACCTGTGATAAATATCCATGACCCTGTGGCTCAGGAGTCAGGCCCCCTGGGTTCCCACCACTTGTAACTATGGGACCTCAGAGGAATCAACTGCTCAGCATCACAGCTTCTTCCACTGTCCCCTTTAGCTTTAAGGACATGAAAACACAGACAATGCTGCAGACAGAGCAGAAACCCTCAGCGTTACTGTGAGGACAAAATAATGTTATCAAGGGCAGCTAAGCGCACGTACATGTTCGGTAAATAGTAACTGATGAACACAGCCTGGTCCTGCCGGCTTTAAGGTGGAGCAGGATCCTCAGCTCCAGGCTGGGTGCTTCCTGCCGCCTCTTCCTGACTTTCCCCAAAGTCACCCATTATGCATCGCCTTGGCCCCATCACAGTTTCCAAATTCTGTCTTGTTTCTCCTCCTTAATTCTCTTCTCTCTCCTCTCTGCCCTTTCCTTCATCTCTTCTCTTTCAAAATTTAAGATAGTAAAGCCTGATTGTGGGTGTTTTCCCTCGAAAACTGTGCTCTGAAGAACTCTGGGAGTTTTCTGATGGTCCCTCAAGATACCCCATCCCTTAGCTCTTCTCTCTCCAGTTTTGTTCTTTTGTTTTTGTTTTTTTGTTTTTTTACTTTTGGGGCTTCTGAGAAATATTTTTATTAAAGAAATAATTTCCTGGCTTAAAAAAATATTGAAACCCACTGGTTTAGTGTTTGCCTACTCCACGTGCAGAAGCCGAGACGGTCACTTCACGTCATGGACTCTAAGAGGTGGGGTTTGCATGGCCTTCTCCAGCCCATGAGATCACATCTCCAGATCAGAAAACCAAGAGAGGGCCTCTTTTTTAAATTTTTGCTTCCTCTCAGCTTAAAAAGAGTTTCTCATTTCTTTTTAATATTTTTGGTTATTTTAAGTTTAAAAAAACAAGAACTGAATTTGTAGCTATAACAGGTGGCTCAAGGTATTAACATCTAAGCTACATAAAACAATCTAAGTTTAATTGAATGTCACTAGGCTCTTATTTAATTTGAAACACGCATTCCTTTATGAAATATACCAAAGTTTCATGCCTGGCAGAAATCTGTGGGAATATAAGCATAGCATCGACTCTCCTGGGGAACTTAAAAGAAGCCTAGCAATTAGTGACACCAACAAGACACATTCTCTGCTCCCAGGTCTTAGCAGAAAAGTATTACGCAATAATAACAAAAGATTTTGAAAACCAAACAGTTGAAATTAGTTAAAAGATCAGAAAACACATAGGATCTTAATACTGAATGATCTAGCCACCTGAACTCCTGGGCTTGAAACAACATAGAATCTTTTCTCTTCCACAGTTAATGAAAACCAATCTTTCCAACAGGCAACTTGAATGGACAAGGTTTTAGAATGTACAATGAGAAGGAATGGTTCATGATCATTCCCGGTCACTAGTCAACTTACCCGTTGTGACATTTATGGTCCTGGGAGCTCCAGAATTGTTGTTTATTTCTGGAGTGATGGAGAACATATATGAAGTAGCAGGACTTAAGTCTGTGATGTCAATGCTTGTTTGATTTAGAACAGAAATCAGACGCTTGTTTTCCTCCTCACTCTCTACTCTGTACATGTAAGTAGAGGCAAATGTGTCATTGTTTTTCCACATCAGGGGCACAGCGGTTGAACTGACGGAACCAACTTCAATGTCAAACACAGGACTGAGCCCTATTTTAATAATTTTTTCAAAAAAAAGAAAGAAAAAAATATATTTAGAAAAGAAAGGTAAGAGTAAAGACTGCCCTATGTGTCTACTTTCCAGAAGTAAATTTTGCAATCATAGAATTTCATTTCTCTTTACTGCCTCCTGAAATTCCCTCCAACAAAATACATTGAGACACATATACATACATGTATGCATGTGTGTTCGTGAAACAGGAAGCTTTAAAACAGACAAATGGTAGAGGCTGGCATGTTGACTATGATCTGTACACAGGTTAAATCTGCATAGAAGCTGGTACAGAGATTTAAGATGCAAAGTGAGTCTCTCTCCTGATTCTCAGAAAATACTGCATGTGGAGAGGTGTATATGGCACAGAAGCACGTGATAACTTTTTTGCCAACCTCTGCTATCAGGAGGAAGCTCTGTAGTTTTCTGGCATAAAGATGACAAGGGACAGAAGAGCATAAAGAGAAAAGAAGCGGTCTTGGCATCCAGACCTGGACATAAGGACCTGCTCCCTCCTTCGTCGTCTAACCTGGAATTAGTCCCTTCAAACCTCTCAGTCTCAGGTTCCTCTGCTGACAGCTCTAATATACTATATTGAACATAAGGATGGTTATTAAGGCATCACGATATGGCAAACAAGGCCACTGGTTGTGGATCCTTTTTAAACTCTGGGTTCGGAGCCCAAACCGGCTAGTCATGAGTCGTGTGATTTTCCTCAGTCTTCTCACCTCTCTTGAACCTCACCTTCGTCCTCGGTCGAACTGTAGGTGTGCAGGATCAGACACAATGGAAGTTATTACGGTTACTAACTAAAACTTCCAAGTGAGTGCGTCCTAATTACATTCAAGGTTGAGCAATGACAATGACCAACAGAAGAGGCAGCACCAGCAATCAGGCCCTTCTCTTAAGGACCTACAGATTGACCCCAGAAAAGACGGTACAGTAACACCACTTCGGCATGCGCATGACCTTCACATAACAGCAGAGACAATGTGCCTCGCCTGGCACCTAAAAGAGGCAAACATTTACTCAGTCCATGAAAAAGGGCAGGAGAGGAAATGAGAGAAAGGAAAAAGGAACAGGCTGGAAAGAAAGAGTCTTGTGGCCCACAATTCAATAAACTTCATGCTAGGAAGCCCCTCCGGACTTGACCTTCCTCTTTATAGAGTGACAGGTTCACAGGATCAGAGTAGCAGGTTATCGCTGTGGTGCCATTTACAGTCAATGCTGACGACGGTGAGGAGGGATATAAAACAATAACCACAGTCACAGCGGTGGGAGCGGCGAGGACAACAGCCCTATTTGGGGCTGACCGTGTCCCAGGCCCGGTGCCAGGTGCTGCACACACATTTTCTCATTTATGCTTCACAAGAGCTTCATGAGGAAGGCTGTAGCACTATTTTTACAAAGAAGAAACGTGTTAAGAACTATATTTTACTGATTCGTACAGAAATTCTGGGAAGGTTTTAGAAAAGCAGGTTCTTAAGTTTCGATAGTTCAGATAATAAAGCACATTTAAAAATGTTTTTAAAATACGTGTATGTGTGGAGTTGTTTGTTGTTTGTTTTTAATAAAGATGCAGAAACTAAGGTCTAAGAGGACCAATGCCTTGCCCAGGGTCACAGAGCTAGAAATTGACAGATCTGGGAAGCAAACCTGGGTCTCTGATTCCAAGTCCATGCTCCTGACCACTGGGCCGTGATAGTACTACTCAAAGAGCAGGCAGGAGGGCAGTGTGAGAACAGCTCTCAGGAACAAGGACACCCTCCAGCCAGGCAACAAGGCCAAGCATCAGAAGAGAGCTCTGACAAGTAGCTGCTTTTTACTGTTGAAGCTCAGAAAATCTGATCTCAAATACACCGCGCATGTGAAGACATGTACATTCTCTAAACCCCACGGTCCATCCCAAAAGAAGAGTCTTGCTCACGTGTTTGCACTTGTTTACGACAGCAGACAGTAGAGTCATTTAAAAAGCTGAAATTGTAATGCATCCCAGGAACCAGGTCCCGAAACGAAGTCTGTCCGTCACTTTGGAAAGGAGACTGACTCAGGTTATTCGAATCAGACACAACTTCTACTGAAAAGTTTCCTGGTGCCTCACGAAAAAGAATCTCAGTGGCTGTCGATGTGAGTGCAAACAGATCACAGCCTAGAACACAAGAAAGAAAAACAATATGCAAACTAATATAATGGTACCTCCTACCACATACTCGTGATAGGACAGGTTTTTTATTACAATTTTTAAAATTCCCCCATCTCCCCTTCTCCTTTAAAATATCACCTTATTTACCAAACTGATTAACCAGGAAGAAAAAGGAACTGCAGAATTCTTCCCATTGTTTGCACAGATTTTGCATAATTACTGTTATTAAGTGAGATTTGCTTGTATTAGAAAGTTTCAGCAAGATCTGCCCCCTTTATGTGGCACTTTGAGAACATTCTAATTATTTTATCTCTGTGGTTCACAGACTTTGAGATTTTAACAACTCCAGAAAAAAAATAAGTTACCAAATTTTGAGAACCGACAAAAAAATACCAATTTTTTACAAACAGGTACATTTAAAAAAAAAAAAACTGCCAATGACTATTATCTTCTGTTTCTCTTATAGAAACATTTTACGACCAAAAAAATTATTAAGGATATAATCCGAGTACAGGCAGTGCTTTCAACTGAATATATTTAGCTTCATTAAAACTTACTATCATTATCCCTATTCTTCTCATTTTACTACAGACCAGGGAGGACTTCGAGCGACCAACACTAGTTAGCAAGTGGGACTCAGTCCTCCACACAAAAGTAAAATATACAGGAGGCTGTATGGTTTTCCAAAGATTATACAAACTGTGTATATCGTTTTATAAATCATGAGGCAATGGAATGACCCAAGGAAATACTTATGGGATCGTAGCATATAAAACTAATATAAATCATACCGCGTCAGAGTTTCAATCGAGTTTTTTTTTTTTTTTTTAATTACCATGGATATAGGTTTGGGGGGGTAGGATCGAAGAAAATATAAATTTTTTATTTGTCTAGGTTACACAATTGATTGAATTTTTCTATCACTTGCCATTCCCACCCTCACCCCACATCTACAGAAAAACTGGAAACTAAGCGAGTTTTAACCAATTAGCATTTTCTGCAATTTTTATGTCACTGTCAATATCGCTGTGTCCATCAGGGGGCAGTAGCAAACAACACAAGAGTGGAGAGGGAAGTAGTACTTACAGGAGTCACCTGCGCACAAAATCTGTAACAGAAAAAGAAAACGGAAGTCAGCCGATTCACTCAGCCACGGAAAATGCAAATCAGAAATAAAGCAGCTGGGAATTCAATAATGCGGGCAGGGTGCTAAGAAGTCCATTATGTAAGGGCCTCCTGGCCGGGGTTAATATGTGGGGACACTGACTGCGGAAACTCAGTGTAATTCGGTGTAAGGGTGGCAGGTCCATTACAAACAACGGCTTCACTCCGTTACATGGAGGTTGATGGCGATTGGCTTCCCAATGTTTTTCCCCACAGATACATCCCATACTGCAATGCTCCCTCCTGGCACTGCATCGTGAATTGAGGCAGAAGGACACAGAAACAGCATCCAGACTTCCCTAGGCCAGAAAAAAGGCAGGGCCATGCCCAGAGACATTTTCAGGTCTCCACCGCAGAGTGTAAAGCCAGATGTGGGACAGAAGAAACCCACTGGGTTTGGGATTTTCATTGCGCAAAAATTCATCTTATTCCTTCTATCAACAGGTGGTAGTTATTTTTTTTTTTTTTAATCATATGGCACACAGCTTTGGGACAAATGCACATTTGAAACAGAGGGACCTTAAAGACTGTTTAGTTGACAATGTCTCTATCTACCATCTTTAGGTCTCTGGGAATCCTCAAAGATAGTCATCATGATCCATAAATTATTTCCCCATATTTCCCCATACTTTAAAAGCCTAAAATCATTAAAGTTGTGGATTCTATTGTTTCATACACACACCTTTTTTGGTTAATGGCATTTTTCAAATGGTCTCCATGAAGAGGAAAGTAATCAAAAGTGACCCCAGTAGAAAAAAATGTCCTCCAACCTCCCATCACACTTAGCAACCAACACCCTGAGCCTACCTGCCCCTCTAATCTCTCCCCCTCGCCCCCTACACACACACACACGTACTTTACAGTGTTTTTGAAGCCGGTTTCCCCATGAGGCCTTTCTGTATTTATTCCCTTCTCCAAAAACACTTTGCCCTAGATCATCCTGTGGCACAGCCTAAAATGCCACCTCTTCAACGAACACACACACACACACACACACACACATACTTTACAGTGTTTTTAAAGCTGGTTTCCCCCTGAGGCCTTTCTGTATTTATTCCCTTCTCCAAAAACACTTTGCCCTAGATCATCCTGTGGCACAGCCTAAAATGCCACCTCTTCAACGAGTCCTCCTCCAACCAACCAGTGGAAGTCAGTGCCCCTCACTCTCCATCACGCCAGCAGTGTGCTTCTTCCTCAGCGTTTACCTCAGTCATTATTATCAGTCTCCTTCAACCAAAATGTACACGCCACAAGAACAGAAACCTCATCTCTGCCCCATGCCTAGAAGAGTGCATACCGTAGGCACTCAATAAATACCACCGAAAAAAAACAGAGCCTCTCGTTTTGGAGAGGAGGCAATCCCTAAGGCCCGGGGGCGGGGGGGAGGGTTGAGACTAGCCCCAAGGTCCCATGGTGAGGCCAAGGCCAGCTGAGTCCAGGAGCCTGATTCTCCAGCCCAGCATCTCGTCACTTGCAAAGACAAGGATAGCACTGGTTTTCATCTCATGGGTTGGAGGGACAGAAGGATTTTCCCGTGGCCCAGTGGCCCAGGCACCGGTCTTCAAAGGTATCCTGTACCCCCTCTCTCCTCACTCTCTGCAGTAGGGCCCCCAACTCTCAAACTTTCCATCCCCACCACCCACTCTACTCTCAAGCCCTCATCATCTCAGGCCTAACCTTTTCCAGTTCATCTTCCTGCCTCCAGGCCCACCCCTCAATCAGTGCGCTACGCATCAATCCACATCGTCCAGGATGGACCACAGGAGAGAGGGGGAAAAACAATGAGCTGCTTGCTAGACAAGTAGCTCAAGGCAGCATTTTTTTATTTTTGGCCCAGTAGCTGGAAAACATTAAACTACATAATCTCATGACTCTCGGATGACCCGTCCCAGCCCCTTGTAACATTGTTATCTCTTTGTATGTGCCTCCATGCATTGGAATCCATTTAGTCATCCAAACATCACCTAAAAACGTTAAAGCTCCGGGCTCGACCCCCAAAACTGTTTACAGGAAAGTAAGGGAAATCAGACATGTCTGTAAATAGGTAATTCGGGGTAGAAAGCCCCGACTACTTGAACAAGTAATTCTCGACGCCAACATGGGCAGTGCTGTGCTAAAGGCCTGGAACTAAAGGGGGCTCAGGGCAGAGGGAGGGAGGGAGGCCGGTGACCCACACCACAGCAAGAGAGAGGGACGGAGCCCAGGGGTAGGAACCATTCACTGCAGGAAGTCAGATGGAGACACGCATAAAGGCAGGGACATCCGCACGTTTCCAGCTATGCCTTTCCCATCTTAGACTCGGTGGACACTTAATTGCTCATGATCTTCACGAGGGGCAACGTAACAAAGAACTCTGAACTCTCGAGATGAAAGTGCAAGGATCACCGTCAGTGAAAAGGCAAGTTTCCAGAAATTAAAATCACGGCGTAGACTCTGTACTCTCGAAGCATTATACTTTATACGCCCAGGGCTGACTCTGCACTGTTCCAAGTGTTTTCAAACATTAACTCATTTAACCCTCCCAAGGACCTTACAAGGTAGGCACAGGTTCCTCGTGGGCCCATGAGCTGCAGGGCTTGAACCTGAACTCACGGACCCCGCGTCCTTAACCACCAGCTGCGCTACCTCCCAACGCAAAGTGGCTAAAGAGAAATGTACCGGGATTTAGGGAAGGTTTAAAAATTAATTTTAAGCAACATTATCAGTGTCTTCCCGTCTTCTCTCTACTCTCCTAAGATTCCAGCAAGCAAAGCAAGTGTGTTTCTTGACAAATCGGGTATAGTTTCTCCTGTCAACTCTCCAAAGAAGGCCTTAGGTGCCATGCAAACACACCAGCCTGTGTCTCTCTGAGGCTCCTGGTGAAACAGAGGCCAGTGTGCCGACACACTGTACCCCATGGATGGCTTTCATCTTTCCTGGCCTCTCCACCTGCTTCTTGTTTTACCTCTTCTTAACCTCCATGTGCCTCATTTCCCAAATAGAGCATCAACACTTTAATCCTTGTCTCAAGACCCAGGAAACCGAAAGGTCCCAGGCTAAGACATGGAAGAAGGAGACCTAAGAAAAGTCTGTGAGAGGGCTCCTGGGGAAGAGCTTCCTCGTGAATAAAAAGGAACTACATGGAAGGACATACGAATCCTCTCTGCTGGACTTCGTCGGGTCTGCTCATGACGCCTGGAGCCTCTATGTGACAAGGAGAGGAAAAACCACTCATCTGCTGAGGATGGCTGGCGACCAGACAGAGGAAAAACACCTGAACCTTTCAGCTGCTAACTCAACCTATCCTAGACCCCTTCTATGTCCAGACTTTTTGTCTGGAGATATGCAACACTCCCTATTATTTATTGACTTTTTGTTTAGGTTGTCTATTATTTGCAACCAAAAGATAACTAGTTGACACAACACCAGCAGCAAAGCAAGGCAACTAATTTTCACATTAACACCCATTTTTACAAACGAAGAAAGTGAAAGGCCGATGATCTGTCATCTACAGTCACAGGGCTAGTTAAATCTAGGATACAAGCCCATATCAGCTAGGCCCCCAAACTCTCCCATTAACCACAGAAAGGAAAAAAAAAAAGACCCTTGCAAACAAAATACCCGCAAGATACCCAGCATGCTGGACACAGAGCTCATCTTTCTAAAATTAGCTCTATACTCATTGTGCCTGGGGTGAAATGGGAAGAAACCAATTTCCACAGATCCATACACTAAGCACCAAAGTTCACTGCAGAAAAAGGAAGTTGGGGACAAGTTTCCAGAAATGACATCTAAAGATGGTGATGAGAATAACCTCAGCTCCTTCCCCTTCTAAGAGGACCCGAAAAGCCATTGTGGTTGTTAATCAAGAAGGATTCCACAGAAATCAACCGGCACATGAGCGCCCTTTTATAACTGGTCCCTCAGCCAGCAGCTCCAAATC